>NC_057799.1:378385160-378709673 GCF_018294505.1 Triticum aestivum | reverse complement strand
AACAGAATCGATCCCAGAGGGCACGCATGGACAAACAGGAAGGAGACGGAGATGCACAAGCTCACTTTGATGCGGAGGACGAGCTCGACGGAGGCAGGGAAGCAGCAGTGGCAGCGGATCGACGACGGTGATCCGCGGAGCCGGAGGTGGAAGACGAAGGCGTTGGCGTCGATGCGGTGCTCGCGAGCTCGATTCGGTGGCGCAGGGGCTCCGAGGTCGAATCCGTTCACGTAGTCGACGTAGTCGACGACGTTGAAGCAGTTGACCACGTTCTCAGGCGCCGGAGAGCTTGGTGTGCGCGAGGGCGACGAAGTTCATGGCGACGGCGGCTCGTCTTCTTGCGGGAGAGAAAGAAGCAGCACGCGAGGGGGGGTCGCGGGGTCCTTGTAGGCGTCCATGTAGGTGCCGGATGGCCGCCACGCACGGCATAGCCGGCGGATGGCTGCCACAATCCCCTCCCGTGAACAGGAGGTAGTGGATGGCTACGGGGTGGGTTGGGCCATGTACTGTAGACTTAGAGCCCAACCACACGGTACGTAGGTTTGCTTCTCCTTTTCTTTTCTGTTTTGCTTTTTTTTCTGTTCTGTTTCTTTTAATTAGCTTTTGTTTTACATTTAAAACTTGAACCAACTAAATTTTGTAAAAAGTGGAGACTTGACATATAAATACTATGAAATAGGCTGCACTGCCACAAAAGGTTTAGTCCCCAAATAATTTAGTTTAACATTTTAATAATTAGTAAAGGCATTTAAATAATTGTTTTTACTGTTGTTTTATTCATCTTATGGTATTTAAACATTTTATAAAGGTGTGGTTTCTCCACCATAATTACCTATGCAATATTTGATTCACTCCGAACATTTTAGTTTGAATATTTGATTTTTCTTATTTGCTTGATTTTGAATTTGAATTAAATCGGTTTCAAATCAACGCGAGTTTATCAACAGTAACCGAGGTGATGTGGCATCATTAACAGAGGTTCACTGTAGCTTAATTATCCGGCCGTCACACTGATTTAGGTCATATATTATTAGAATTTGTTATAAATTAACATTTAAAAAAATTATAGATGCTTTAAGAGTTGGTCACTCATGGATATTTAATACATGAGTTTCACTAAAGATTTGGAAAGGAAAGAAGTTGAAGACAGAGACGAGGACTTTAATGCAACTTTTGGGGTTGTTAAGGATGTTTGGTGTTTGTGTGTTCCATTCTTCGAATTGATACTTTATTTAATGAATGAATTAAGTTGGATCATTTTCTGAAAACAAATATATTTCCTTCGCTTTTTCTCCACGTGAAAATTTAACAATGTCACTATCACACATTTTTATGTTGCATACATTTTAACATATTGTTTCCGTTTGGCCAGCAAAATGTTTCCATGGACATGTGATCAGAAGTCCAATCATTAGCCTTTAGGCCAACTCCACCGCGCGATCCCAAACGGACATCTGTTTTGTCCGGATTCTGTCCGTTTGGGTAGGGCGATGGGGTCATGTCCGGGCCTGTCCTGGGATGCAGTGGCCGTGCGCCCAGCGCGCGGACGCATCCCGGCCGCATCCTGTCCGCGTACATTTTCCGTTGCAAGTCCTTAACTTTTTTTCATCATTCATTTTTGGTACATGAAAAATACATCATCACATTTTGACTAGTAAAGCAAGACCAAAGAAAACAAGAACCACAAGAATACATTTTAGAAGATACCCAACTTCCATAACTGCTCCCTTGAGTTGGGTTAGGGTCTTCTCGATGCACTCATTGTTGATCTGTGGAGGCTCGATCTGGCATCCTCCTTTCTTCTTCAAGCCAGAAGTCAATGTTGCTTCCTCACACCTAGTCTCGTGTCTAGCCTCTAATCTAGCAACAAGTGCACTTGTCTCATTTACAGCCTCTATGCTAGCTAAAAGTGCACGAACATGTACTAAATTTCGCTCTATCAATATATCGATGTACTCTTTCTCCCAATACCAAAACTTGCATCCATGCTACACAATAAAATTTGAAGTTAGCACAATTAGTCAAATCTAGAGCACACAATAAAATTTGAAGTTAGCACAACTAGTCAAATCTAGAGCACAAACCGAAGCTAAAAAAGCACATACCCATCGTTTAAGCACTTGATGAACACCCATCCGGAATATTTCGGCGTTGTAGACACGCGGCGCACGACCATCCTTGGGCAGTGGTCGCACTTAATGAGTGGCAACGGTGCGCCGACGAGATTTTGGGCAAGCACCAAGCCCGGCCGACCGCCATTCGTGTATCTGTCGGCGGACCACCGACGGTGCAGATCCAAGCGGCTAGAGGAGGAGCCACTGCCTGCATGTGGCCTTGCGGCCCTGCCAGGGCCTTCCGGCGAGGTGCCTGGCCAGTCCATGGCGCGGCCCGGCCTTCCACAGCCGGGCGAGCTCAAGACCGACCGGATCCGCCCCAAATCCGGGCGGCGGGTGCGCAAACCAGGTGGCCGTGGTTGGGTAGCTCGGCGGCGCCGAGGGGAAGGGGCTGGGCGAGCGCGCGTCCGAACTGCACGACTGCAATGGCAGCGGCGGCAGCGACGGCGAGGGAAAGAGTGGAGGGGGTGCGGCCGAAGGGAGGGAGGGGGCGGATAGAAAAAGGCCCGCCCTGTGCCACCGACGGACGGGCCAGGGGAGGACACGTGCAGACGACCCGCGTGTCCGGGTGGTGTCCGTTTCACCCCAGAAGCGGCGCAAACTTGGACCGCGGATGGGTCAAAAGCGGACACAAAACGGACAAAAGTCCGTTTGCTCCCGCGTGCTAGGCCGTCCGGTTGTACGTTTTACCCCAAACGGACGGGGCCGGACAAGATAGGGTCGCGCGGTAGAGTTGGCCTTAGAAGTCATACATCTGAGTTTTGCGCTTGCGTAACCTTCGATCTGGCCCTGGTTTGTTCGAATCCATGTCATTGCTCTACCACAGAGTCCGTCCTAATGTGTTCTCTTATCCTACAATCTCATAATCATGTGAAATCTAGTTGCCCAAAGCACGCCTCATTCTGTCAAACGTTGATGTCTAAGGCATGGCTCGTTCTTGCAAGTGCACTGAGAGACATGTTGCACAGCTTAACAGAACTAGGCAGGCGTAATCACAAGGGAGCACCACAATGGTGCGCACGGCGTACCACTAAAACAGATCCAAAGTACGTACTACAAGAGATCAAAAGTACGTACTACAATAGACACCATTCAAACACCAGATTGCATAGGAAGTCTCTTGAGAGTACCTTTTATTCATTATTTGTTATATATTCCCCAGCGAGGCAGCACAACATCGACGTCTTCTTAACTCACAGAGGCTATCGTTATTTTGTACTCCTGAAAGTTACGCCTGATAACTTCGATCCTCAGTCGCCTCTAGAAAAGGTGCACACATCACTCAGCAGCCTTCCCTTTCCGGCGGTTGCTGCCGCCTGGGGAGGCTCCGGTGCCTCCCATCTCCACCAGGTAGCAGATCATCGAGTCCATGTCCTCACCGAATATACTGTAGGCTTCCATCACTTGCATGTA
Source organism: Triticum aestivum (assembly GCF_018294505.1). Taxonomy (NCBI): domain Eukaryota; kingdom Viridiplantae; phylum Streptophyta; class Magnoliopsida; order Poales; family Poaceae; genus Triticum; species Triticum aestivum. Next base: position 378,706,146 of record NC_057799.1, on the reverse strand, counting down.
GCTAAAGCCCATTGCTAGGAGCAACTGCATGCTGCGAGTCAGCACGGTGTCTGGGAGTACGAAACAATTCTCAGTGCCTCTATCCGCAGCTGCCGCCGAACCAGACGATCCACTAACTACAGAGACGAAAGCATCCCAGTTTCAGGCAAACAACCAATCAATTGAACACTAAATTTCCTCAGACGACGAGAGAAGTATGCTTACTTGCGGCGGAGGAAGATGGCTCTGCCCCTGACCTTGATGACTCTCTGAAGTTAACTTGCTGCTGGTTCAGATACTCTGCCCGAGAGGCCTCCATCACCATCCGCTCTATTTCCTTCTCAGTTAACTCCAGATCAGAGTAGAGTCGCCCTTCAGCCAAAAGTGCCTAAAATTGCACCAACACAAGCATCAAGCCCATGCTATTTGATGATTTGACCTGTTTACTTACAAACATGCTTTGATGGAAAGTAAGAACACAGAAAGAAATAGACAACTCACGTTCTCAATCTGCTGATCTTGCTGAGCTTTTATTGCAGCCTTCACTTGGTCTCTGTCAACACTGTTGGTCTATACACACAAGGAAGTGGAAGTTTATTTAACACAAACAGTTCACAAAACCATCCATTAAAAAATGGTTAATAAGGAAATAATAACCACCAAGAATCATGCCCGACAAGGAAGTTTCCGAAGGCTTACCCCTCTAAGGGAGCTAAATCCAAGGCCTGCCCCAACTGTCAGCCGACGAGGATCAACAACTGAATTATAATGGTTACCGTGATGGTAACTTAACCTAACCGGAGGAACATCTGTGTTATAACTTCCCTGAAAAATGTTAATAGGCTCTGCAACAAGAGCAAACCGGTATGAGACTGAGAGTGGGAGAGCTGAGGTTACAAAGAAGCAGGGTTAAAATGATAGACCAAATTTTACCTGTACTGTATGAATATATGTGAATTGGACGATTGTACATCTCAGCAAATGCCTGGATCTCAATGTTATTGCCATATACCTAGAAAATCAGGTAACCAATTAACATAAAATCCATTGCAATTATAAAGAAGCTAAAGTGCTAACTTTTTCCTTGTATCACATGACTCCTTTTTTGTATTATTTGAAGGCAGCTGCTGACTATGGGTGTGTTTGGTTTGAGCCCCAGCCAAAATTTTGGCAGGACAGAAAATTTGGTAAATCACTGTTATTTGGATTATAGCAATTGCACCTGCCAATTTTTTGGAGCCACCTAAGTTCGCAAATACTTTGACAACTTCTATTAATTATTGCTTAGTCCGATACCAATTCAATTTTTATGATGAGCCAACAGAAATGGAAACTGAGACTAGTATGAGCTGCTATTAGACATGGCTAAGTAGGATTAGTTGCGCAGCTGCATGAACGGAACTAAACATGCGCTATTCAAACGGTCGCTAGATGAAACGTGACGCGCTTGCTTCCGTCAGCGTGTACTCATCCCGTTAATCTGTCACACTAATTGCTCTAATATTATGGTACAGAAGGAGGCCCCACATACGTAGAGTAGGTGAGCTGGGCTGCCAACTTTTGGGCGGGAGTTTTGCACGCCATCGGTGCGCCCATGCGTTGGCAAAAATTTTGGCATCCGTCCAAAAAGGGAAGCCCGGTGCACGTAGCTCCCGCTTCGCAGGGTCCAGGGAAGGGTCCGTCCAAGCAACAGCCAAATCTTATGGGCAAGCCAAAAAATTGGTATGCCTCGTATAGGTTGTAAACCAAAAATACCCTATATACATTGAAGCAGTACTGCTGTACTAAAAAAAACTCGTGTGTGCAGTAGAACAGGTCAAGAAGTAGGGAGAAGTGCATGCCTCATTGCCTCCCATATGAAAGCACATATACTACCAAATACAGAATAAATAGCACATTTTAAATAAGTCTCTGCAGGAGTACAAGATCTAGACAGGTGGAAAATGCTTGTGCGGGGGAACATGAATGACGTATAAAATCAAACAGGAGTCGATAAAATAATTAAATCAATTGGAAAAGGCATTCTAATCTTTCAAGTCATCTTGTACAAATGAGGGACAAACAAATATGTGAGTAATGATATGCCTACCTATTTTAAGCAAGCATACCAGGCATGTAAAACCCTACCTTGTCTTTTCTTTTCCTTTTACAATATGGTGTAAAGCCTTCCGTCATGAACTGAGAAAAATGATCCCGCTCCCTTTCCTGGAGTGAAAAAACAAAAACACAATGAGCACTTCAATTGCCTTGCTACTGAGTATTAACTACGCCAGTCCAAAATAGGTAAGAAATTTGGAAGTTTGCATCAGTTTGCAAATAGATGTAATTTTGGGCTTCTGGGTGAACATTTTTATAAAATGCCCTTATTAATGACCTACATAAATGGGTATAAAGTCCATGGGGTTAACTATGCCGATAACTCAAAAGTTAAAAAAGTACTAAACCCGCTTGTTTTACATGCATGAAGCTAATAAAATGACAAGTACGTTAAACCAGATGAAGTAATCTAAGAAGCACGGATACGGGGACGGAAACACGGGGATACGCATACGGGGATACGAGATACGGCATTTTCCAAAAACAGCCATTCGGGGATACGGCGGGGTATATAAGTATTTTAGAAAAATAAATATGAAAGTATTTAGAAAAATAAATATGAATAAAGATTTAATGAGAATTTTTTAGTACTGGATATATATTGTCTCCTTTCTATTCATGAAAGACTGAGAGCAGTCAACTTAGAGCCCATGTAGCTCTCCGTCGACTTAGAGCCCATGTAAGGCCCAATTCCAGAAAACCCTAGACTAGTAGCGTTCCAGCTGCTCCAGCCGCCAGTGAAGAAACGACAGCGCCGCCAAACCGGCAGCTTCCATCACCCATCTTCTCCCTGCCCAAATCTTCTTCCTCGCTGGCCACCACACTCCCCATCTTTCTTCCTGCCGGAGCTTCTTCCTTGTTGGCGGACACCTTACCATCTTCCTCTACCAAGATCTCCTTCCTTGCTAGCAGCCATCAAGGTTACCTGGTCGACCATGGTTGCTATCGGGAGGAGAACTGGGCAGCAGCATGGTCACTGGAGGCTGGCTGCCGAGTCCCCACCGTGTCCACGCCATATCTAGGCCGTATCCCGATTTTTTTACTTTTTTTTTTAATTCGGAAAAGATGGGATACTGCGGGATACGCGTATCCAGCCGTATCCGGGCGTATCCCCGTGTCACCCCGTATCAGGACGGCAAATTGGCAGTTCTGGCCGTATCGGTGCTTCTTAGGAAGTAATAACAGTTTTATTCCATGTATTATGCTATGTCCCAAGCACAAAGAAGCCACGTAGTTTGCGCATGCTTTCACCTGCTTACACTGAATTACCAAATAATACCATACTGTAGAGCATTTTGCTAGGAAAGCTAACTGTGGAAGTGGTGGCCACATGGGCAGCAGCGTAACTAAAAAATTCTGCTGTAAACCACAGGGCACATTGCTAAATAAAGGTGAGTGGGTAAATGATGAAAAAACTGCAAACAATCTAAAATAATATATAATCAGATACATTCCTGCAGGCAGAAAAGAAAATTGTCAAATCAGCAATATGCCATACATTGATATTCAATCGCACAGTTGATTCACATTGAAATTGGCAGAATTTTGCGTTATTATGGCACATAATATCAGTATTTGATGATATTCTTTCAAAAAGAGTAAAGTAGCAACAAGTTTTGACGGGAATGGCTGCAAGTGTTTTTAACAAGGTGCTGCCTGAGTTACAGGGTGCTGCCTCTGAAGCTATCTTGCTTAATAGACGGCTCACTATCACCAATCAGCCAGGCAGCAACCTATACCAGTCATCAACTAGAAGACTGGAACTAGGTTAAGTTAAACTACATACTATCCAGCAAATATCATTTACGTCTAGGTAGCATCTACGTTTTTGGTAAGCTTAGAACTTTTTGTTCTTCTAGATTTTGCCGGTTTACCCTTGTAACTTTCATGCCTTCTTGGTGTTCTCCTTATACAAACAACACACATTTTAGCACGTGTTCAAGAAAAAAATACATCTAGATTATTGTAAACCTAGCAAAGTGGGATGAACAAGGAGACAAGGAAATAATATGCTAAAATAATGAATAGCCAAAGCTTGTGAATTGAGTTAATGAAATAAAAGGGTAGGGATAAGTGCTATTACTCTACTCACTGGCAATAAATGATTGTCTTGAAAACACAAACTCAACTCTGGAAAAATTACTACTCAGATGAAAATATGCAACCTACCATATAGTCAACACACATCTGCCTAGCCATATCATAAGTTTCTGGATCACCATAAACTTGATCAGCAACTGCTCTGAACAGGCAATTCCCATCTGCTGCCATCTTTCTTATTTCAAACCCTTTCACTCGCCTTAGGTCATGTTCGAACATATGCTCCCTTTCCTGAGGGAAATAAAATACATCAGGACCAGTACAAAATTATACTTACTCACCCTGTACGTAGAAATCAGACGCTAGCAAATATAATCAAGAGACAATGACATTTTATGGACCAGGATTAGAAAGGCATATCTACATACTAATCAGAATAAGCAATCAAAGCAATCATCTATTATTATACTCTTAACTAAAAACAGCTCCGCACAAGTGCACCATTCAGTGTACGTAGCAAAACAGCCACTAACAAATTTAAGCAAGAGACATTGACCAGGATTATATAGGCATATCTACTTACTAGTCATAATAAGCAATTAAAGCAATTAATCATACTCCTAACTAAAAACAGCTCCATGAAAGTGCACCATTCAATGTGCGTAGAAAAGTAGCCACTAGCAAATATAAGCAAGAGACATTGAGATTTCATAGACCAGGATTATTTAGGCATATCTACTTACTAATCATAATAAGCAATTAAAGGAATCATCTATTATTCATACTCCTAACTAAACCCAGCCCCACAAAAGTGCACCATTCAGTTGCAAGGAATCCAAAACATCTACGCCATTATCTTCATATGATCAATGTTGATGTAGTACATAAACTAACTATACTAACTATATGCTTAAGATCCAAAATTAAAGTCCACGCATAACAGAACCAGACAAGAGATCATACCGAATCATCATAGCTAGAGGTGTAACAGGCACCTTGCTCATCTGCACTATTGTACCCTTCACAATCAGCAAGTGACCTAGGGGAAGAAGGGCGAGAACCCGAAGCAGATGTCCAAGCTGCCACTGGTGGCCAAGCAGCTGGCCTTCTTGAAGATCCAATCCGCACACCATTTGAGCTTCCAGATCCCATTCTCCTCAACCCATTATTACCAGATGATGATGGTTTTGGTGGTGGAGCCGGAGGAGGCGGTGGGTGTGATGCTGCTCCAGTTATCTGCGATGGCACAGTGCCTGACTGCACAGGATTCGCCTGCTCAAACTGATCCGGAAGCTGGAGTCCTGACAGCTCCATCAAGAAAGGGGGATCGGTCACATTGGAGTCATCCTTGGGAGGTTTCTCTCTCTCAGATCCCTCTTCCACATGACTTGAGCTCTCAGACACAGTTTCAACCAGCCTTGAAGGATCATTGCTACTACTTTCGCCACCCTCAAGTAGATGCTCAGTTGTATCACCTGAAGCCAAGAGCTCCAGTGGCTGCGGCTGCACCGTAAGCTCCTCCTCCCGGGCAGCAGCTGCTGGCTGGTTCTGCTGCTGCTGCTGTTGCTGCTGCAGTGCCTGTGAGCCTGAGCGAGCCGAGTTGGACGAGGAGCCACCGGGCCCACGCTGCACGAAGATCCTCGTCATTCCCCAGTTTCTTCAGCGAAGGCTCCACGTCTCAACACCAGCAACCCTCTGGAATTAGAGGGATATAGGGGCGCCCTTGTCCCGTGTACGGACCTTGGGAGCGGTGAACCTGAGGCCTCCGCCGCCGCTGCCAACGAAGCTGCTCCTCTCGTCGTCGCCGGCGGCCAATCTGAGCATTAGACTGCCAATTCTCATCAGAACCAGGGCGACGCCGCTGACCTCGAGGCCTCAGATCACAAAACCCTAGCTCCCCCGAGATCGAGACGCGCAGGCTATCCCCGGACGGCAGGGGCGGCGCACCACCCTCCCAAAACCCTGAATAGCCCGCCAATTCGATCAATCTCGATGAGACAACAACCAAATTTCCTAGGGTTCCGTTGGGGGATCGAGCGGGTTACCTCGTCGGGGAATCCGGTGGACGAGGCGACGGAGACGGCTCCGGGCTGAGGAGGGTAGACCGCGCTAGGGTTTACGGGACGAAGATTCGCGCCGTCGCGTGATTCTGTCGCTGGCGCTTTGGGGATTCAGTTTTGGGTGGAGAGAGAAAGAGTAGCAGTAGGTGAGGCTGGGAAGAAGACGATGGAGAGGAAAGAGGGAGACGAGGGGCGAGAGCGTGCCAACATTTTATAAGTGGAGAAGGGAGATGGCCATCCGAGGATGACATGTGGGACCCAATAGCAGCGTCTGTGAAGAATGGACGGTAGCCGCTACGCCCTTGGTTTTGTGCTGCCACGAATCCAATTGCCCAGTTTGTGGCTTTGTATTTGCGTAGATAGATGGGACCGAGGCCCGATTCGACCACGATTTCTTTCTTTTTCTTCTTCTCATTTCCTTTTGTGGAATTTCTTCTCAAAGTTATTCTTTAGTCTGATAATAAGCAGGTGAGCTCGACTCATAACTCAGGGGGTTTTCTCAGCAATTTTTCATTACTGCATATTGCATGCAAGTGTCTTTGACGATGTTTCCTATGAGTTATGCCCTAGCTAAGCAAATGATGCAGCATATGAGATAGCTAGATGTTTTTTTAGTTTACTCACATATTTGTATGTGGGTCAATGAACCCCCTAGTTTTCTCATGCAGTCGCTTATAAACGACATACCGATCTTTGATAAGGAACAAAAAAAATGAGGCTTGTTAGCAAAAAAAAGGTTTTACCTTATTGTTATATCCACATATCACGCCATTCTTTATATATAGAAAAACTCTCCGCCTCCTCTCCACTCCCGCTAAGTCGCTCCAAGTTATCTCATTTATTCGTCTATGTACGTGTCAATTTATCCCATTTATCAAGCTAATTCGAAATATTCGCAAAAACACAAGAAGCTAATTAAAGAAATAAAATCGCCAAATGTGCACAACAAATAAACCAACTGATCTACCGCAGCCCCTTGATGGTGTCGTTGAGTCTACCCACCTACCAACTTGTGTTATCTTCCATCTACGAGCTTCGGTGGATGTGCGGTTCCACCCCGACTTTCCTCTTGTGCCCTTGTTATACGTGCACGGTGTTGCCTAGCTAGCACTGGCATCGCAGTATGTGCCCTTTAACTCAATATCCCTTCTATCGTTGTGCCCCTACCTTCCCGCCCTACAATGGCATGCAGATGCACGTCGTGTGCGCTCCACGCCACTATCAACTATACCGGGCACTACCGATGTTCCCAGGTGACAATTGCCGTCACATGTGGACGCAAAAACAAAAGCGGCACCAACACCAAGGGCCTGGCTAGAGCATGTACCGCAGTTGCACTACAACTCACAAAGGGAAAGAAGCGGAGGGAGAGGAGCTGGGCGAGCGGCCAACAACGCAGACATGAAATATGAGAGAGCTTGAGAGAATGCAAGAGGTGAGAGGCTGAAACATGGAGGATGTAAAGAGGGAGGAAGAGGGCAAACTTATTATTCTCTCATTCCAAAACGAGGAGCGCAGCCGCCACCCTACACCGTCACTGAATCACTCCTCCTCTGTCACCTCCTCCTGCCACACCTTCCTCCCCTCGCCACTACATGAGGCGCCCTCCGGCAAAGTCCGGATGGCTCCAAGGAAGGCGGCGGCGGCGCCCTTCTCCGGCTGCTCGGGCGCGACCCATGGATCCGAGGCGACGGCCCCTTGGTGAGGCTTCCCCATTCGGTGGCGCAGCGGGGCTGGCGGGATGTGGAGGTCAGCTTGGGCGGCCGATGGATCACTGACGGGTTCGGGCCGTGGCAGCGATGCCCCGGCGACAGACGGCGCCGTTTTGTCTGTTGCCTACTGTCCCATCTAGGTGCGCTCCAATCTTGTTGGACTTGGCCGTGCTGGCTAGCTAGCCAGTCACCGCTTTGTGGGTGGAGCGGGGGTGGGTGAAAGTGCAACTATCCCTAGGTGGTTTTGGTAATTCCTAACAACATATAGCTTATTGAACTAATACTCTTTCAAGATGATCATTTCAGAAAGTTCAATGATTGGCATGGCATAGACTAGAGATGTGGACCCCTCAAAATGCGAAGGACACATATTGGCTCAAGCTCAAGACTCTACATTTTCATTTTAGTGGTCCAAGATCACATTGAGTCCATAGGAAAAGCCAATACTATTAAAAGGGGATGAGGTGTTGCTTAATGGCTAGCTTGCTCAAAATGCTTAGTGATATGCTCCAAAATCCCTCAACCACTTTCTCATATCCACATATGTCCCAAACCAAAAGTCAAACTCGGCCCCACCGATTTGATCTATCCGGTGCCACCGAGTTCATTTGACATAGCCATAGCCAGAAACCCTAATCAGTTCGGTCTCACCGATAGGGATCTCGGTCTCACCGAGATGGGATTGGAAACTCTCTGTTTCCCTTCGTAACGTTTTGGTCTAACCGAGATGAGTGATCGCTCCCACCGAGTTCGCAACGCAAACTCTCTTTTCCCTTTTCGTAACGTTTCGGTCTCACCGAAATGAGCGATCGGTCCCATCGAGTTTGCCTGACCAACTCTCTGTTTGCCTATTACAGAAATCGGTCTCACCGAGTTTATGTGATCGGTCTCACCGAGATTACGTTATGCCCTAACCCTAATGAAATCGGTCCCACCGAGTTGACATGTCGGTCCCATCGAAAATCCTAACATTCACATTTTGAACTAAATCGGTCTGACCGAGTTTGAGCATTCGGTCTCACCGAGTTTGATAAATTGTGTGTAACGGTTAGATTTTGTGTGGAGGCTATATATACCCCTCCACCCTTCCTCATTCGTGGAGAGAGCCATCAGAACGTGCCTACACTTCTACCGTTCATTTTCTGAGAGAGAACCACCTACTCATGTGTTGAGACCAAGATATACCAATCCAACCACAAGAATCCTGATCTCTAGCCTTCCCCAAGTTGCTTTCCACTCAAATCATCTTTCCACCAAATCCAAATCTGTGAGAGAGAGTTGAGTGTTGGGAAGACTACCATTTGAAGCACAAGAGCAAGGAGTTCATCATCAACACACCATCTATTACCTTTTGGAGAGTGGTGTCTCCTAGATTGGTTAGGTGTCACTTGGGTACCTCCGTCAAGATTGTGGAGTTGAACCAAGGAGTCTGTACGGGCAAGGAGATCGCCTACTTCATGAAGATCTACCCTAGTGAGGCAAGTCCTTCGTGGGTGATGGCCATGGTGGCATAGACAAGGTTGCTTCTTCGTGGACCCTTCATGGGTGGAGCCCTCCGCGCAGTCGTTACCCTTCGTGGGTTGAAGTCTCCATCAATGTGGATGTATGATAGCACCACCTATCGGAACCATGCCAAAAATCTTCGTGTCTACATTCCGTTTGCTCCCTCCAAACTCCTCTCCTTTACCTTCATATGCAATGATTTACATTCCGCTGCTATATTTGCATGTGTAGGTTGATTGCTTGACTTATGCTAAGTTGCTAAAATCTGCCAAGACTTAAAATTGGGAAAAGGCTAGATTTTTATTTGGTCAAGTAGTCTAATCACCCCCCCTCTAGACATACTTTCGATCCTACAAGTGGTATCAGAGCTTGGTCTCCATTTGCCTTGATTTCCATAGCTTTGGTGATCATAGCCTTGGTTTCACAACCTAGGAGAGTATGGCGTCTAGCGAGGGAAATTACCACCGTAGAGGTACTTACTTTGATGGTACTAATTTTGCTAGTTGGAAGCATAAGATGAAAATGCATATTCTTGGACATAACCCCGCCGTTTGGGCTGTTGTCTGTATTGGCTTGCAAGGTGAATTCTTCGATGGGAGAGAACCAAACCGTGAAGCTACCGCGGAAGAGTCGAAGATGCTGCAATACAATGCTCAAGCTTGCGATATCCTCTTCAACAGATTGTGCCCCGAAGAATTCAACAAAATCAGCCGTCTTGAGAATGCAAAGGAAATTTTGGATACTTTGATTGATATGCACGAAGGTACCGATTCCATCAAGGAATCCAAATTGGATGTGGTTTAAAGTCAGCTTGACAAGTTCAAAATGAAGGATGGTGAAGGTGTCACAAATGAGGTTGCCGGCTTAGGAAGTGAAGAGATGACCGACAAATTCATCATGAAGAAGATCCTAAGAACCTTGGATGGAAAATATGATCCCATGTGCACACTGATCCAAATATGCCCAACTACAAAGATCTCAAGCCAACCGAAGTCATTGGTAGAATTCTTGCTCATGAGATGTCACTCAAGGATAAAGAAGAGCTTCACAACAAGTCAAGTGGTGCATACAAAGCCGCATGTGATGCTCCTACATCATCAAGTGAGAAACAAGCCTTCAATGAGGAATTGAGTCTAATAGTGAAGAATTTCAAGAAGTTCTACAAGAGTAGAAGCAAGGAAAGAAGTTCCAAGTCAAGGTCCTACAATGACAAAAGATCTTCTAGTCGTGAGCGTAATTGCTACAATTGTGGAAGACTCGGACACTACTCCAATGAGTGTACGACTCCCTACAAAAGAAGAGAAGACTCACCTAAAAGGAGAAGTAGAAGAGAAGAATCACCTCCAAGAGAGAGAAGGAGTAGAGATGATCGTTATGAACAAAGAACCTCTCTTAGAAGCAAGGATTTGGAAAGGAAGGACAAGTCATCAAGGAGCTACACAAAACGAAGACATCAAGCTCACGTTGGTGAATGGGTATCCGACTCCGACCATCACTCCGAGAGAAGTTATCACTCTGACTCTGAATATACTCAAGATGAAGGTGCTGCCGGTCTAGCACTTGTGTCAACCAACTCCTATGACATATTTGACTCACCAAATGAAGGAATTGGTAGCTCATGAAACTACCTTGGAAGATCATCAAGAGATTTTAAAGACTCATGAGAAGCTACGCTCACTACAAAAAAATACACTTCCGTGATGATACGTGTTTGTCACAGTAGGTCACGTTTTCTGTCATGCATGTACATCCATGACAAATTTATGACAGAATCAAGATAGTCATACATGTGCTGTCGTAGAAGTGTTCCATGACATTACCAAAATTAGCATCACGGAAGTGTCCACTTCCATGACGATAAATCACGCGTCACAGAAGTGCTTTCTTCAAGGGTAACCGACACATGGCATCCACCGTAACGGAACGCCGTTAAGCTATCGGGTCCGGTTTTGGATCCGATAACCCGTTAACAGCCGGGACCAATGGGAAATTTCCACGTGTAAAATTCTGATTGGCCGGAGGGAACACCTGTCAGCTCGCCAGTGGGCCAGATGTCGCCCGTCCATTGGAGGAAACATGCCTATGATACGTCGACACGTGGCTGGGCCCAACAGAGGCCCATATAGGTTAAAAAGGCCGGGCCAGTCAAAGGCCCATAGTACTTACTCAGGTACTAGTGGGCCAGCCCAATAACGGCCTGCTTAATAAAGGCCCATTTACGGCCCGAAGCCAGATCTGGCCCGTTAATTGTTCGTCGAATATTTGGGCCCATTTACGGCCCGAAGCCAGATCTGGCCCGTTAATTGTTCGCCGAATATTTGGGCCCAATTACAGCCCAGTGACTTTTGGCCTGTTAGAGGCCCAATGTAGACATGGGCCCATTTCAGCCCTGTGTGACTTTTGGCCTGGGAATGGCCCGTGCTGCCCATGGGCCATATATGGTCCGACTGGACATCGGGCCCACTAACGGCCCGTGATAAAGGTGGCAACAGTTAAGCCCAACGTGACTTTGGGCCTGTTAAAGGCATGTCACATAATTCGGCCCGTTGATGTGTGTAATAAGCTTTCGGCCTCTTAAAGGCCCATGATATCAGTGGGCCAAATAAGGCCCGAGATATGTTTCGGCCTGGTAACTGCCCGTGATATAACCGGGCCCAAAAAGGCCCGGTCTACATTTCAGCCTGCTGAAGGCCCGTCGACGACTAGTGAAAATTGAAGCCCAACATGCATTTCGGCCTGCTAAAGGCCCATGGTTTCATCTGGGCCGTAACAGGCCAGTACAATATTCAGCATGTTAATGGCCCAACGCTACCTGGGCCAAACTAAGCGTTGGGTCCACAAAAGGCCCAACTAAAATATAGGCCGGTGTAAGTTGTGGGCCTCACTCAAAGTGTGAAGGCCCCAATCATTCGGGCCCAAGAAAGATGCAGGCCGGCCCAATTGTGGCCCACTAAACACCAGGCCCGTTAGAGGCGAATGTTTCGGCCCGGTCGACTACATCTGATTTTTTACAGATAGCGAATGATGGCAGTAACTAGTAGGAATTAAGAACAAACCTACTCTATACAATAAAGAAAATACGGCATAGTAACTAAGAATAAACCTACACTATACAATAAAGGATTTATGGTATATTACATCCACTGGGCATCGAAGTTTGCCACCAGTGATCATAAAGCGCAACGAAGAAGCAGATTACAAAAATTGGGCACCATTGCAGCGTAACAAAATAATACTGAACCGAGACCACTTCCAAGACAGTTCAAGAAAGGTTAGCCTTGCACGGGAATTGCTGCGCAAGCTGCTGAGCAAGGCTGTGAGACCGGCCTAGCATGTCGGTCATAGCTTCCAGGTGTAGCTGTTTAGCGATGAGGTTCTCATTGGTGTTCTTCTCAATCTTTCTTAGAGATAGGACTTGAAGTCGAAGTTGAGTTGCAGAATGCCTTTCTGCTAGAACTTGGGACTGAAGAAGTCGAACTGATTCAGACAACGAATTCTGTGAGCTTGTCTGACTGCTAGTCTCAAGTAACTTGAACACTGCATCAAGACAAGACTTTGGGGTTGTCTCGCTATCTTCAAGATGTTTTGCCTTATTTGCTGCAATATATGTTGGGTTTGTCTCACAGCCTTCAGCAGACTTGTGCATGCCATCACGCATATCACCCTGAAACAAAGCAGAGAGATGACAGGTTTTGCACGTGTATAAACAAAGATGATAACTGTGCTGTCAATTCCATCCAATTTCAAATTAGAAAATAAAGAGTAAGTTCAAAATATCAATAGCATAATTTGGCATTGTTCATAATGCAGGGAGCTTCACCACACTACTGGATTACCATGTCAACATAACAAGCATAGATGAAGGGCAAAGAAAATCATTGTATCTATTTTGGTTAATGTGCATGGCATGTTGTTCATATCATCAGCCACATCAGTAAGATAAAACAGGAGATGACAAGGTGCAAACATGGGCTGCTTCACCACACACTGGATTATAGATCCACAAAAACAAACATACATATAGGGAGTATTGAGTAATGTGCATGGTATGGATAAGGAATTTGGTTTTACAAGTAAAACTTAGAACTTACGGTTCTTGCGAACATGCATTTTGGTAGAAACAGCAAACTAAACAGCAGTAAACGATAGGGAGTATGAGCAAATTAAACAGCAGTTGAGGATAAAGGCTTTAGAAGGACTGACTTACATTAACAGTTAACACCGACTTTATAATGCCCTTCTCCATGTCAAGGGAAGGATAACTCAAGAATTTCAGCACAAAATCTTCTTCATAAGCATTGCCTGTACTCTACATTTTGTAGAGAGTAATTATAGATATGATAATACTGGAAGGGATAGAAGATAATGAAGATAAGATGCAGATTGCTGCTACATAATCAACTACCAATCCGTGGAAGTACAAGCGTTACAGGACAAAATGTACTGACAAGAGCAATGGGCTACACTTCTGCACTGGCATTGTCTGTGTATTCTATTTTTTCGTAAGATTAAATATAGATCTGATATTTTTAGTAAATGGTGGGCGAGGGAGATAAGATGCAGAATGCTACACAATGAACCAATCCCTCTTCGCATAATACAAGAGTGTTTTGAACACTGGTGTACTGTACAAAATGTTCTTATATTATGGGACGGAGGGAGTAGCTGTTAATGTAAGTACAGTGATAGACGGCGTTCAGTCCTTACAAGAGGACTGCAGAGCTAAACCTCTTCAAAAGCATTGGGTTGATTATAAATTTATGTAAGAGTCCATACGGATCTTATAATGTCCACCAAATGGACGATAACAAGGCTAACATGTGTAGTGATGCTACATAATCAAACAGCTATGAAAGTAAGTATGGTCATACAGGGCAAGAGGTACTCACAAGAGCAATGCAGTGTGTAGTATAGTTGCGAGATTCTGTGGTCCCTTGAGAATGAATGTTCTTCTGCTATCAGTTTTCGTACAAGTGAGACGTTAAGGCAAATGCAGAAATGTAGTTCAAATTGTGACGTGATATCATAGACAGCACCTTACGCTGCAGCCGAGACCAATGTGTAACAAGATTATTCCAATCACCGTCGGATAAATGTAGCACCGGAGACTTTACAGAAATTTCGTTTAGAGGCTTGCCATCGAAGTGCGCTTGCCTCAGGTACGAACGATACTTCATCAACGAGTGCTTGAAAAGCGCAACCAACCCTTGCTTGTCTTCACAATCCAGTTTGGTCCTCGCCTATTTAAAAGAATGAAATCTTGTGTCTTTTGTCAGCAGAAACATATGCAGTAATGACCATGAATAACATTAGTACATTACTTACGCGTAAGTTGCGGAGGAAGACTGGAAATTGTTCTGTGTCTGCGGTATAATATTTCCATGAAGGAAAGATGCGCACAAAGTTCCTGACAACAATATAAGCTTTGTCTTCTAAACTGGGAAGAAATGAAACAGGGGTCCTATTTGCTGCAATTGGGGCTCTCTCTGGTTCGAAAAGGGATTTGGCAACTGGATTTGGTGTACTCTTTGCTGGAATGGGGGTTTTGCGTCGTAGAGCTGGTGCTATGTCAACTGGCATAATCATAATGTTTGCTGCAGTTGGGGTCTGCTGAGTTGGGGCATCAGAAATGACCAGTGTAGTAGGGCTAGAGTCTGCTAGAGTTAGGGTGTTTTGTGGGTCAGGTGATATTGCAACTACACCTAATGGGCTATTTGATTTATCAGGTGCCACTACCTTTTCCAAATACTTTGCTTGTGCTCCTCCATGATCAGCAATCGCCCTCTTCCTTTTGAACGTCTGATACGCAAGAACAGCATTTGAATGGATAAATATGGTATGATGACAGATGGAATATGTACTGAAAATGGATAGGCAGGGCGTATTCACATACACGATGTGTAAACTAAGCTAATGGCAGTTCAACAAAGTAGAAGCAATGCAAAGCATCAGTTGCAAGATATGTGCGACCAATATAACCTTGGAAAGTTAGAGCAAGCACCTTGATGGGTGAATAAGATAGGGCATCTTCCTCTGACTCCTCCACTAGGGAGCTACATTGACTTAGGTCTCCCTCTAGCTCAGAATCACTGTTAGGATCATATTCTGAGCATGAATCTGTAGGTGGAGAGCATTTGCATTGCATTGCATCCAGACTTGATTTCAGTCCCTTAATGTCAAGTTTGACAGCCATGGCATTGTTCTGCTTTATTCTTTTCATGCGCGCAAGCTCATAATCATCATGATGCTGTTCAGAATCTGAGATTCATGAAAACATAAAAAGTAGTCAGATTATCTATGGAATGCATTGCGGATTCAACTCGAAGAGTGTCTCCCTATAAACCCCTGCATATGCAAAGTTCACCCCCACCCCCAACCGTGCTGACCAGACCACACACAAAAATACAAACCCCTTATGTCTCTATAACAGGAAGACACACATTTCAAAACTGAAGTAGGAACATTAGAATCATATGAAATTCGTATTTGAACAAATAAACTAAGGAATTATGAGTGTCATAATGTTTAGCTTCAAGGGTGGAGTGTTGGTAGTGCGACACAAAGCAAGTAGGCATATTGTATTCCATGTAAAAGATCGAAGCCTATGTAAAAGCTGGAAATGACACTTTCTTTCTATACAATGCAGTGTTCGTTGCCCACACATGATGGAAGAGATCACATAGAGAAATACTATTCACTCATGTCTACGGTTGCTGTATTTAGAAACAGGGTGGTCCACCCTAAAACAATATTGACAACAAATTTGACAAGGCAAGCATACATGTAGTGAATCAATCATTTACTTGTGAGCTTACTAGGACAAGTATGCAGAATTGTAACTGCAGTAAGAGACCGTCCAAAATCCGAATCAAGAAGTTTGTCTAGAACTTATTGTTTGCAACTAATCAACGTGAATAATTGGATATTATATCGAATGAGTTTGAAAGACAAGTAAAATTGTCCACAAACCTGGCTTGTAGTAGTAATCTGGGTCAATGTCACTACGACCAACAATCCAAAATGACTAGTGTCTGTTCCTAGGGCCGGAATTTTGAAAACCCTGTGAACTTTACAGGTACTAAAGATTACCAAAATACATCTGAACCATTAAGTGTAGGTAGCACTGAGCACACAACAAACCCTAATGACAGTCCTGCCTAATGAGTAGTGAATCAATTAGAAAATGGGTGATGAGGAGTGGCTGCTGAGTGTTGAGGACGTATCTCATGATAAACCGGGTTGGCTTAGTGGGTGCTGCACGCCTGAGCCCTGAACGGACTGGGAAGGTAGGCACGACGGCGCGCCCGAGCAGCGGTGACGCTGTTGGGCGAGCGGCTCCCGACCTCCTGTTAGTCCGGCGTCTCCACCTAGAGTCATGCCGTCCGGGGACGGCAAGTCGCCGACGAGGCAGGCGGCTGGTGGCGAGTAGAGATCGGAAGCGCGCAGCAGAACAGAGGGGAATCGGGGCCTGGGACGACCCAAAATCGCAGGGTGGGCCGGCCCACCGTGGGCACCCTATAGAGATACACACCCGAGCGGCGAACATGCATTTTCGAGACTAATTTAGGAACATTTAGCTGACCAATTAAATGACTCTATTTTAATAATATCATATTCGTATTTGAACAACTAAGCTTGTTTAGCTTGATGGGTGGAGCAGTGCTATTATGACACGAAGCACGTATTCTGATCGTATAGTGATCATAAAAGGGGGAAACCGGAGAAATGATATTTAGCAGCCATTGTTTGCTTCAAACTAAGAACTAAATTCTAAGAGCTGAAAAGAAAGTAGAGTAACCAAGTTAAGATCTATTTTCTGATTGAGATCAAAAAGTTGAGGAGATATGAAGTACCACCTCTCTTGTGGCGCCGTGTAGGCATCGGGGGTGCGATGGCTGTCGGTGGCGTTGAAGCAGATATGCGACGGTAGACGGCTGCATCGGGGGATAAGTCCCGTTGCGGTGGAAGAGAAGGTCGTGTGAGCGGCCCCGGCAAAGATGACGACGGCGCCGATGAAGCGAGAGGACGTGATGCAAGGCTCTTGGTCCGTCGCCGTGGATGAGAAACATCCATCTCTAGCAGTTGACGACGCGGTCTTGGTAGGCGCTCCGGCATGGTGGAGGACGGTGGCGATGGATGTGGTGGAGGACGGCGGCGATGGATGGGGTGGAGGACGGCGGTGATGGATGGGGTGGCGGACGGAGGCTGGTGTGGGGATGGTGTTCTAGCGCGGACGGTGTATGAATGGGAAAATGGAGGGAGAGGTACGGGGAACCATGTTTTTGGGACGCGCCTGTCTGAAATATGGGAAAATTACGAACTTAGCCCTCGTTTAAAATTTGGACGTCTCGTCGGTTGGGGATACGACGGTAATCTCGCATCTCGCCAATATTTGCCCAGAGCAATTTCGGGCGAGGAGAGGGTGGTTAGCGCCCATGGTTGGCGCCCACGGTTATACCTGGCCATACCTCGGGCCGGGCCTAGCCAAGCCCGACGAAAAAAACCCAGGCCCGAGCCCGGCCCGGCCATCGAGCCTGTTTCCTGGGCCTGAGCCCGGCCCGAACACGTAAAAGCCCGTCGGGCTCCGGGCCGGCCCGGCCCGACCTTCAGAGAAATGCAAAAATGACGGGCCCAGGCCCGGCCCGGCCTTCGGGCTCAAGATCTAGGCCCGAGCCCGGCCCGGGGGCAGCGTTGGGCCGGGTCGGGCCGGGCCGGGCTTCCCATGGCCAGGTATACCCACGGTGTATGAACGAGGCTGATAGGTAGGGCGGTTGTGTCACGTCTGAGTGAAGTTACAAACCCGCCCCTATTGAAAATATTTGCCTACATCGATTTCGGCCGAGTCGAGTTTGTTTTGCCACCCACCGTGTATGAATGGGGAAATGGAGGGAGAAACAGAGGTCTTTCGGACGAGCTTGAATCAAATGTGTTTTGCCTCCTATGTTTGGCGCCCATCGTGTCGGAATGGGCTCAAAGGCGGTCGTGTCACGTCTAATTGAAGTTACTATCCTACCCCTATTTAGAGGAGTGGAAATCGGGCCGATGGATTGTCCGTGTAATGGGTAGACAGTAATTTCCATCTCACAAACACTTGGCTTCGGGCAGCCGACGTGGGAGTGGACATTTTGCCGCTTCTTTCGAATTTTGGGACAATAAGCATCCACGTTTACCCTGGCAACTAAATTCGAATCCATTTTGTATTCCTATACGAATCTTTATAAATCATTCTATGTGTTTTTTATATATCTTCAAAAGGATGACAAAGATGTATTCCACTGTCATATATGAATATGGTTTACAAATGCCGATACTCAAATTCAGAAGCTAGAATCCAGTTTAAGGTGAATTCGAATATTTGGAACACTTCATGTCCAACTCAAATGTCACACGCAGCATAATGTGTACTCCCATTTAGATATGTACACAAGCTATGTATCAAGATTCAAATACCGAGTCAATCAACCAAGAATGTACATAACTAACAGACATATAAACACTTATAGAGTATATGGATCAATAATATCAAGTAACATACATAAGCCAGGCCGCTGTACTTTTTTTGCTACAAAAATGTCCTTTTTTAGCCAAGCTACTACAGCATCTTGGCCCTTTCCGATGCGTGCCACTTATGGTCCATCTATACTACTATTATTGCTGAATGCACATTCAGCCCAATTGGCATATTTGTAGGTCTGGCACAACAATCAAAATGAAATGTCTCCGAGTCTTATCAATTAATACAGACTTGTGCTCAAATAAAATTACAAACCAAAAAACAAAAAACAATTATTACATGATCTCTAAAACAAATGGTTTGATTGATTACATGAACAAACAACACAAAGGTTATTCAATGATGGAAAGAACATTTCACCTATGATTTACCAAGTGGGAATTTAATTTCCTTTTTCCTTCAGGACCTTAACAATGTGGTCATTATCAGCTTGCTTTGTTTTGAAATCCACCAAATATTTAATGGTTGTCTTGAGTACTGCTACTGATTGTGTTGTTTGCTTCCTCAACATGTCAATTTCATCTCTAAGTGCAGAAGCAGAATCTCTTTCTACCACTAGTGTAGTCTCTAGAGCATCAGCAGTTGGCAATTCATAATGCATGATTGGGCCGGTGCCACTGCTGTGGGAAGATACAACATCCATGGGGACCTCGCTCTTTGATCTTGGGCTAACATGTTTTGCCATTAAAGTTCCAATTGGATTCAGAAAAGTTGAAGTTAGCAAAACATCTCAACTGGGAGTTATAACAGCAAACCCGTTAAACAAACAAGGAATTAAAGAGTTTCAACTCGATGCTGAAAAGTAGTTATTAACATCATTGTAACCCGTTGTTGCAGCAGCAAAGCGGTTAAACAAACAAGTAGCTATTTAAGTTCAGGCAAACAGGTAATTCTTAACAGTAAGTATCAAACACATAGATAGGCGCAGTCTATAATAGGATTAACAGGCTGTGGCATTATGTAATCAGTAGCAAACTAAATTAAGCCAAGCAAATTGAACATGGTTGTACGAAGGAGTCCATGGCATCAATTGCTTGGATACGCAGTCCCAATACTTCTTTCTTCCCACACTGCATTGGTAAGTCGAATGGTTAATCTGGTAAGATGGTGCGTCCTTGATATGTTATATGAGGACGTGTAGTGAGACTAGTTGTAGCCACACACATGACACTGGCTTTTACTGTATATTTCATGCGATTACTTTTGGCATATCGAGATCTAAGCAATCTACAATAGGATGAAAAGACTGGCATCCTTCACATTATTGGCGAACTCAGTTCATAGAAACAAGCAATTCAACCATTCTGTGGGTAAATCAAAAGCGCCACTGGAATATTTTTCACTACCCCAATCATACACGCAAAAAGGGGCGACACCACCATAGGGGCTGGTATGGGCGGCCGCCTCGGGTGGCTCGAAAGTGTGCACCTAGTTTGAGTCGTCTAGGTTGGCCCAGGCTAGTTTTGTTCGTCCCAACACACGAGCAGGCAATGTAAAAAATGAAGAAAAATGTTTCAATTTGGATAGGCCAGTAACATAAGTGCAAGGAAGGCCCTATAGCAGGCTTGCGGCCCAAACAAGCGCCTCCCATATCGATCGACAGCAGGAAAAATCCCAATTCATCCGCTCCAGCCTCCAGTCTGATTCGCTCCTAACCTAGCCGCCGCTGGACAGACCAACACAACACTTCCTCGCGCCCTCGTTGGAGGGCGGTCACCGGGCTTCAAGCGAACGGAAGGACAAGAAGATGAAGATCCAACCCTGGGTGTAGCCTGCGTGGGAGGCAGCGGCGGCAGCACGGGCATGGCATCGAGCTTGCGCAAACGGACAGTCGCAGCTTGCAAGAGTAGCATGCGCAACGAGCAGGTACATCACATCCCTGATTATATGTAATTCAACTCTTCAATTTCTGCCCAATAGTTAAACCTGACGGTGTTGTAAAACTGCTTGTATGTAGGGAATCTATGAGAAAATGAAACCAATTTCTACTTATTTTATAACTCCCCCAATCAATACTGAACTGACTGAATCTGATGTATCTAATCAAGTTTCCGGTGCAAACATCCAAGCTCAGGTTGTTCTTGAGCCTGAAGTGTCTAATGAACAGACTGCTAATGAAGGATTTGACGCAAACATTTTACATGCTCCTGGTGATGAACATATAGTGTCTAATGAGGCATCTAATGCAAGCATTTTGCAAGCTTCCATTAAAGGATTTAGTTTTTAATGATGATCTGCTATGTTGAGAGAGACATAGAGATTTGCAGGCATTGATGACAAGCAAATTATAGTGCATTTTCATGGGTTGAGGAAACGTCGAGGCCATCTACCAGAAAGTCCCTGTATCATGACAATGTAGCATAAATACTTTTCTAATCTGTTGTTTGAAACTATTGGCATACTTGTGCAGGATAGATATATTGATATGCAGTTTGCGCACTCGTTATAGGTGCAATTACACTTTGATATTTTCAGCCAGAGAATGAATAATTCAAGCAGGTACAGACCATGTTTGTAGTCCTTGTACACCATGTTGCATTTTGTGTTTTTTGGTGCTTGCATCATTTAGTGTTTATAATCTGAACTACTTTGGATCATTAGCTGGTTTTCAAAGTGCATGTAGCTTCACATTTCTCAAGTTATGTTGATTTCCGGAGTGCAAGTGCCTTCGTATTTTTTAAGTTAAATGTTCGCCCCTGGTAACTTGAATTTGTGGATCCGCCACTGCACACAAATCATACACGAATGCCAGTACGAATTAAATGAAATGCAGGGACTTACGCTAGCTCGTTGTACAGGCTCACTGCAGCTGTGCTTGCGTTTGGGATGTTCCATGTACAAGTCCATGTTACCACTTTCTTGGATGTGCAGGCCTTGTGCTCCTTGCATCCCCCTCTGCATTTTTGACACGACGAATGGTTGATCAAATAAGAGGAATCGACCTTGCTTATGTACCGGAGGACAGATACTTACAAGGTTATACGGGTGTGCAGGATGTGTACCAGATCCCGTAGCGCCGTCATGCTTCGCTAAAAAATGGATTTGCTTGTTTCAGATGATATCTCCAGAAGAAATAAGAGTTAAAGTCAAAGTTGGATAGGCGTGTAAGCTAAGAGAGCAGTGAAAGGATATCCAAACATCGTCGGAACAGTGCACAAGGGAGTGATGTGTGGATACCTAGTTTGGGCTGGCGTTTGGGCATGCTCGCCTAGCTAGAGTGCGGGTCACTTCAGAGCCGTTGAGGATGATGCGCTGGTGTTGGCTGGCCGCACACGGATGCAGATCTTGAGTGGCAGCGGAGCGCTACGATTCGGTGGACGAGACCGTTGGTGAAGCCCCAGCGGCCTCGGGGGGCGGAGGCGCGACGATGTGCTCGGTGAAGTAGCCCCGGTGAGCTGGGAGACGGCGTTGGTGAAGCGCACCTGATGCGGTGGAAGTCGGTGTCTGTGAGGCACGTCAGTTGCGGCGGCCGACGTTGTCGGTGGACCACCCGGTGCGATGGACGAGGGCGTAGATGAGGTAGCTCCGGTGCGGTGGTGAAGCGCGACTGTCGTCTTCGCCATCGTCGTCCGGCACAGAGGTGGGGAAAGAGACGAGACGAGGGGCGATTCGAACTTTGCTTGGGTTGGCGGCGAATTAAGGATTTGAGCAATCTGGGCGCGGAAGGGGACGATGGAGAAGGGAGATTTTGCAGGGCTGGAACTGGGGCCGCCAGATATTTCAATCTGAAACATGGAAGCGCGAACTTATTTTGTCGTCGTCCTTTTTTTGGGGGGGAGGGGGGAGGGAGGGAGGGGGTGGGTGGCTGGGTGCTAAGCGTCCGTCCGACACACGCGACCACCACGACACGACCCTGGTCTGCCTGGTGCGCCTACATTTGAGAATGCAAACGAATCTTCTTTCATTTGCAAACGAATCTGTATGTATTACCATGCCCGTGTTTTCCTTGCAATAATTAGTCATTCGAAACGAGATACTATAAATTAATTAATGAGGAGTTATTTAAAAAAAATCGAAACGGTATCCATGCTAACGTGGATTAGAGTGTGTGTCACATAATTAGTTATTTGAATTAGAGTGTGTGTCACATAGCGATTTCCAATTCTAACGTGGATTTCGCATTTCACTGTATCCATGCTACTTTTTAATACAAATTCATATGTATATGATGAACACCATGGTAGTGAGAAAACTTTTGGATGGATTCAAACATATGACCTACAAAATAGCACAACAAATCGAGTCAATGTCAACTTTTTGAAACCTAGTATGGCACAAATTCGAAATAATTACCAATATGCATGGTCCTCAGTTCAAATCTTACAATGTACACCGAATTGAAACATCGATATTAAGTCTCGAACTATCTACATTCAAATGTTGTTTTTAGCCCCCCACCCCCCACACACGCTACATACTTCCTGTATCGGTTAATCTTCCTCTCCTAACCACCTTAGGAAGCTATCGGTTTCCAACACACATCCATTCTTTCTCTCCATGTTTCGATCTCTAACTCTCTCAACTACACAACCCCCTTTTTCCACTCTGTTACCAAATGTACTCACCTCACACACCCGCCATTGCACCCCATGCCGAGCTCTCCCTCTCCCTCTCACCCTCTAGCGCTAAATACATGCATTGCCTATCTAGCCCCCCAACCTCTCGTGCGCACGCACGCATGTTGTCTATCTAGGTCACTCCCTCGAGACTGTCTCACTCTTTCTTCCGCACGGCGGGCCACACTCGCTCAATCTCGCTCTCTTTATCTGAGTCTCGTTTAACCTCGTTTTCTTTCACACACACAAATGATGTATCTCCCTGTTCGGGCCTCGATCGACACACTCTATACTCTCTCACGCAGATTGTCTATCTAGGTCAGTCCATCGAAGCCGCCCCAGTCTTTCAACCTCATGGCGGGCCACGCTCTCTCTCTCTCCCTCTCTCTCTCTCTCTCTCTCTCTCTTTGTATGTCTCGATTGACCTCGCTCTTTCTCGGACAAAAACGATATATCACCATGTTTGAGCCCAATTCGACTTATTCGCATTGTATACTCTCTCACGCACATTGTCTATCTAGGTCACTCTCTCCAACCCGTCTCACTCTTTCGATCGCACGACGACCCTATGTGATCGATTGACCTTGCTTCCTCCCACGCACAAAATATATCTACACGTTTGTGACTGGATCATCTCTCAAGCTCTATCTTATAGCCCTCACCCTTGCCAAAATCTCAATCGGACAATATCTCTCCAGAGCATATATATCTGTTCAATGAATGTCGGACCACACTCACTTTGTCTCTCTATCTATATGTCTCTCGATTGACCTCGCTTTCTCACGCCGTATCTTCCACACATTGAAGCTACCTCTCCATCCCTCGCAAAGCCGGAGCTATTTACATTGTGAGGGGCACTCCAACCATGGATTAATTTGTGTAGGCATTTATTCCGGTCGGTTTAGATTATATTTTTGTAGCATTTGGCCCACAACTACTCCAAACACCGTTGCAACCCCCGCAACTCCCCTAGTTGATTTCCCTCTGGCTCAGTCATCGCTCTCTCGCACGTCCTTTCTCGCCTTCAACGTCTCCCATGGTATTATTGCAAAAAACGCTGTTGTTCTCTTTAATTATTATAAATAAGCTACAAAACTACACACCGATAGTCCACTTGGAATGGAACAAAGTTCGACCCACAAATTAAAGTGCTACAGACTACACACCGAGGGGCCCACATGTCATGAAACAAATTTGGACCCATATACAAATTAAAAAATAAAGGACGAGGATCGAACATGCGACCAGGGCCTTCAAGCCGCACGTCAATAGGCAACATACGTAGAACAACAATGTTTGTTGTACCTTCCTTTGTTCACATAATGTTTTTATATTACCACAACCTATTTAATGGATAACATGTAATATTATTTTTAGTACTATTCGCCTTCACTTACTGGTGGGTTCCATGTGTGCTCTCTCTCTCTCCTCCCCTTCTGCGTTTAGACGCACGGGCAAACACGAAGAACTCGCGGGCGATGTTGCCGTTGACCATATCTGGACGCGTTCACAAGTTACGACACCAGTTTCACGTGCTAGCAGCACTAGTCAGTGTGTACGTGCAATGCACGTTAATTTGGAAGTATATTAAGTGCATGCGGATATTAAGTACGATATTATTTGCGTGTTATTATGTGATTAGCATTATTTTTGGCATGAAATTAACTGCACGCTAAATGTGTTGAGCGCTCGACATTGAAGCAGTCTAGGTCATTGGATGACAAGGAATACATATTTAATTTGATATGGCTCTAGCAGAACATTCAATCGATCAGACCATAGATTTCGTTCATTCTAACTCCGACTTTAAATTATACGACGATCGATCTAAAATAAACGGAAATGATAAACGTTCGGATTTTAAGCATGGCAATCCGAATGTTTTTCATGGCAAATTTAGATTACGCGGCGGTGGCAGCGGCGTCTTGCAGTGGGAAGCGGCTCCTCTGCCGTGCTCTGTGTGTCGTCGGGCCACTGACCGACGGCGACGGCGGCGCCTTGCGCCGTTGTTGGCGTACTCCTGGACGTTGGCCTAGCTTCAAGGAAGGCCAAAATGTTCTGGACTTCGGAGCGAGTCAACTCGCGGGAGGAGGCGACTGGCGTTGGCGCAAGGAAGCGATCGATGGCGGCCATCCATGCCGCTGAGGGGGGCACTGGCACCCGCGCGGGGACAGATGCTGTCAAAGGCGTGGCGGACATATTCATGTGCACGGGCACCGGCACGGGCGCGCATAATAGTGCATGCGCAGGCGCATGCGCTGGCAGGTGCACGGGCAACGGCACGGGCGTGCGCGTCAGTGCACGCACAGGCGCATGCGCTGGTAGGTGCACGGGCGCGTGAAAGTCGGCGGGGACCTCGTGGAACCCCGTGGCATCAAGCTCGGCGACAGTGTGCGGCTCCCAGCCCATCAATGGCACGGGGATGGGCGCTGGCGCAGTCGGGGCGACGGGAGCCGGAACAGGAGCGGGGACAGGCGCGGCGTCTTCCCGTAAGGCCAGTTCAAGCTCGTCCCAAAGCGTCGTATGTTCTTGAGACTCCGGCTGGGTGTCTTCCTCAGGAAACTGGAAGACTAAGGGCAGACCATCGTGATGCGGCATGGCGTACATTTAGGTCAGGATGGTTGGAGGTAGACGACAGGAGAATCAGAGAGGAAGAGAGAAGATTGTAGCGATACCGGGTAGTGTGGGGTTGATTTTAAACTGCGGCGCCGGCGACATTAAAAGTGGGAGCAGTTGGGACGAAGGTGGGCGGCGGAGCCTGGTCAAAGGGCTCGCCTCCCGGTGAGCCTGCACAGCGGTCTGCTCGCACGCCTCCCTGTCACCCGGCGCAGCGGTCTGCTCGCACGCCTCCCGTCGACTCACACGCTTGCTCAGACGACACCTGCTGATGAGAAGCGGGACTCGTGGCGGCCCGTAAACGCCCACGGTTTCAATAGTGAAAGCGTTCGCCTTAACGTGACAGGTCTTTGTTCCAAAATACCTTGGCTCTTCATTTGTGCAACTTGTCATAAGCAGCTTGTCTCAAATTGAAGAAAAAATTACAAAGTAATATTTGTGCCATATCACGTGACCATGCTCAGTTTCAAGAATTTATGGTCACTTTTGGATTTTCTGAAATTTAAGATCCAGGATTCGAAACAATATCATAACCTGCGTCATGCAATAATTTTTCAAGCCATACATCTGTCCTGTTGTATTTCTTAAGAAAGGATTTGGTCAAACATTTTGCTTAGTTAGACTTCAGACAAGTTATATATGCAGAGCAAAAGGATAATCTCTCCGTACCAGTGCTTTGCCTGATATATTAACTCAAGTACTAGGCACGAACAAACGGGCTCAATTTTGTGCTCATCCTGGTGTACTAGTAGTAGTAGTACTAGGCAATGCAGTTGACGGGTGACCTTGGCGAGCGGCGACCGAGGGAATTGAACCATGCTCGGCACGGTAGGTAACGTTGTCTAGTTACTAAAGCAGCTCACATGATGTATTAATATTTTTACAGGAAACCTTGATGAGTTTGAGAATTGCACACAATTTGTACAAAAACTACTCAGATGCCCTTGGATCCCATATCCAACGACCTCGAAGCTCGTATCACCGTAGCATCTAAGATGAAGGAGGACATCATATTCTCCTCTATGTAAGAATATCATGTGCTACCACACCTTAGATGCTTTGGTGACACAAGCTCTTCGGAGCCGTTGGATTTGTGACCCAACACCTCCTCGGTGGTTCGAATGGTTTTTTTGCAGAAAAGCCCCCAAAGAGTTTGGCCACTGCTTACAAGCACAAAGACTGCTCAGATGCCATTGGATCTCAGATCAAACGACCTCGAAGCTCGTATCACCGTAGCATCCAAGCTGCGAGAGCACCTTATGTTTTCTTGCACGGGAGAATATGAGGTGCTTCCGCACCGTAGATTCTATGGTGATACGAGTTCATGGAGATCTAACGGCCCACAGTAGGAGGTTTGAATGTTTTTGCAATATACGGCTGAGAGAGTTTGGGAATTGCGCAGAAAGTACAAGTACTACGCATGTGCCATCTGATCACTGATCATACGACCTAGATGCTCATATCACCGTAGCGGGTAATTAAGCTACGGGGAGCACCTAATATGAGCAACGGGGAGCCGTTGGATCCAAGATGCAGCTGCACGCACAAGGCCTGAATGTTTTATTTGCAAAAAAACCTTTGGAGAGTTTGGAAATTGCGCATAACTACAAAGACTACCCCCAATCCATTGGATCTCACTTCCAACGGTGTAAAAACTCGTATCACCATAGCATCTAAGCTGCGGGGTGGATGTGATATTCTATGTTCTATGCCGCTGCCATTTTTGTTCATAAACTTGCAAAATACGTGTAACTCGTGTCATTACTTGTCTAACCGCGCAAAGTGTTTGTTCAAAAAAACCATCCTACACTAAAATATCGGAACAACACATGGGGGTCCCACTTGTCATTAATCAAATTTGGACCTAAAACTAACAAATCTGAAAGACGAGATTCGAACTGGCAACCTGGACTACAAAGTGTAAGTCGATAGCCTGAAACAACAACGGTTGTTGGCTTTGTCCCATAACTAGATTTTATACAATATTACGTTGAGTAGAGTAGAGGGAGTGCCTCGTCAACACGTGCATGACCGTTGACTCACTTACTGGTGGGTCCCAGGTCTACGATCTCTCTCTTCTCTCCATCGTCTAACCTTTGCACGGGCACACACGAAGAGCGGCGCTAGCTTGCCGTGGTGTTATTACAACTAAAAAAAGCTTGGAAAATAGAAGAATCGCCTAGAACAAGAGACGTTGTGGCTGGTCGAGACGGAGCTAACCACACCTATCCTCCGTGCCACGTTAGCATGATGAAGCTGTGTGGCTAGTGGGGTGTTTTCGACCGACTGGCTGGGTCCCGAGGTCGAACCATAGGTACTACGTCTGATACAGTATATTTTTACACGCACATTTTCCTCCGTGCCGAGACATGGCACACCCTACCGCGCGGTTTCGGGGTCCTCTCGGGTGGTGCACACATATATTCTTCCTGACGTGGGACGCCCTACCGCGCGTTTTCGCCGAAGCAAGTAAATGAGTCGTCAAATCACGAAAGACCACCTTTCCCGCCGAGTACATCAGTGAAGCACGGTGGCTAGCTAGTTGGGCTAGTTCGACCGATTAGCTAGGCCGCCGCCACATTTGTTTTTTCACCCCTTTTTTATCTACTTGCCGGCAGGTAAATTTAAATATCCACTGCGTCGTTGCTCTGGTGTTTGGATGCGGCAGGATTTTTAATTTTTGGATTGATGGGAGCAGGCGCGACAAGATTTTTAATTTTTTGATTGACGGGAGCAGGCGCGGCAGCAATTAGTCACGATGACTCCGCCTGTAAAACCCACTGCTCCCTGATGTGAGAAGTCATCGACTGGTGTTTTACCATGGTGAAAACCAAAAGATTCCCCGCTCCTCGGCTGGCTCCCTCCGCCTTCCCGTAGATTGCATTGCCTTTCAGCCGTTTCGCCCCCTGCATCACCAACGTCGTGCGCCTCGAGAAGCAGAGGGACTTCGGTGGTGTTTAGGCGCCCTCTGCATGGGCATGTCCATGTCTCGGCGCAACATGACCGTTGGATCAAACTCAGACGGTGCAGATCAGTCAATGTAGCACAAAGCGTGTGGGTGTGTTTGGTTGCATTCTCATCTCAATATAGTTGTTTCCTCTTCGTGTATTTGTGTTAACCTACTAGTGTGGACTCATGCACCCTTCATGCACTCTGCCAAACACCCAAAAGTGGGTCGAGAAGGGAACTTTTGCTCCCATCCCGTGCACCCTTCATACACCCTGCCTAACACTATTCGTGCTTCATATGGTTCATGTTTCGTGGAGTACTGTAGCACCGTACTCTCCGTGCGCTGTAGACCTAGTTCTGTTAACATTGATCTCACCGTTCATTCTCGACCGGACAGTCGAAAAAGCGGTACTATGTTACTACATTACTGTTCATATAGTTGACATGCGCACAACATCATTTGTTGTCGTCATATCTTACTACACTAGCAACAAGATTATGTAGTACTGACGTATGAACCACTGCACATGCCTAGTAGTAGGAGCACTGTGTATGTTCAAGTGGCTGCCGTGTTTCGCACTCCTCCGTCGTAAGAGTGGAAACGCTTGCTGTAATCATTTTTTTCTTCAGAAAAACAGTGGACACGCTCTACCGTGCGGATCCTCCTCCAGCCATGCACTAAATTACTCACTTTCGCCGACGTGTGGGACAGCCAGCATCGGGGTCCACCAGCCATGCACTAAATTACTCCGTAGTAGAGTGACGGTAGACTACCCCGATCGAAGCGCCGCAGTAATGCCCAATGAGCCGTCAAATCACAAAACCCCCTCCTTTCCAGCAGTAAGTTGGACGGATGAAGCAACCATCATTTCACTCTTCTCTCTCAGCTTCCTCTCTACCCAACTCGCTTCTCCCTCATCTTGTTCCTCATTTCTTCAAGAAAACCCCGACCTGCTTCTGCCATTGTTCTTCTCTCCCAAAGAAGGAAAGGTGAGCGCATCAATGGTGTTGATTCTGGCCAAGGCCCGGTCTTGCAACCCCGAGACTGATCCTATAACTCCCTCTCTGTTCTTCTTTTGGGTTTGTGATTATGGTTTCTTTTCTTTTATTTCTATTTGACAGTTTCTTGATGGACGCTGGAGCACCGGCCGAAGTGATGTCTATGGCTCTGGCCAAAACCGTCGAGGCTCATGGTACGAAGAAGCGCAAGCACCCCGCCGAGACTACCGCAGACAAGCTCAAAGCCATCGCCCTGTCCAAGCCCCCCTCTCCGGGATCCCTCATTAAGCAAGTCCAGGTAATATCTCTTCTTGACGATCTTTTTCTCGATCTTGATCGTGTTTTTTCATCTAACACGCAGTACTAGTACTAGTAGTACAACTTTCTGGGTGATCTTGCATGTGATTTTTGTGTGCCAAATGACGGTTCTAAATTCCTCTTTTGACCAAAACATGCGAGAGGTTGACACTGATTTCTTATAGATTACTTTCAACTACTCCCTCTGTCCCAAATTTCTTGTCTTAGATTTGTCTAGATACGGATGTATCTAATACTAAAATGTGACTTGATACATCCGTATCTAGACAAATCTAAGACAAGAATTTTGGGACGGAGGGAGTACTTTATGAACATCAATGCTACCTTTGAAGAGGGTATATTTGCCTCAGTAACTTGTGTTATGGATATTGCAAGTAATCCCTCTGCTCTCATGCCTTTGAAGACATGTTCTAGTGTCTTTGTTCACTCATTTCTGTGCGTATATGTAGTCATATATGGAGTATAATATCGAAAATCATCTTATATTTCTGAACGGAGGTAGTAATAAAATATGGTTTCTGTTTGAATTAGAACCAGGTCCGCGGTGGAGATGAAGTTCTCAAAGTCATGCCGTGTGAACTGGAAGACCTGAGGATGAGTTCTACTGCTAAACTATCCAGCTGTTGTGTCCTTGTCGCCACGTGTCCTGAACTAGTGTTTTCCTGTAGCATTGTTGTCAGGCGTGTTCTCGAGGCTGTACTTGACCACAACAATTTCCTGGTTGTGCCTTCGATTACGAAGGGTGTGGTTCTTGTAAAGCTTCCCAACAAATCTGATGCGGCCTGTCTTCATCATCATGTTTATGAGTGGAAAGACCACTCTGTTAGGTTCTCCAAGGTTGACGAGATGGTGATGGTGCATGTAGACATCTCTCACGAAGTCCATGGCCTAGTCAGTTATGCGGGGTTCATCCCGTAGGTCGGTGGCAAGAAATAGTCTGCAGAGTTTAATTAGTGCAACTTTGCTTGTCTGTAGTAAGTACTATTGTTCAGTACTTGATTTGTGTTTGTGAACCCTGTATTGTTTATTAGTACTGCCGCTTTTGGTGTGTGGTCAGTCCTGAGAACGGTCTATGTTAATGTCTGTCCACTCAATTCAGTCTGTATATTTTGAAGTATCCAGATCATCTTTTTTGTGAGGACGGTTTATCAATTATGGTTACACTCCAATATCTGTATGCATTGCAGGGTTTATCGCACCCACCAGGATTTCCAGTCCCATGGATGTTCGGTCCATACGATTTGTCACGACCTTTGGACTGTCCTGCTTGTGGGAGTAGGCGGGGCCCCTGCATGCCACCCGTAGTTGGACGATCAATCTTCTGTTTAGTACTTCAACATAGTGATTTCCTGGTAAGGATTCACTCGTGTCACATCAAGTAAATCTTATTGATTTACTGTCTAAATCTTATTGATTTAATGTCATGTTTTCTTTCTTTTCCTGCAATTTTACGATGCAGGTTTTGCCATGTGACATTCATCACAGAATAAACCGTTTGGTTTGCTCTACGATGGCTATTTTTGCAGGTTTCACTTCTTATGTCGTGTCAGTAACGAAGGCACTGTCCATCACTTATATTACTGGAAAAAATTGGATCAGTCTGTTGTCTGAGTACAAGCTGAATCCCTATGATGAACTGCAGTTTGGTTTAACAAAAACGCCACAATTAGTCCTTCTCGCGTTTAAAAGAAATGAAGAAAAAAACTGGATCACGGTCACGAAGCCTAGTCAAGTTAGAAAGCTGATCATAGCAGACCAGACACGATCGCCGCTGTCTCGCACATCGGTACCACCTTCAGCAACGGATCGAGCACCGACAGTTGCTCTAGCACTGACAGCGGCAGCAGCTCAGTCTGATCCAGCTGAGGATTGGGCACCGACCGCGTCAGCGGATCAGGCTGATCTACCGGATGATCGGGCATCGACACACCGGCACCTGCTCCGACACCGGCACCAGCTCTACAAGGAGCACCATCTCCGGCAGCAGCAGCGGCTTCGGCACCTGCACCAACACTTGCACTTGCATCTGCTCCGGCCCGTGCAGCGGCAACCGAACGAGCAGTTGCACCGGCAACAGACTGGGCTGCAGTTCGCACTTCATATACCAAAGTCCTTACAAAAACCGACATGTCCACCTTCTTGGTAAGCATTGGCCGCCCAAGTGTTTCGTTCTTTTTTCTTTCCATGTTGTTTCGCATGATTCACTGTGTTGATCTAACTGTTTGGGTATGTCTTCTTGTTTGCAAACAGAGAATTCCAAGAGCAACGAGGGAGTCATTCAACAATCCGGGCGACAGCGGCCAAGTTTCTCTTACCATGCGCAGCCTTGGTGTGAATGAACCTGCTCAATATACCGTAAGTACAAAGGATGGTCGCATGATGATTGATGCTAAAGGATGGTCAAGGTTCAAATCTAAATCATATCTTGCGGTAGGGGATGATCTCAAAATCGAACTTTCTCGGCAAGGAGAGCTGGTCCAAATCAACTTTGAAATTCTTCAGTAGCAGCACGCAACTGCCGAACTGATCTATCCTCCGAGAGATTTTGATGTAATAATCTGGCATGGTGAAACAAGTGTCCTGTGTGTATAAGTAATACGACAGTATTATTTATCACATGGTATATCGTTGATAGAATTGCAACTCTCATTGCTGGTTAGGAACTGTCGTTCGATTTCATTCCAACAGCTGCCGTGCTTTATTCAATTTTGTGTATTCGCCTTGCGACAGCATCTAAAACCAGCGCCGTACCGATCGCTTGCAATATGAAAAGCGCTGAGGTAGAACACATGGGCCCCCAAACATGCAGGGTGGGCCTGCGGCCCAAAGTCCAGAACCGTGAGCCTGTCTGAGTATTATATTCTCAGCTGAACCCCCATAATGCCCGTGCGTTGCACGTAACATCAAGATGCATTTGTATGAGTATTTTATCTTGTGAGAGAAAAGGATGAACGAGGGAAGGCCTTATTTGCAAATGTGGAGAGGTGTGTGGGTACCTTTTTGCAAAATTGCCATAGTTTCCTTCCTATCCGTCAGATATAAATCGGACGGCCTATATTGCAGGATGGCAGGCACACCATCATCACCAACTCGTCTATACTGTGTTAAAAACAACTCTGTTTTTTATAATTATATATGTTATATATATTCCCCTTGATTTTTCTTATGTATAAAGTTGTGATATAAAAGATTTGTATATTTCTTTACAGAGGGAGTATCTCTCTGTCAAAAATATATTTTTGTGTAACTAGTTACTCCTGTCTTTCTACTTCCTTTCGCTGATATGTGGGGCATCCGGCAACGGGGTCCACGTGCCATATGCACAAATTAGAGTGCACAACTGCACGGTAGACACACCCCGGTCGTAGCGCCGCAGTAATGCCCAATGAGCCGTCAAATCACAACCCCCCCTTTCCAGCTTTAGCAGTAAGCTGGACGGACGAAGCGGCAATATTTCACTGGGCCTGAATCCCCTTCTCCCTCGTCTGCTTGTTCAGAGAAAACCCCCTCTCGGCGATTGCATAGGGTTTTCTCATGGAGAACCAGGTACGAATTCTTCATCCATCCCCGATAAATCCAAGTCCCTTGGTCGCGGGTAATCCTAGGATGGCAGCCGCCGCCGTTGATGCATTTTTCTTCCTACTGAATCTAGTGTGTTTCATTTGCAGTGCCCAAAGTGCGAGGACCCTACAGGTTTCTGCGCCCTCGGCGAGACGCCACACTTGTTCCTTCTCATCCTAACACAGGATTTTAAAACGCGCACAGTATGTTCCTAGAATCCTCTTTTCTATCCGGGAGGGTGGGTTTTTTTTAACATGCTGTCGACTAATTTGGAAATTTGGATTGCTATATTTGGATAAAAGGTACTACCAGTACGATGGTCAACACTGACGTGAAGGAGGAAGTTATTTCTAGATTTGGATAGGGAATACATTGTGTTCTCATATTATTTTTCCTGCAGTGCATTATTTGCTCTGCCAGAACACATGTACTCAAGATGCTCGGCCTTGCCATAACTGAATACACCAGTTTAATGGTCACAGTGAAGACAAGCCATGGATATAAGTTCCGAGTTGGGTTCATGAACCAAGAAGATCGCTGCTTTTTTATGGCCGAACTTGGATAAACTTTCTCAAGTGTTACGGACTGAAAGTTGGCGCACGAATGTTGATGGAAATAGCAGAACCTGGTCTCATCTTCACTGCGATCTTCCACCCCGACGTCGTTCCAATTGTTCATCCATGTTAGTTTTGTATCTGGTTCTTGCTTGTTGCCTCGATTACTTCTTAATCCACCTATTCTGTCTAACTAATCACAATTTAACTTTAGAAGTAGCAACGAATCTCTCACGAAGATGCTACTTCTAACTAATATTTTCTTATAATTGGTGGCACGTGTAGGTTTTTTCAGAGTTAAGCAGGCTGCTCGTTTGTTATTCTGTAACAACTCGGCTGTTACTGATGGCACTGAAGTTGACTGGGACGACATCCACAAGTTCCTACACTTTATTGATCGTCTTGAGGTCCTTGTGGGGCGTTTCAATGGTGGAAGGCCACGTGGGATATGTGTGCCACTGCTGCACTCGTTGAACAGGTCCAACTGTGTCGAGAAACTTATGGTACGAGCTGTTTTCTGTTATATATGTTGTTCATAAACTATTGCTTATACACAGTTTTACAGCTGTGATCTTCTTGAAACAGAAACTGCCCAGTTCTATTGTTCCTATACAGATGCCTGACCATGGTCGGGTCAGACTTGCGCTTGGTCACAACATGATGTTTATGTCGACCTACTCCATTCCCCTTGGAGGTGAAAAGATACTTATTCATGGGTGGTCTCAAATAATGAAGGCCCGTCCATCTTGGAGAATAGGACAGAAGATTATGTTCCTGCTTTTCCATGGCTCTAAAGCGAATATCCTGTTTATTGACCACATTGCGAGATGAAGCCGCTTTCAGAAGGTTGTGGATGCGCGGGGTGGCGCCTGGGCCTTGTCCTGGGGCTTGGCGGCCTCACCCTTGGTTAACTGTAGGCAAAGTAGCACTGTTCGAGGCGTGCTTTGTACGGTTGAACCTGTATAAGTACTCATACTGCTTTCAGCTATGGTTGTTAAGTGCCCCTGCTGGTTTCAGTTAAGGTTGTTAAGTACTCCTGCTGCT
This sequence comes from Triticum aestivum, assembly GCF_018294505.1. NCBI lineage: Eukaryota > Viridiplantae > Streptophyta > Magnoliopsida > Poales > Poaceae > Triticum > Triticum aestivum. Next base: position 378,670,644 of record NC_057799.1, on the reverse strand, counting down.
TTTACAGTCTGTCGTGTTTCTTCAGTCCTGTCTTCCTCCAGCCGCCAAAACCAAACCAGCGCCGGCGGGGCCGCCTGCTTCCGCCTCCCACGGCTGGCTGCGCCTCAGCGCACGCATCGCCGCCCCACCGTCTCCTAAATCGTTAACGCCGACGTCCGAGGCCTCGCCGTCGTCCTCCGCGCGCTTTGGTGCGCTCGCCGCGGCGCCGCCCTCTCGCGTTGTCAACATGGTCAACAAACAACAGGAATCGGCAGAAGTACGTGGAGAGGATGACAGTACGGGCCCACCATGTCAGCGTATGGAAAAATAAAATGCTTCCTCCTAGTGTTTTCCTGACATCTGGGACCCACGACATTGTGAGCGTATATAGTCAATAGACAAGAGAACAGCACAAGATCGGCTGACACCTGGGACGTAGCTGCTCGAGCAGTATTTTTTTGTTATTGTTGAGACGGAGCAGGGTTTGAACTGGGCTGTGGCCCGTCTAGCCCAGGCTTATATTTTATGTTCACCATGTGACCAGCCCAGCTATTTTTTCTTTGTGAAAATGAGCCCAGTTTATTTTTTCTGAAGAATACCCAATCCAGGCCTACTTATTTTTCTACGCCCTGATGGGCTGCAACTCTTTCAAGACGCCTGCAAATCTTGAAAGTAATATGAAATGGGTTGTAAATATAAAAACAGATGACAAATTGGCAATTACTTTATAATTTCTGAATTTTTTCACATTTTCAGATTCCTATTTCACTGGGCATTAACCTAATTTAAATATATCTTCAAAGTACTTTAAATCTGGCTCGACATTTCGGTATTAAAAATAGTTTGGAACCCACAGAAATATGCGAAATTGGCCCTGGCCAACCAAAAAAATGGACTGCAATAAATTGCATAAGAAGTCGCAATGAGCTATATATAAATTATTAAAAAAAGAGGGAATGGTCTGACTTGTGGGCCTATTAAGTTGACGCGTATGCAAGATTTTTTTAGTTATTATATACGTCAACAAACGATTCTAGCAGACGTAACCGTTGGATATCAATCCAACGGCCGTCGTGTTTCTTCAATCTCTGATCTTCTTGCTCCAGCCGCCATATCCAGCGCTGGCGGGACCGCCTGCTCCCGCCTCCCGTGCAGGCCTCACCGCCCCCTACTACTCCCACCGCTGGCCAGGGCATCCCTCTACTCACCCACACCCCCTGTTATTCTGCGGCGACGACAGCCTCACACCGTAGCCGAACCAGTGAACCCTTGTACTCCTCTCCGCGTGGGCATCCACTGCCGCGTCTTCCCCGGCTCAGCGTCGTCCCCTTCCTAGGCCTCGCCATCGTCCACCTCCCTGGTGCTCTTGGTGCGGCGTGGTCAACGTGATCAAGAAACAACTTCCATCGGAAGAGTACTTTACGTGGAGAGGCTGACAGGTGGGTCCATGGCAGCCGCAAGGAAGTGCCTCCTTATTACCCGGAAAATAATTATTCCTCCACCTGACAGCAGGGACCCACCGGACGGGCCACCGTATTTGGCGAAAAAAACGTTTCCCCCCTGACTGCTGGGACCCACCGGACGGTCCACCATATTTCGCGAAAAAACGTTCCCCCCGCTGTCAGCTCGGACCCACCGGAAGTGCCTCCTCATTACGCACAAAAAAATGAATACTCCCCCTACTAGTTGGGACCCACCTTGGTGGGAGGCTGACTTGTGGGCCTACGAAGTTGACAAGGACGAGTGCTTTGTCAACTTAGTCAATATGAACGATTCTAGCTCCAGTGACTGTTCGATGTCCATCCAATGGCCGTAGTGCTTCTTTCAACCTCTGGTCTTCTTGCTCCAGCCGCCCAAAGCAGCGCCGGTCGTGCCGCATGCTCCTGCCTCCCGTGGCCGGCTGTGCTGCCGTGGAGGCCTCACCGCCCCCTACTATTCCCACCGCTGGCCAGGCCCTGCGGCGACGACAACCTCACACCGCAGCCGAACCAGTGAACCCTCGTACTCCTCTCCGCGCAGGCTTCCACTGTCGCGTCTTCCCCGGCTCCGCGTCGTCCCCTTCCTAGGCCTCGCCGTCGTCCACCGCCCTGGTGCTCTCGGTGCGGCGTGGTTAACGTGGTCAAGGAACGACTTCCATCGGAAGAGTACTGTATGTGGAGAGGCTGACAGCTGGGTCCACGGCGGCCGCAAGGAAGTGCCTCCTTATTACGCGCAAAATAATTATTCCTCCACCTGATAGCAGGGACCCACCGGACGGGCAACCGTATTTCGTGAAAAAAACGTTTCCCGCCTGACTGCTGGGACCTACCGGCTACATCTTTGCACGCAAGGAAGTGCGTTCGAAAAAAAATGATTTGCCCCCCTGACTGCTAGGACCCACTAGCTACATCTTCGCACGCAAGGAAGTGCCTGACAATCGGGACCCACCTAGTCGAAGCGTACGTAGCATTGTCATTCTGGTCGCGAACGTGTACGTACATACTGGTCGATGTAGAGGCGCGCACGTGTCGTAGTAGAGGCGCGCACGTAGCATGTACACGTACGTACAACGGCCAGGGTGCAAGAAAGTAAATACGGCCACGTATGTACATACGGGCGGGGTCTCGAACGCCTACTCGTGCATACGTACGGCCAGGGCTCGTGTACATGGCTGGGTCGGAACGGAGAAACTGCGTCGTCGTGTTCATGGGAGCCAACCAGCTGTGTCGGAATGGAATGCGTTGTCGTGTTCATCGGGAGGGCTTGGACGAAACAATCGATGGAAACGAGGCCTGGCGTACTGCAGAATGGAGGAAACGGCCTTGTGTTCGACCGGCCACGTTCGAAACGGGATCCTGTTCATCGGGAGGGGTCTGGCGTACCGCAAAACAGAGGAAACGGACCTCCTACGGTCGAAACGGGGGTCCTGCTAATCGGGAGGGGTGTGGCGTACCGCAAAACGGAGGAAACGGACTTGTGTTGGAGCGCTACGGTCGAAACGGGGGTCCTGTTCATTGGGAGGGGTGTGGCATACCGCAAAACGGGACTCCACGGGATACTGTTCATCTCCACCGTCGACCCCCTCCAGCCTCCACGGGCTACTGTTCATCCACCGTCGACCTCCTCCAGCCTCCACCTGCGACTGTTCATCCATGGGCTCCTGTTCATCCAGCCTCCACCGCGCGCTACTCCACCGGCTACTGTTCAACCAGCCCTCTCCACGGGCTCCTGTTCAACCACCCCTCCACGGGCTACTGTTCATCCAGCCCTCCACCGTCTACTGTTCATCCAGCCCTCCACGGGGTGGTCCTGTTCATCCAGCCCTCCACGGGGTCCTGTTCATCCAGCCCCAACCGGCTCGATCGATCGGGGTCCTGTTCATCCAGAGGCAACACCACGGGGTCCTGTTCATCCACCCCCACCGGGAACTGTTCATCCAAACCCCCCCAGCAACGCTCACTGTTCATCCACAGGCAGCATCGATCGGCTTCAGTTAGCAGCAGTAGCGAAGGAATCGCTCGATCGGGTTCAGTTAACAGCCATCGATCGATCGCTCGGGTTCAGTAACGCGTAGCCTGCAGTGCAATCGCTCGGGTTCAGTTAGAGCCCAACGCCTCGCACCCACGCGCGTGCGTGTACGAGAGAAACGCACATCGCTCGGCCCCGACCACCCACCGTAACCGGGAACACCCCGATATTTTCCTCGCCCTCGCTTCTACCATGGTTTTTTTCCGTCATGGACGGCCCAAAGAATGTCATGCAGCTGCGTCTCCGGCTCGCCCAGGACGAAAAGCCCATTTTCTGTCATGATTTTTTGTCATAGAAGTAGGAGCCGACCACATCTATGATGATACTGGGTTTTGTCACAATTATCGTCATAGAAGTGTCATAAGTATGATAGAAAAAAAATTCGTTCGGCCCAAAATGTCACGGATGTGTCTTTTTTTTGTAGTGGCCTTGAAAAGCTCAACCTTGAGCAAGAGCATGGGTTCTTAAAGGCAATCAATGATGATCTTCGTAAGAAAAGTTCTTCTTACATTGCCAAGCGTTTACACATGTCTACTTACATGCCACAAGTGAAATCTAGTAACAAGAACAAGAAAGACTCTTCTTCTTGTAGTAACAATAATCATGTTAAATCCAATGATGTTGCTTCTAGTAGTTCTCTTGATTCCACTAATTATTCTCTTAGCCAAGTTACACTGGAGCAAGAAAATAGCTTATTGAAGGGAATTATAGAGAAAGGTGTTTACAAGAGCCTTGCCGAAAGTAAGCAATTTGAGGAAATTGTACGCAAGCAAGGAAGGCACCGGAAGAATCAAGGTGTTGGTTTTGAACGAAAGTTCAATGCCAATGGAGTTGAGTGGGAAGAAGATCAATACCCCAAGACGAAGTTTATTCCTCAACAAGAGAAGTATGATCCTACTTCTTTCAAGGGGACACAAGCTCAAGATGATCTTCCACCACAAGACCACAAGCAAACTCCCAAGGCCTTGGTCAAGTGGGTTCCCAAGACTACATCAAGTTCTACTTCATCAAGTACGACTACAACTCCAAGGATTCCCATCAAGTTGATGTGGATCCCGAAGAAGAGAACTAGAGAGTTCTTGAGGGTGACTCCGCCAACATACTTCACTCGTATCATTTTGGCGAGAACAAGTGCAAACAACTTCCACATCTTGCACTAGTTCAAGGAGTCACAAACCCTCTTGTTGTTAAGACAAGGGACAAGGTAACCTAATGCTTTCATGGACATCATCTTGTGCGAACTTCACTCTATGTCTATGGATATCCTTGTTTGTTCCTTGTGGGACTAACCCGTGTAGGTATTGAAAGTGCAACTCACTCCAATGGATTGCTCCGAATGATCTACATCAACATTGAGCATCCACATCTTCAACATCTACATGAAGTCATCATCGACAAAACCCAAGGTTAGTTCATCCCTCTTAAGGAGGATATCACATCTAGGGGGAGCTTTACTCTAAGAATTGAGCTAAAGCAACTCTAATGGTGTGAACACAACAATGCTTTATGTAAAAGTGGTAACCCCACTTGCGCTTAAACGATGAGTATGACCTATGATCAAATGTTCTCATTTGACTCCTAAGTCAATATACTCATATATAGATGACCTAGTCATCGCCAATTGCTTGATAGATGCTAGAGTGTTTGTGCATGCTTTGCCACATATTTCATTTGCCATTTTATTGTGCGAACATGTTGATTGCATATTTTTCTCATTTGAGGACATCCATTTGTTGCTTTGATTGTTTGGCTCTTCTTCTTTTGCCAAATGGATGGACAAGAATGCCTAAGAACTTTCTCTAGCTATCTATGCTTTTCTCGTCTCAGACTCTATTCATGCTACATCACAAAGTTTGATCAAGTCAGATTCGAACCCTCTCGGTGAGGAGCACTCAGAGTCACCGATTCGTCATAGACTTAAACTTCCAAGACCTCTCTGTGCATTTCGATCTGACTGATTCATCCTTTTCGGTCAAACCAAGTTCACAGAGTTGATCTAGGTTTTCAATCTCGGTGCAACTGATTAGAACCATTCGCTCACACCAAGTTGTAGTAACCACTTGCGATTCTGCATCTCGGTGCCACCGAGTCATTCCACTCGGTCACACCGACAGGGTCAGGATATATATACCGACGGGTCAAAATTTGGAAATTTCTCCAAAACCTCTTCGCCCGTGCGTGTCCTGCTCTGCCGACTCAGGTCTTCGGATCGTCCTCTCGTCGCCAGCGACCTCCCACCGCTGGTCTCCGTCGCCGTCAACAGAATTCTACACCGCCGTTGCCGCCGTAGCAAGCTCATTGCCAAGTTAGGGTATGAGTTCGAATCTTTGTGCAATCCTTACCTCTGATTCTCAGCACAAAGTCAATGCCATGTTTTTGACCACGCATGAGATCAATCTATCCAAAAAAACTTCCTTTAGATTAGTTTTGATTCGAAAATTTAGGGTTAGGTTTCCGCCGAACTCATCTCGGACCGACCGAGTTGTGGGAATTGGTCTCACCGATTTGGCTTAGGCCATTGCACTTGTAATTTTCGGTCTGATTGAAACTTGCAAATCGGTGTGACCGAGTTCAACTCTCAATGAAACCCTAGCAATGTTGGAGTCACCGAACTGTGTCTCGGTCTGACCGGTTTCACTTGTTTAGACTCCAAAGTTGCTTCGGTGGTAGCTCCGAAATGCTTTCTGTGGAAAACTAAAACTAAGTTTTTGACTCATTTGTTTAGCAAAATCTCTGTACTTTGTGATGCTCATCCACTCTATCTCATCTAGAACTATTCACAGGGTTAGCTGTCAGTTTGCAGTATCAGACATGTCAGATCAGAGTGATAGCCAGAACAAGTCTGAAGAGCAGGTGAATCTGAGTGAGGGCACTAGTCCCTCTGGCAGTTATGATGAAGGCAACAGAAGTACTCCTAGCAACCTGCCTAAGGCTGCTACTAGGCAAAGGAGGAAGAAAAATTCTGAAGATGAAGATGAAGACTATGTAGCTGCCGAGGAGGAGGTCAGCTCCAAGAAAAAGGTTGTCAAGAAGGAATTTGGCACAGCTGCATCTACAAAGCCTGGTTTGAACAAGAAGGCCCCTGCAAAGAGGGTGCCCATGTCAAAGGCCAGAGCCTCCACTCTTGAAACTTCCAAATCAACTGGTGGAGAGGTTGCTGGTGAGGGCAAGAAGAGAAAGGAAAGGGTCAAGAAGACCATGGCCAGAGTTATTGGAAAACCCTCAATGATGATCCAGTCTGATGAGGCAGAGGAAGAGGATGTTGCTCCAGCACCTAAAGCTCAAAAACTGATGGGGGATGCCATCAAGTCTGGGGCTGCCCCTTCTAAGCCCAAGACTGCCCCCAAAGCTTTCGCTCCAGCCCCCAAGACTGCACCAAAGAGGAGCACAAGAAACATACCAGCTGCTGAGAAGAACAAGGCCCTAGTGCCTGAGATTGAAGAAGAAGAAGATGCTGAAGCCCAAGTGCTTAGGAAGCTAAAGCCCAAGATCCCTGACCATGATGACAATGATCCAGTGGCAGAAAATATGAAAATCAGAAAAGATGCAGTTCTCAGATTATGGAGAGAATCATATTCATATGCTGTGAGGAGAAGGACTGCTGTGGACTATAGGTTTCACACCAAGGAGCAGCAGGACTTCTATGAAACTATTCTTCTGGATGAGAAGCCTATTGTGTGTGATATGAAGTGGGCTGACCAGAAGTACATCGACAACAATGAAGATCACTTCCCAGGAGTGCATGAAAGTTTCAGACTATGTGGAGTAGACATTTTTGTGTGTCAGAAACTCACCAAGTGGAATGATGAGCTCATTATGCAATTCTATTCTACAACTCATTTCTATCCTGATGGAAGGATTGTTTGGATGTCTGAAGGTACAAGGTACCAATCAATAGTTGCTGAGTGGGCCAAGCTGATCAATGCCCCTACAGAGCTTGAGGATGACATAGATGTCTATGCCAAGAGGAAGAAAGATCACAACTCCATGGCCAACATGTATAAGGAGATTCCTGACAAAGCCTTGGAGAATCATAAGCTAGGCTCTGTATATTATCTGTTGTCTGGTCTGACCACCATCAACACCATCTTGAGGCACACCTTGTTGCCCAAATTAGGAGATCACAGAATGATCAGAGGACACACCATAAATTTGCTACAGTTGTTTGATGTGCCCCAGAAGTTAAAAGTGATGAGTCTGATTGTTGAGACAATCAAGAGGACATCTACAGACCAGAAAAGATCATGTGGGTATGCTCCACACATCCAGATGCCATCAACTCCATGATGGGCACAGACACATAATTATTGGACAAGGAACATCTTCCCTTGAGGCCTGACTTTGAGGACAATACAGTTGTCATGAATGTCAAGATCCCACATCTTTAGAGGCTCAAGATAAGAGGGAGAAAGCAAAAGCTGAGAAGGCAGCCAAGATGCCAAGTGTTGAAGAGGCTTCACAAGTGCTCCTCAAGTCTAAGCAAGATCAACTCGGATATCTTATTCAAGCCACTTTGAGGATTGAGAAAGGATTGGCCACCCTGACTCAGAATCAAGAGAGCCTGGAGAGGATCATTGAGACAAAATTCTATGATCTTGACTTGAAGGTGATAGAGATGCAGACGGCTGTTGAGCAGCTCCAGGAAGAAGCTGAGGAGAAGAAAGGGAAAGCTACTACATATGCCTTTTAGAGAGTGCCTAGGGAATAGAGATCTGCAGCAGTGCCTGTGACAGATACAAGAGCTACTACATCAGCACCTACAGCCACAACATCAATAGCCCCTCCAGTTGCCCCTCCACGAGCTCCAACAACTTCAACAGATGCATTCGTCCTTGGAGTCCTCTCAACGCCACCTCCTGAAGATCAAGCCTAGAGAGACGCATAGCATTATGCATTTTTTAGCTTTTTGGTAACTTGTTGCCAAAGGGGGAGAAAGTTTATAGATCATAGGCTTCGAGAGAGAGAGCTTGCTTCTTTTTGCTATCTCTTTTGCTACTTGTTTGATACTTATTTGTGTGCTTGCTTGGATGATACATTATGTGTGTGTGAGATACTTGTATGGTCATGTGTTTGCTCATATCATGCTTTAAAGCTTGTGCTTGAATGATGCTATTATTTATCTCTCATGTATGATCATTCACTTTGCCTTGGTGATGAGTGCACATTTCATATTCTATCATTTTGAGCGCTCCACCAAGATGTATGTGATATGAAAGAGTAACCCATGATCCTAATCGATTGTGCATTTGCATTCAAAAGCAAATTTTAAATAATGCACAAATTTAGTAGGAGCTCTTGCTTATCACATACTTCTCAAAGCGACGATATATTTCAATCTTATTATCATTTGTTGAAGCTTTGATCTATATGTTGTCATCAATTACCAAAAAGGGGGGAGATTGAAAGTGCAACTATCCCTGGGTGGTTTTGGTAATTCCTAACAACATATAACTCATTGAACTAATACTCTTTCAAGATGATCATTTCAGAAAGTTCAATGATTGGCATGGCATGGACTAGAGATGTGGACCCCTCAAAATGCTAAGGACACATATTGACTCAAGCTCAAGACTCTACATTTTCATTTTAGCGATCCAAGATCACATTGAGTCCATAGGAAAAGCCAATACTATTAAAAGGGGATGAGGTGTTGCTTAATGGCTTGCTTGCTCAAAATGCTTAGTGATATGCTCCAAAAGCCCTCAACCACTTTCTCATATCACTACTGCAGGATGCTGCTAACGTGACACTACGATCAGAGAACCTTCGAAGAAACTGTGTGCGATGCCATAATCGCAAACGGTGGTGTAAAAAACCGTCAAAAAGGTGCAAAACGTTTGCGATGGAGGATGCATCAAACACGGTTCAGATTTTAGTTGCGTGTGCGATGCAGGGCATACGGTTCAGCTCAATTAACCGTTTGCGATGAGGAGGAACAAAAGAAATGGACAGCCAGATGAAGGTGTGTGAGATGTACAGCATACGGTTCACTCGGATGAACTGTTTGTGATTAGGCAACACAAAAGAAACAGTCAGCCAGATCAAAGGTGTGTGCGATATACGGCATGCGGTTCACTCGAATGAACTGTTTGCGTTGAGACATGAGAACAGAAATGGTTCAAATGAACAAGATGTGTGTGATACGAGGCAAACAGGTCTGTAATCGGAAACGTGTGCGAAGACCGATAACAACACAGACGATTACTGCCAACAAGTCGTGTGTGTTGTGAGCAAACGATTGTTGGTGTACAATTGTGAGTGATTGATGAAAACATCACCGACGGTTTCCATTGTTTAGTCCGTGTGCGGTGTGATTTTCTTTGTCCGCACAACATCTATGCTATGTCTACAGAGCATCAACATATATACTTAAAAAGACAGCATTGCATAAACAAATTAAGCATACAATTACACAAGTGACTACACACATAACATTTCCACACACCAAAGAAAGCAATTATTGTTGGGGAACGTATTATTTCAAAAAAAATCCTACGATTACGCAAGATCTATCTAGGAGAAGCATAGCAACGAGCGGGGAGAGTGTGTCCACGTACCCTCGTAGACCAAAAGCGGAAGCGTTTAGTAATGCGGTTGATGTAGTCGAACGTCTTCGCGATCCAACCGATCCAAGTACCGAACGCACGGCACCTCCGCGATCTGCACACGTTCAGCTCAGTGACGTCCCTCGAACTCTTGATCCAGTTGAGGCCGAGGGAGAGTTTCGTCAGCACGACGGCATGGTGACGGTGATGATGAAGTTACCAACGTAGGGCTTCGCCTAAGCACTACGACGATATGACTGAGGTGTGTAACTATGGAGGGGGGCTTCGCACACGGTTAAGACAAATCTTGGAGTGCCTTTGGGGTGCCCCCTGCCCAAGTATATAAAGGAGGGGGGAAGAGGAGGCCGGCCTAGGAGGGGCGCGCCTATAGGGGGAGTCCAACTAGGATTCCCAATCCTAGTTGGAGTCCCCTTCCTTTTCCAAGAGGGGAGAGAGGGAAGGAGTAGAAGAGGGAGAAGGAAAGAGGGGGGGGGGTGCCGCCCCTTCCTAGTCCAATTCGGACCAGCCCACGGGGGGGGGGGGCGTCCTCCCCTTGTGGCCCTTCTCTCCTTTCCACTAAGGCCCATGAAGGCCCAATACTTCCCCCGGCGAATTCCCGTAACTCACCGGTACTCCGAAAAATACCCGAACCACTCAGAACCTTTTCGATGTCCGAATATAGCCTTCTAATATATCGATCTTTATGTCTTGACCATTTCGAGACTCCTCGTCATGTCCGTGATCTCATCCGGGACTCCGAACAAACTTCAGTCATCAAATCACATAACTTATAATACAAATCGTCATCGAACGTTAAGCGTGCGGACCCTACGGGTTCGAGAACTATGTAGACATGACCGAGACACATCTCCGGTCAATAACCAATAGCGGGACCTGGATGCTCATATTGGCTCCTACATATTCTATGAAGATCTTTATCGGTCAGACCGCATAACAACATACATTGTTCCCTTTGTCATCGGTAAGTTACTTTCCCAAGATTCGATCGTCGGTATCATCATACCTAGTTCAATCTCGTTACCGGCAAGTCTCTTTACTCGTTTCGTAATGCATCGTCTCGCAACTAACTCATTAGTCACATTGCTTGCAAGGCTTATAGTGATGTGCATTACCGAGAGGGCCCAGAGATACCTCTCCGACAATCGGAGTGAAAAATCCTAATCTCGATCTATGCCAACTCAACAAACACCATCGGAGACACCTGTAGAGCATCTTTATAATCACCCAGTTATGTTGTGACGTTTGATAGCACAATAAGTGTTCCTCCGGTATTCGGGAGTTGCATAATCTCATAGTCATAGGAACATGTATAAGTCATGAAGAAAGCAATAGTAATAAACTAAAAGATCATAGTGCTAAGCTAACGGATGGGTCTTGTCCATCACATCATTCTCTAATGATGTGATCCCATTCATCAAATGACAACAGCTGTCTATGGTTAGGAAACTTAACCATCTTTGATTAACGAGCTAGTCAAGTAGAGGCATACTAGGGACACTCTGTTTGTCTATGTGTTCACACATGTACTAAGTTTCCGGTTAATACAATTCTAGCATGAATAATAAACATTTATCATGATATAAGGAAATATAAATAACAACTTTATTATTGCCTCTAGGGCATATTTCCTTCAGTCTCCCACTTGCACTAGAGTCAATAATCTAGTTCACATCGCCATGTGATTTAACACCAATAGTTCACATCTTTATGTGATTAACACCCATAGGGTTTACTAGAGTCAATAATCTAGTTCACATCTCTTATGTGATTAACACCCAAGAGTAATAAGGTGTGGTCATGTTTTGCTTGTGAGAGAAGTTTTAGTCTACGGGTCTGCCACATTCAGATCCGTAAGTATTTTGCAAATTTCTATGTCTACAATGCTCTGCACGGAGCTACTCTAGCTAATTGCTCCCACTTTCAATATGTATCTAGATTGAGACTTAGAGTCATTTGGATTAGTGTCAAAGATTGCATCGATGTAACCCTTTACGACAAACTTTTTGTCACCTCCATAACCGAGAAACATGTCCTTATTCCGCTAAGGATAATTTTGACCGTTGTCCAATGATCTACTCCTGGATCACTATTGTACCCTCTTGCAGAACTCATGGTGAGGTACACAATAGGTGTGGTACACATCATAGCATACTTTATAGAACCTATGACTGAGGCATAGGGAATGACTTTTCATTCTCTTTATATTTTCTGCCATGGTCGGGTTTTGAGTCTTTACTCAACTTCACACCTTGCAACACAGGCAAGAACTCCTTCTTTGACTGTTCCATTTCGAACTACTTCAAAATCTTGTCAAGGTATGTACTCATTGAAAAATCTTATCAAGCGTCTTGATGCTCAATGTGTAAGAAGCTTTACCAAGGTCTTTCTTTGAAAAACTCCTTTCAAATACTCCCTTTATGCTGTCCAGAAAAGTTCAACATCATTTCCGATCAACAATATCTCACTCACCGATCAACAATATCTCACTCACATATACTTATCAGAAAGGCTGTAGTGCTCCCACTCACTTTCTTGTAATATAGGCTTCACCGCAAGTCTGTATAGAACTACATGCTTTGATCAACTCATCAAAGCGTATATTCCAACTCCGGGATGCTTGCACCAGTCCATAGATGGATCGCTGGAGCTTGCACATTTTGTTAACACCTTTAGGATTGACAAAACCTTCTGGTTGCATCATATACAACTCTTTTTTAAGAAATCCATTAAGGAATGTAGTTTTGATATCGATTTGCCAGATTTCATGAAATGTGGCAATTGCTAGCATGATTCGGACAGACTTTAAGCATCAATACGAGTAAGAAAATCTCATCGTAGTCAACATCTTGAACTTGTCAAAAACCCTTTTCGACAAGTCGAGCTTTGTAGATAGTAACACTACTATCAGCGTTCGTCTTCCTCTTGAAGATCCATTTTATTCTTTATGGCTTGCCGATCATCGGGCAAGTCAAACAAAGTCTATACTTTGTTCTCGTACATGGATCCTATCTCAGATTTCATGGCCTCAAGCCATTTTGCAGAATCTGGGCTCGCCATCGCTTCCTCATAGTTCGTAGGTTCGTCATGGTCAAGTAATATGACCTCCAGAACAGGATTGCCGTACCACTTTGGTGCGGAACTTACTCTTGTTGACCTATGAGGCTCGGTAGAAACTTGATCTGAAGTTTCATGATCATCATCATTAGCTTCCTCACTAATTGGTGTAGGCATCACCGGAACTGATTTATGTGATGAACTACTTTCCAATCTCGAGAGAAGGTACAATTACCTCATCAAGTTCTACTTTTCTCCAACTCACTTCTTTTGAGAGAAACACCTTCTCTAGAAAGGATCCATTCTAAGCAACAGATATCTTGCTTTCGGATCTGTGATAGAAGGTGTACCCAACAGTCTCCTTTGGGTATCCTATGAAGACGCATTTCTCCGATTTGGGTTCGAGCTTATCAGGTTGAAGCTTTTTCACATAAGCATTGCAGCCCCAAATTTTAAGAAACGACAGCTTAGGTTTCTTGCCAAACCACAGTCATATGGTGTCGTCTCAACGGATTTAGATGGGGCCCTATTTAACGTGAATGCAGCTGTCTCTAATGCATAAACCCCAAAACGATAGTGATAAATCGGTAAGAGACATCATAGATCGCAGTATATCTAATAAAGTACGGTTATGACGTTCGAACACACCATTATGTTGTGGTGTTCCAGGTGGCGTGAGCTGTGAAACTATTCCACATCGTTTCAAATGAAGACCAAACTCGTAACTCAAATATTTGTCTCCGCGATCAGATCGTAGAAACTTTATTTTCTTGTTACGCTGATTTTCCACTTCACTCTGAAATTCTTTGAACTTTTCAGATGTTTCAGACTTATGTTTCATCAAGTAGATATACCCATATCTGCTCAAATCATCTGTGAAGGTCAGAAAATAACGATACCCGCCGTGAGCCTCAACACTCATCGGATCGCATACATCAGTATGTATTATTTCCAATAAGTCAGTTGCTCGCCCCATTGTTCCGGAGAACGGAGTCTTAGTCATCTTGCCCATGAGGCATGGTTCGCAAGCATCAAGTGATTTATAATCAAGTGATTCCAAAAGCCCATCAGCATGGAGTTTCTTCATGCGCTTTACACCAATATGACCTAAACGGCAATGACACAAATATGTTGCACTATCATTATCAACTTTGCATCTTTTGGCATCAATATTATGAATATGTGTATCACTGCGATCGAGATTCAATAAACCATTCACCTTGGGTGTATGACCTCAGAAGGTTTTATTCATGTAAACAGAATAACAATTATTCTTTGACTTAAATGAATAACTGTATTGCAATAAACATGATCCAATCATATTATGCTCAATGCAAACACCAAATAACATTTATTTTAGGTTCAACACTAATCCCGAAGGTAAAGGGAGTGTGCGATGGTGATCTTATCAACATTGGAATCACTTCCAACTCACATCATCACCTCGCCGTTAACTAGTCTCTGTTTATTTTGCAACTCCCGTTTCGAGTTACTACTCTTAGCAACTGAACCAGTATCAAATACTGAGGGGTTGCTATAAACACTAGTAAAGTACACATCAATAACATGTATATCAAATATACTTTCGTTCACTTTGCCATCCTTCTTATCCGCCAAGTATCTAGGGCAGTTCCACTTCCAGTGACCATTTCCTTTGCAGTAGAAGCAGTCAGTTCCAGGCTTGGGTCTAGCTTTGGGCTTCTTCATGGGAGAAGCAACTTGCTTTCTATTCTTCTTATGAAGTTCCTCTTTCTTTCCCTTTGCCCTTTTCTTGAAACTAGTGGTCTTTTTAACCATCAACACTTGATGCTATTTCTTGATTTCTACCTTCGCCGATTTCAGCATTGCGAAGACCTTGGGAATTACTTTCGTCATCCCTTGCATATTATAGTTCATCACTAAGTTCTAGTAACTTGGTGATAGTGACTAGAGAACTTTGTCAATTACTATTTTATCTGGAAGATAAACTCCCACTTGATTCAAGCAATTGTAGTACCCAGAAAATCTGAGCACATGCTCACTGGTTGAGCTATTATCCTCCATCTTGTAGGCAAAGTACTGTCAGAGGTCTCATACCTCTCGACACGGGCATGAGTATGAAATACCAACTTCAACTCTTAGAACATCTTATATGCTCCGTGGCGTTCAAAATGTTTTTGAAGTCCCGGTTCTAAGCCGTAAAGCATGGTGCACTAAACTATTAAGAAGTCATCATACCGAGCTTTGTCAAACGTTCATAACGTATGCATCTGCTCCTGCAATAGGTCCGTCACCTAGCGGTGCATCAAGGACATAATTCTTCTGTACAGCAATGAGGATAATCCTCAGATATCGGACCAAGTCCGCATCATTGCTACTATCATCTTTCAATTTATTTTTCTCTAGGAACATCTCAAAAAATAAATAAACTGGAAGCTACATCGCAAGCTATTGATCCACAACATAGATATGCAAATACTATCAGGTACTAAGTTCATGATAAATTAAAGTTCAATTAATCATATTACTTAAGAACTCCCACTTAGATAGACATACCTCTAATCATCTAAGTGATCACATGATCCATATCAACTAAACCATGTCCGATCATCACGTGAGATGGAGTAGTTTTCAATGGTGAACATCACTATGTTGATCATATCTACTATATGATTCACGCTCGACCTTTCGGTCTCAGTGTTCCGAGGCCATATCTGCATATGCTAGGCTCGTCAAGTTTAACCCGAGTATTCTGCGTGTGCAAAACTGGCTTGCACCCGTTGTATGTGAACGTAGAGCTTATCACACCCGATCATCACGTGGTGTCTCGGCACGACGAACTGTCGCAACGGTGCATACTCAGGGAGAACACTTGTACCTTGAAATTTAGTGAGAGATCATCTTATAATGCTACCGTCGTACTAAGCAAAATAAGATGCATAAAAAGATAAGCATCACATGAAATCAAATAAGTGATATGATATGGCCATCATCATCTTGTGCCTTTGATCTCCATCTCCAAAGCACCGTCATGATCACCATCGTCACCGGCTTGACACCTTGATCTCCATCGAAGCATCATTGTCGTCTCGCCAACTATTGCTACTACGACTATCGCTGCCGCTTAGTGATAAAGTAAAGCAATTACATAGCGATTGCATTTCATACAATAAAGCAACAACCATATGGCTCCTGCCAGTTGGCGATAACTGTTACAAAACATGATCATCTCATACAACAATTTATATATCATCATGTCTTGACCATATCACATCACAACAAGCCCTGCAAAAACAAGTTAGACGTCCTCTACTTTGTTGTTGCAAGTTTTACGTGGCTGTTGCGGGCTTCTAGCAAGAACCTTTTTACCTACACATCAAAACCACAATGATTTTTCATCAAGTGTGCTGTTTTAACCTTCAACAAGGACCGGGCGTAGTCACACTCGATTCAACTAAAATTGGAGAAACATACACCCACTAGCCACCTGTGTGCGAAGCATGGCGGTAGAACTAGTCTGGTCATGTAATGTCGGTCTGGGCCGCTTCATCCAACAATACCGCCGAATCAAAGTATAACATGCTGGTAAGCAGTATGACTATTATCGCCCACAACTCTTTGTGTTCTACTCGTGCATATAACAACTACGCATAGACCTGGCTCGGATGCCACTGTTGGGGAACGTAGTATTTCAAAAAAATTGTCTACGATCACGCAAGATCTATCTAGGAGAAGCATAGCAACGTGTGGGGAGAGTGTGTCCACATACCCTCGTAGACCGAAAGCGGAAGCGTTTAGTAACGCGGTTGATGTAGTCGAACGTCTTCGCGATCCAACCGATCAAGTACCGAACGCACGTCACCTCCGCGATCTGCACACGTTTAGCTCGGTGACGTTCCTTGAACTATTGATCCAGCTGAGGCCGAGGGAGAGTTTCGTCAACACGACGGCGTGGTGACGGTGATGATGAAGTTACCGGCGCAGGGCTTCGCCTAAGCACTATGACGATTTGATCGAGGTGTAAAACTGTGGAGGGGGGCACCGCACACGGCTAAGAGATTGTCTGTTGTGCCTTTGGGTGCCCCTCCCCACGTATATAAAGGAGGGGGAGGAGGAGGCCGGCCTACAAGGGGCGCGCAAGGGAGAGGGGAGTCCTACTAGGACTCCAGTCCTAGTAGGATTTGGCCCCACCCTTTTTTCCTTCTACCGGAGGGGGAAAAGGGGAAGGAGAGGGAGTAGGAGAAGGAAATGGGGTGGCGCCCCCTCCCATGTCCAATTCGGCCTCCTCCCTTGTGGGGGGCACACCAGCCCCTTGTGGGCTGGTTAGCCTCCCTCCTATGGCCCATAAGGCCCATATCTTTCCTCGGGGGTTCCTCCCCTTGTGGCCCTTCTCTCCTTTCCACTAAGGCCCATGAAGGCCCAATACTTCCCCCGGCGAATTCCCGTAACTCACCGGTACTCCGAAAAATACCCAAACTACTCAGAACTTTTCCGATGTCCGAATATAGCCTTCCAATATATCGATCTTTACGTCTCGACCATTTTGAGACTCCTCGTCATGTCCGTGATCTCATCCGGGACTCCGAACAAACTTTGGTCATCAAATCACATAACTCATAATACAAATCGTCATCAAACGTTAAGCGTGCGGACCCTACGGGTTCGAGAACTATGTAGACATGACCGAGACACATCTCCGGTCAATAATCAATAGCGAAACCTGGATGCTCATATTGGCTCCTACATATTCTACGAAGATCTTTATCGGTCAAACCGCATAACAACATACGTTGTTCCCTTTGTCATCGGTATGTTACTTGCCCGAGATTCGATCGTCGGTATCATCATACCTAGTTCAATCTCGTTACCGGCAAGTCTTTTTACTCGTTCCGTAATGCATCAACCCGCAACTAACTCATTAGTGACATTGCTTGCAAGGCTTATAGTGATGTGCATTACAGAGAGGGCCCAGAGATACCTCTTCGACAATCGGAGTGACAAATCCTAATCTCGATCTGTGCCAACTCAACAAGCACCATCGGAGACACCTGTAGAGCATCTTTATAATCACCCAGTTATGTTGTGACGTTTGATAGCACAATAAGTGTTCCTCCGGTGTTCGGGAGTTGCACAATCTCATAGTCATAGGAACATGTATAAGTCATGAAGAAAGCAATAGCAATAAACTAAACGATCATAGTGCTAAGCTAAAGGATGGGTCTTGTCCATCACATCATTCTCTAATGATGTGATCCCGTTCATCAAATGACAACACATGTCTATGGTTAGGAAACTTAACCATCTTTAATTAACGAGCTAGTCAAGTAGAGGCATACTAGGGACACTCTATTTGTCTATGTATTCACACATATACTATGTTTCCGGTTAATACAATTCTAGCATGAATAATAAACATTTATCATGATATAAGGAAATATAAATAACAACTTTATTATTGCCTCTATTGGCATATTTCCTTCAATTACATGCATACTAAAGTAGGAGAAATGAGGATCTAAACATCTACTTATTGTTGCGATGACGCTTGCCATTGCTCTGCTTCCGGCTGGATCCCTGGCCGTTTTGGGGAAGGAGGCACTTCCTCATTTCAACGATCCGCCTCTACATGTCATAGCTCATGTATGCCTCCCTGGCCGCGTACACGACGTGAGCTTTGTCGAGTTTCTCCATCCAGGCCGAGTGTCAGGCACGCTTGTCCTTGTTGCACGAATCCTTCATGTCTCTGTAGTAGGGGTCGATGATGGCCTCGGCGAGGTGAACCAGCGAGTCCTTCTCATGCTCTTTGCTGCCCTAGATCTTGTATTGGCCCTGGATGTCGACAAGATTCTTGCAGGTGATGCCCAAATTCTCTAGCGCCTTTACATCGTTGGTGATGTCCACCGTAGCGAACATGTAGTGGGGGTTGTTGACAAACCTGGCTGTCGGTGTGGAACGACACCTATGGGATCAAAAGAATCCCTACTACGGTTGCCGGGGCGCAGGGTTGCGAGAAGAGCAGGATTAGTAATTAGCACAAGGATCATTTACCCAGGTTCGGGCCGAGAGGATGCGTAAAACCCTAGTCCTGCTTTGGTGGATGTATTTCAGAGAGTTCTTGAGCTCTCGAACTAGCTATGGTGGGTGCGTGGTTCCAAAGAGCCGAATCCTTCTCCAGTATGCCCTGGGCCTCCTTTTATAGTCGAAAGGGGCTGCCACAGTGGCATACAGGAGGTGGAAAGGCGTACAGTGTTGCGAGCTTATCGCTCGTATTACAGGACAAGACGCATTTAATGCGCCGCTGAGGTGTCCCGTAGCTTTATTGGGGACAGGAGCGAGGCCCGTCCCGTCCGTCGCCGCTCTTCCTCGCTTCGACATGCGCCCTGGCCAGTGGTGCATGCGGTGCCATGTAGGCAGGCAGGCAGCTGAGGTGGCACGGTGGTAGGGTCTTCGCGAAGATCTGCATGCCGCCATGCAGGCGTCTGCTGAGTTGGCCTGGAAGCTACATGTTGCCACGCAGGTGCCTGCCCAGCTGGTTGGGTTGGCAGCTGCATGCGAACGGCGGTGGAGACTTGGCGAGTGCGAGCCTGGCAGTGGCCCTACTGGCGCCCTCGGCGAGGGCCTTGCCGGGTGGCCCGACAAGGGTCTTGCCATGGCGCGCTGTCCTCCCCGGCAAGGATCTTGCCGGGGGTCTTGTGGCTCTCCTCGGCAAGGACCTTGCCGAGGATCGTTGTCTCTTTATCCTCATCTAATATTGAGTGTTCCTTGTCTTCACAAAGATCTGCATGCCACCATGGAGGTGCCTCCAGAGCCCTAGTTCCAACGTGGTTGGTTGAGTTGGAACCCGTGGGCTCGAGGGTGGCTCACTCCGCTGGTGTGGGCAAGCTGTCCCGACAAGGGTCTTGCCGGGGCCGCTGAGGCTTCCCCCGGCAAGGGTCTTGCCGGGGGAACCTGCTTCGCCTCTCTGCTTCTTTGTGTTCTTGGTCTTGGCGTCGTCTTGGTCGTCTTGGGCTTCAGTTTTACCTTGGTTCACCTCCCCTGTTCTGCTTGGTGCGGCCGTGGGCGCGGCTCCGACTGTCCATGCACAAGTAAGGGGTACAAAGATGCGCCCCTTCTTTTGTACACCGACAGGAGCCCCCGGGCCTAGGCCACACATAAGCGCGACACGTTGTTGGGCCAGCCCCAAAACGGTGCGCGGGTAGGCGGGGCGGTTTTTACCGCAGTAAATCTTTTCGCGCGCTGCGCTTCCCATGACCCACGTTGAATGCGCGACGTGGGGGGGTGTGCGTGACGTGGGCGGCATTCGTGGGGCGGTTTCCGCAGGCATGCGTCACATCATAGTAAAGAGGTGGCTCACGCCTTCCCCATAAAAAGAGGGAGGCGGGGCTCATTTACTGAATGGGGGCCGGGTCGCGGTCTTCAAGGCGCCCACACCCCACGATCACGGGGTGGGGAGAGGTCGCTTCACCCGTCCCCTCGGTTCTGCACGTTCGCCACGCGTCCTCCATGCGCTTGGGGCGGCAAGCGGTGGAGACGGGAAACCAGGCCGTCGCTGGTTGGGGCAGCGGGTCGGTCCCGATTCCCTGCGCCTCTGGTGGCTGGATTGGCCGAGTGGGGCGGCCGAGCCCCGACCCCGCCCCTTTAAAAGGAGAGGGAAGGGGAGATGGCATCCCGCATTCTTCTATCTTCTACCTCCTTCTTCAGCTCCTTCCTCTCATCCACCATGGAGAAAGGGAACCCCGGTCCCTCGACGGTGGTGGCGAGGGTCGCCGCCCGACAGCGCGTCCCTCCTCCTCCTGAGCCCGCGGTGGCGGAGCCGGCCGCGAGGGGAAGGGGGAGGGGGCGAGGCCGTGGGCGAAGCCGTGGTAGAGGTCGTGGTGCTCGGGGAAGAGGAGGACGGGGCGGCGCGCCGGCCTTGCCTCCGCCAATGATGCCTTTCTCGATGGAGGGCCACGTCGGGGACCGGCCCGACGAGTTCTTCATCAGGCTGCGCCGGCCACCACGTCGCCGTCTTAGTCTTCCCACCCCCTTTGCAGCGGAGATGGAGCTCGATCCGCCCCAGACCCTCAGGTTGCACATGAGGGGCTGCGGGACCAGCGGTACTTGAGTCGACGTTGACTTCCCCACCCCTCACGTCATGTATCTCCGTCGCGGGTGGAAAACATTTTCCCGCATCCATAGCCTGACGGTGGGGCTCGTCCTCTACTTCAAATTAATGGAGGGCGGCCTGCTCTCCATCAAGGTCTTTGGAGATCTTGGGACTCGCCTGAAGTTCTACGTGGAGAGCTCTTCCAATGATGAAGACTCTTCCTCGAGTGGGATTGACGAGGAGGAGAGCGACAATGCCGACGAGGGAGTCGAGCGGCAGGATGCCGACTCCGACTGACCATGCCGCCCCTCCCTCGGTCACGCGCCCTTCCGAGAGCCATCCTCACCAAGCTCTTCTTCGGGGTGCTCCCCGTCGTCTCCTTGGGCGGCTAGCGTAGGAGGGCCGGAGAAGGCGAAGAAGGCGGGTGGCGGCCGTTAACTCAGAGTACGCGGGCACCGACGCCTTCATCGCGTATTGGCGAGCCGCTGCCTCATCTTCCAGCTTTCCGCTCCTTGCACCTTGCCTAGGCGCTCTTTTTGCCCTCCCGCTGTCCCGTTCCATCTTCTGAGGAGAAGGACAAGAAAGAGATTACATGCATCTCATCTCTTTTTTAGTTTGTAATCCTTCGGGCCTTCGTTAAATTTAGAACTTGTAATCCCTTTGCTCATGTTTTTCATTCCGTACGAACTGTTACCTGTGTGGGATGCTTTCAATGAAAAAGGGATGTTTGCCGGGTTTTTCGTTCGTGGGTAGACCCCGCGACAAGGAGCGAATCCTTGTTACTTTTTAAGATAAACGTTTTTCGCCCGGCAACAGGCCTTGCCGTTCCCCTCACTTCGCTCGACCATTCTCACGCTCTTGGCGGAGGCAGGGATGAAGTGGGCTTAGGCTCCTCGTTCTATCTCCTTGCTGCCGCGGCTACAACCAAATCCGGACCCAGGAGACAATGCTTAGGTATAGGAAAAAGGGGAGCACGATAGCCCAGAGATAAAACGAGGTTTCACATGCCCCAGTTCCGTTCCGAAATGCATGACAGAGGATGAAAGACTTATCTGGATCTGCAGCCCCCGGCAACCTTGTCTTGCTGCGGTTGGATCCTTGTACTTGCAGCCCCCGGCAACTTTGGTTTGCCGGGATCGGGACGCCGGTCCGTTCCCCTTCTTCCAAGTAGCTCAGCAGAAGTGCCCAAGTGCCTTGCGAACCAAAGGAGGACAGAAAAGAACAGAGAGACACGCACTCGAGCTCTAGGCTAGGGGTTAGTCGCTGCTAAGCACTATCAACCCTAACGAAGGAAGAGACTCGACCTAGCATGCATGCTATAACTTAAGGCGCCAGCGCTTCATTTATTTGTGCTCAGGGTCTGCGCCCGGCTTTGTACAAAGGGTTACATGCCTTGCCGGCAAGGCTTGTACAAAAGGGTGGCTTGTCGGGGGCCCCGGCAAGCCGCCTTATGGGTAAAACTTGCGAAGATGCTCGATGTTCCAGGAGTTGCTCACTGGAATAGCATCTTCGGACTCCAGGCGGACTGCGCCAGGCCCGGTGACTCGTATTACCCGATAAGGGCCTTCCCACTTCAGCATCAACTTGTTGGAATTCTTGGCCGACTGAACGCGCCGAAGAACAAGGTCGCCTTCCTCAAAGCTTTGGGCATGAACCTTGCGGCTATGGTAGCGGCGCAAGGCTTGCTGGTAGCGTGCTGCTCTCACAGCCGCCCGAAGACGATCTTCCTCAAGGAGCGTTGCGCCATCTTGCCACAACTGCTCTTGCTCAAGCTCATCATAAGCGAGCACTCGAGGTGACCCGTATATGAGTTCCGTGGGGAGAACTGCCTCCGCCCCATATACTAGGGCAAAGGGTGTCTGACCGGTGGCTCGATTTGGCGTCGTCTTGATCGACCAAAGAACCGCCGGCAATTCATCAATCCAGCGCCTTCCGCCCTTGTGCAGCCTGTCAAAGGTCTTCGTTCTCAGGCCTCGCAACACTTCAGCATTTGCCCTCTCTGCTTGGCCGTTGCTCCGGGGGTGTGCCACGGAAGCAAAACAGACCTTGCTGCCGAGGTCTTGAACGTACTGCATGAAGGTGTGGCTTGTGAACTACGTGCCATTGTCGGTGATAATTCTGCTTGGCGCACCAAAGCGGCAGACCAGTCCCTTGAAGAACTTGATGGCTGACTGTGCTGTCACCTTTCTCACTGCTTCCACTTCCGGCCACTTTGTGAACTTGTCGATTGCAACGTACAAGTACTCAAAGCCCCCGACAGCACGGGGGAAGGGGCCCAGTATGTCGAGCCCCCAGACCGAGAATGGCCAGGAGAGAGGGATCGTTTGAAGGGCTTGAGCTGGTTGATGAAGCTTATTTGAATCGAACTGACACGCTTCACACTTGGTTACTAGTGTCGTCGCATCCTGGAGGGCGGTGGGCCAGAAGAAACCTTGCCAGAATGCCTTCCCTGCAAGGGCCCTCGACCCTATGTGGGAGCCACATATGCCTCCATGTATCTCTGCCAACAGCTCCAGTCCTTCCTCCCGGGGGATGCACTTCAATTTCACACTGTTCGGCCTTCTCCTGTACAGGACGTCATCGACGAACTGGTACAGGGCAGACCGACGGGCTACTTTTTCCGCTTCTTCCTGCTCCTCAGGAAGTTCCCCTGTTTGGAGGAATCAGACAGTATGTTGTGCCCACGCCGGAGCCTGGGGCTCGACGGCAAGGACCAAAGGCATTTCCTCTGCCATGGGAGCGGCTGTCTCCACGGCCAGGGCTTGACGCCCTGCCGGAGCCAGTTGCTCTTTGGCAGGCCCAGCGCCCACGGCAGCATCCTTGCCGGCAGCCCCAGGGGGCTCGGTAGGAAAGTACTTCCCGGGACCTGATTTCCTCCGCTTGTTACGCCCCATTGATGGTTCGATGGATGGCTGAGTTAACCGGAGCAAAAAGGTACCTGGTTCCACAGGTAGCTTGAATGCGGCACGCTTCGACAGGTAATCGGCGATGTCGTTCTCCACTCGGGGAATGTGCTCCGCTTGGATACCGTCAAAGCGCTCCTCCAGCTTCCTCACTTCATCTACGTAGGCCTCCATTAATGAGCTCTGGTAATCCTTGTTGACTTGCCTGACGACAAGCTGCGAATCACCCCTGACGATGAGCTTCTTCACCCCGAGGTCTGCCGCAATCCTGAGACCGGCAAGCAGCCCCTCATACTCAGCAGTGTTGTTTGTGGACATCTCCCTGGGAAAGTACATCTGGATCACATACTTGAGGTGCTCTCTGGTGGGTGCGACAAGCAGCACACCGGCACCGGCGCCTTGCAGCGAGAAAGCCCCATCAAAGTACATGATCCAGTCGCGGTCTGCTTCCTTGCCGGGGAGAGCGGTTCCTGGATTTCCTCGTTGGGCGTTGAGGTCCATTCTGCAATGAACTCCGCCAAGACTCTGCTCTGGATTGTCGAGGTACTTTCAAACTTCAACCCAAAACTTGACAACTCCAGGGCCCATTCCACAATCCTTCCAGTCGCATCTGGGTTATGCAGTATCCGTTGCAATGGGAGGCGGGTGACGACGGTGATCTCGTGGGCTTGGAAGTAATGACACAACTTCCTCGAGGCCATAAGGAGGCCGAAGAGCAATTTCTGCATGCCGGAGTACCTCGACCTAGCCCCCTGCAAGAGGGAGCTGACAAAGTAAACCGGGTGCTACACCATCTTCTTCTTCTGCACCACCTCACTCGACTGCGCGTGCACTGCCTTGGTGGCATCAGGCCCTGCCGGGGGCCTCGCCTTGCCGGCACCAGGCCCTACCGGGGGGATCTTTGGCTTGCCATCCGCTGGGTCTGCCGTCGCCACTGCCTCCTCGTCGACCTCCCTCTGCGCCACCAGTGCGGCGCTGACCACTTGATTCGTCGCCGCTAGGTACAGCAGCAACGGCTCTTGTGGTTTAGGCGCAACCAGTATTGGCATGGAGGAAAGGTATTTCTTCAGATCCTGCAATGCCGCCTCGGCTTCTGGGGTCCACTCCATCGGGCCTACCTTCTTCAAGATTTTGAAGAAAGGAAGGGCGCGCTCGGCGGACATGGAGATGAATCGGCTCATGGCGGCAACGCAGCCGGTGAGCCGACGCACATCCTTGATCCGCTTGGGCGCCTCAATCTGTTCAATAGCCTTGATCTTGTCTGGGTTTGCCTCGATCCCGCGCTGCGACACAAAGAATCCGAGAAGCTTGCCGGACGGAACGCCGAAGCACACTTCTCAGGGTTCCGCTTAAGGTTGATCTTGCGCAGGTTGGCAAATGTCTCTTCCAGATCTTGCACAAGAGTTGCCCCATCCTTGGTTTTGACCACTATGTCATCCATGTATGCCTCCATATTTCTATGGAGCTGGGGCTCAAAACCAATTTGGACAGCTCTTGCAAACGTCGAGCCAACACTCTTCAACCCGAAAGGCATCCGTAAAAAGCAATACGTACCACATGGGGTGATGAATGCTGTCTTCTCTTCATCTTCTCTTGTCGTGAAGATTTGGTGGTAGCCCGAGTAGGCATCGAGGAATGACAATAGATCACACCCGGCCGTGGAGTCGACAATCTGGTCGATGCACGGCAATGGGAAGGGGTCCTTAGGACAAGCCTTATTGATTTCTGTGTAATCAATACACAACCTCCTTTTCCCATTTGCCTTGCGCACCACTACCGGATTTTCCAACCACGTCGGATGGAGCACTCCTCTCACCAAACCCGCTGCTTCCAACTTTCTGATCTCCTCTGTGATTAACTCCTGCCTCTCCAGAGCCTGCTTTCTGACCTTCTGCTTGACGGGCCGCACATGAGGACAGACAGCTAGGTGGTGCTCAATCACCTCCCTGGAAACACCGGGGAAGTCGGATGCTTGCCATGCAAACACGTCGACATTCGCCCGCAGGAAGGTGACGAGCGCGCCTTCCTATTTGATGTCGAGGGTGGAGCCTATGGTGAAGGCCCCTCCTGTGCCATCCTCCCTGAAGGACACCTTCTTGGTCTGCCGTGGCTCGGCCCTGGATTTCTTGCTCTTGCCGGTAGAGCTCTCTGGCACGTCCTCGATGGTAGCGCAACACTCCGAGGAGGTGTGCCTGCCGGAGCGGGTGCGAGAGGTCTTGCCGGACTTCTTATTCTCTCCCGGGCCTTCAGCGGCAGGACCAAGTGCCTTGACGGCAGCTGCTGCAATTGCTTCCCGGTAGAGTTGGTCGGCGCAAATCAGCGCGTCCTTCTTGTCGGAGGGGACGGAGATGATGGTCAACGGCCCGGACATCTTTAGCATGTTGTAGGCGTAGTGTGACACCGCCATGAACTTGGCTAGTGCCGGGCGGCCGAGGATTCCGTTGTAGGGCAAGGGGATCTCAGCCACGTCGAAGACGATCCTCTCCGTCATGTAGTTCAACTCTCCTCCAAACGTCACGGGCAGCATGACCTTCCCCTTCGGCTGGCTCCTCCCCGGATTGACCCCTTGAAACGTGCCCGTTTCCTCAAGGTCTCCATCAGGGATTTGCAGCCTTGTGATCACGACGGGCGAGATCAAGTTCAGGCCGGCCCCGCCGTCGACCAACATCTTGTTCACCTTGAGGTTGCGTATCGTTGGCGAGACCAACAACGGCAAACACCCGACCGCCGTTGTGCGGTCAGGGTGGTCCTCGGTGTCAAAGATGAGGGGCGTGCTGGACCACTTCAGCGGCTTCTGAGCGTCGAACGACGGCTCCGCTGCTGTAATCTCACGCGCCCACTGCTTGAGCTGGCGGTGAGAAGTATGCAGCGAGGCGCCACCGTCGACGCACATGGCCTCCGTAGCCTTATGGAACTCTTGTTCGCCGGACTCGTCGTCCTCGTCATGATCATCGTCTTCTTGCTTCTTGTCATGGCCCCGGGCGGGCCTCTCTTGCTGGTTGTCCTTGTCGCGGCGACCTCCTTGGCCACCGCGCTTCTTGCCGGATCCCTCGGCGCCGTCTTGGCCCTTCTCCTTGTCCCGCCTCTCATACTCGGCCTTTTGCTTTTCAGCAAGCAGCTCGACTTGCCGGCAGTTCTGGAGGTCGTGGCCCTTGGTGCGGTGGATCTTGCAATACTACTTGCCGGAGCCCCCTGGCTTGTCGGCAGCTGCTAAGGCCCGGCAGGCGACGCACCTGGCAATCTCCTTGCCGGGGTCGTCTACCTTGACCTTCTTGGCAGCGCCGGTGTCGTCAGACCCCTCAACGGCAAGCACGGCCTTGCCCTTGCATTTCCTATTGCGACGCCGGCCCTTCTTCGTCGGGGTGGTGGTGTCTTCATCGGTAGAGTCGGTTTCCGTGTCGGCGTCCTTGCCGGGGTACTTCCTTCCCTCTTCAGCCCAGGCGCACCTGTCGGCCAGAACATAGAGTTCGGCCACATCCTTAACCTTGGTCATCGCCAGCTCTTCGCGCATCTTGCGGTTGCGCATGTTCTGATGGAACGCGCTGATCACAGCGGCGGGATGAACGTCGGGGATGTTGTACTGCACCCGGCTGAATCTCTGGATGTACTTGCGCAGGGTTTCCCCTTCCTTCTGGGGAATAATATGCAGATCACTGGCTTGGCCATGAGCTTGGTGGCCTCCAGTGAAGGTGCCAACGAACTCATGGCACAGATCCGACCAGGAAGAAATGGAATCCACTGGCAAGTGCATCAACCAAGACATAACATTCGGCTTCAGTGCCAACGGGAAGTAATTGGCAAGCACCTTGTCATCGCGAGCTCCGGCAGCCTGCATCGCGATGGCGTAGATGCTGAGGAACTCGGACGGACGGGTCTTGCCAGTGTACTTCTCGCCTACGTCGGGCTTGAACTTGAGGTGGGACGGCCACTGGAACTGCCGCAACCCACGGGTAAAGGCTGGGCAGCCCACCTCGTAAGGTAGGCCGCCGGAGCCCCCCGGCGCTCGGTGGTCCATAGCGGGTCCCGTCCGCTTGTCCGACTGGTGGCGTGTATCACGTCTGCGCTCGATAGTGGTTCGAGCATCTTTGTGAGCTCGTTCTCGAAGACATTGGCGCTGGTCGCGGTGGGTCTGCGGGTCGGACGATGCTATAGAGATGTTATCACAAGCGTCGTCACGGCGAGCCGACGCCCGCGGCGGCTGGCGAGGAGGAGGAGAGTGCACCGTGACCGCAGCACCCCCGGTACTCCCAGCTCTAGCATGTGGTGGCTCGGTGGAGCGCCGGCCCGAGGGTCTCGCCGGCCGCGGGTCGTCTTTGTTGGCGACGGCGATGAGGCTCCGCATGGTGGCCCTCCACTCGTCGAGCTTCTCCGCAACAGGAGGGAAGTCGAGGAGCAGCTGTGCGCGCGCCAAAGCTTCTGCTGGCGTGGGTGGCGGCGACAGCTGCGTGGACCGTGGTGCGCATTGACTTCTAACCACGTTAGAAGGAGCTCTATCACGGCCCAGCGGCTGCGCGCCATTTTCGCCAGCACTTTGGTGGGCATGTTGAACTCCTTCGTCCAGCGGACGACGCACAAGGCTCTTCCCACGGCGGTGTCCAGGGTCACCGGCGTGGTGGCGCTGCTCGCCGCGCACACCATGGGAAGAGCGCGCAGTGGTCGCCGGCGTGGGCGTCTTGGAGGTTGCTGCGCCGCCCGTGGGCGGCACAATGACACTCCTGGAGGGCCCCGTGCCGCCTGCGGGGGGGGGGGGGGGGGGCAGCCCCGTCTTTGGATTTGGTGGTGTGTGGTCCGTCGTCTGGCGCACGAACGGCGCCGCTCGCCAGGCTCTGACCGCCAGGGCGATGCTGGTGCTCGCGGACCGCGGCCCAGGTTTTGTCCGCTCTGGCACGGGCCGTTCGGCCCCCAACGAGCCGATCGCCGTGGCCGTCCTCTTCTTGGGAGCCATGGCGATGAAGAAATGCTAGGCTAGCTACTAGACCAGATTCTCACAATTGCGCCTCCCCTACCTGGCGCGCCAAAGATGTCGGTGTGGAACAACACCTATGGGATCACAAGAATCCCTACTACGGTTGCCGGGGCGCAGGGTTGCGAGAAGAGCAGGATTAGTAATCAGCACAAGGATCGTTTACCCAGGTTCGGGCCGCGAGGATGCGTAAAACCCTAGTCCTGCTTTGGTGGATGTATTTCAGAGAGTTCTTGAGCTCTCGAACTAGCTATGGTGGGTGCGTGGTTCCAAAGAGCCGAATCCTTCTCCAGTACGCCCTGGGCCTCCTTTTATAGTCGAAAGGGGCTGCCACAGTGGCATACAGGAGGTGGAAAGGCGTACAGTGCTCCGAGCTTATCGCTTGTATTACAGGACAAGACGCATTTAATGCGCCGCTGAGGTGTCCCGTAGCTTTATTGGGGACAGGAGCGAGGCCTGTCCCATCCGTCGCCGCTCTTCCTTGCTTCGACACGCGCCCTGGTCAGCGGTGCACGCGGTGCCATGTAGGCAGGCAGGCAGCTGAGGTGGCACGGTGGTAGGGTCTTCGCGAAGATCTGCATGCCGCCACGCACGCGTCTACTGAGTTGGCCTGGAAGCTGCATGTTGCCACGCAGGTGCCTGCCCAGCTGGTTGGGCTGGCAGCTGCATGCGAACGGCGGTGGAGACTTGGCTGGTGCGGGCCTGGCAGTGGCCCTGCTGGCGCCCTCGGCGAGGGCCTTGCTGGGTGGCCCGGCAAGGGTCTTGCCGTGGTGCGCTGTCGTCCCCCGCAAGGATCTTGTCGGGGGTCTTGTGGCTCTCCTAGGCAAGGACCTTGCCGAGGATCGCTGTCTCTTAATCCTCATCTGATCTTGAGTGTTTGTTGTCTTCACAAAGATTTGCATGCCACCATGGAGGTGCCTCCCAAGCCCTAGTTCCAACGTGGTTGGTTCAGTTGGAACCCGTGGGCTCGAGGGTGGCTCACTCCGCTGGTGTGGGCGAGCTGTCCCGGCAAGGGTCTTGCCGGGGCCGCTGAGGCTTCCCCGGCAAGGGTCTTGCCGGGGGAACCTGCTTCGCCTCTCTGCTTCTTTGTGTTCTTGGTCTTGGCTTCGTCTTGGTCGTCTTGGGCTTCGGTTTTACCTTGGTTCACCTCCCCTGTTCTGCTTGGTGCGGCCGTGGGCGCGGCTCCGACTGTCCGTGCACAAGTAAGGGGTACAAAGATGCGCCCCTTCTTTTGTACACCGAAACTGGCGAAACACTCGCAAGGTCTTGTGGCCAGGCAGTAGTGGTAGACGAGGACGTGGTGGCGCACGCACATGTGGGCGATGGCGACCATGGGACGAGACCCGGCACGAGTGCGGGTGTACTCGAGGGCGAACCGACCACCTTGTACTTCTCCACGGCAAGCAACAGCTCCATGACATGGATGGAGTGCTCCACCCAGACCGGGTCGTTGGTGTACACCACCGAGACGTCCATGAACCTTCTGTGGGTGTCCACCACGGCACGCATGGTTAACTGCTGCTCGTCGTCGGCAGCCGCTCGGAGCGCCATTGGAGCCGCGTAGGATACCCACTAAGAATTTCTCGTGGTGGGTGTGCTTCTTGCAATGGTGGGGCGCGATCGAAAGGTTGAAGAGACACAAGGGTAGGTTAAATGGCCGCTGTAATAAATGGGGGCCGGACGGCCTATAATCGTCACGTCTTGTCATGGCGTTCATAGCGGAGGATTCCAGTGCATGTTTGACAACACCACACCACATGCGTGGGCTCGAAGAGGCGCCAAATGTATTGTCGGTGAGCCTGTTCCTGCGCTACCGTGCTGTTTACCGCGCAAGCTTCCCACCCGGCTAGTTTGGCCACACGTCGGCTAGAAGAGGGACAAATCGTGGGTGTTTATTGGCAAAAAGCTTTGTAAAAACGAAGTGTGTGGAATGACTTCGGTCATAAGTTTACCCTTGGGTGATGAGGTCAAAGTTACACAGAAGGGTGATGATGGACACTCGAGTGTGATAATTAATTCTGTGCTCTACAGTGCATACGGTGGAAGAAACCAATTGTGTGCAATAATGTCGAAGATCGCAGTCGAGTTAGCTATACAGATCGTGTGCTGTGAGATTGACAAGGTAAATTGATTCGAGAATGGTTAATAAAATCTAAGACCATTGCATATTAAGGTCTAAATAGTGCTAGTAATATACGAGTCTCATGCTATGCCATTTCAACGATTGTACCACAAAAGCTCGAAATATTACAAGGTTCAAATTCCAGAGTTATATGGTTCAAATTCAAAGATTACAAGGTTCAAACTGATATTAGAAATGAAATTCAGCTCATCAGCTGCAAACGCTCGCGCTGATCCACTGAACATGGATATCAGAGAGGTTCAAACTAATATCACTACTTCTAAGTCTGGTTTCGAAACCTCACAATTTTTGCAAAGGGGTCAGCCACTGAGAAGTCATGTATGGGGTTGACACGATGACTTCCGATTACTCTATCATCTGAAGTTCCAAAATGAAATTCAACATTTTTGGAGCCTACTCCATTCTGCCGCAGGCGCCGGCGCTGATCAACAAACCATTCATTTTTGCGAAATAAATGTAGGGCAAACCTCATTTCCTTCAACACCCTTGCTCTGAGAACAAAGAACCTGGCGAATATAATCTCTGGTAAGGTCCCTCGGTAGGAGTTCAAAGTAATTTCTGAGAGATGCAGATCTAGGCATTTGACGTGATTGTTATATTGTATCACATTATCCACCACTGGGCCTAATCTTATCTGCAAAATAAGAAAACGTGTTAGTGCCTACATGCAGTTTTGAACATTACTATAGGCCTAGCTATTTAGTTTGCAGGATTTGTAAAATGCACTAACATGCCATCTTCATCTGACATGATTAACATGGGCATTTGATTACATTCTAGAAAAATGTAGCCTTCTTCACAAGAGGTTGGAGTGGATGAAAAGTTCCCTAAGAAAACTAGTACAGATGAATCCAAAGGAGAAATGCTTATTGATTGTAACCATATGGATCAAGCAACCAATATGGGGGGGCATGTATGTACTGAAATCCTCCAAAAGAACCTTCAGAAATCGTAGTACATTGTCATTGTAAACTTGGAAAAAGGTGTCACAAATTAAACTCCCTTATGGTTAACATTTAACAGGAAAGGAAGATCACCTCGATACGTAGCTTCTCCAGGCACGGAAAGCATCTCAGGAAACTGACAACTTGCTCTAGGTCGGGGCCGATAGATTCTAGTGCCAAGACCTTCACTGTGCGCAGTTTCAGGGTAAGCTTGTCGGAATCATTTTCTGAATGACAGACGAACAAACATCTTCAAAATTAGAAATAATGTTAATTTGTAGAAGGAGAGGTAGAAGGCGACTGTTGTACCTGAACGGGTGTGGATCCCATAACAAGTTCGGAGTATTTGTCAGACGAGTAGCCCACCACTGTCAATTTCGGCGCAGAAATGACATTGATTCTTGTTGGACCTTCTTGATCAACTACAAGTAATCTCTCAAGTGCAGGTGTGTCCTCAACGACCATACCATGGTACACATCTTGTGATGTCTTCCTGCCGCACCAGCAACACACATAAATAGTCCGGAGAGTCATGGAGGTGATGTGTGTCGGTGTAAAAAAGGGCAGATCTGGGGGTAGGGGGTCCCAAGTTGTGGATCATAGATCGATGGGTAACAGGAGACTAGGGACACGGTGTTTACCCAGGTTCGGGCCCTCTCTAAGAGGTAAAACGCTACTCCTGCTTCATTATATTCGATGTATATGGTTACAGAGTTGATCTACCTCAAGATCATATGTTGTGGTCTAAGCCCTAAGGGTATGATGAATAATGTCATAATCCTCTATCGACTAGCCTGGCCTCGGCTTATATAATGTACCGGATGCCTAGGATAACAAGAGTCCTAGTCGAATACGTTGGTGGAGAGGAGTCCTTGTCTTGATCATCAAGTTTTGCGAAATATTCCTTGTATGCGGCATGGGCTGCCCGAAGTGGCCCATGAGTAAACCGCCATGGGGGTCCTCGGCCCGATCCACCTGGTCGGGAGACGACGTGGTGAGTACCCCCTAGTCCAGGACACCATCAGTAGCCCCCTGAACCGGTCTTCAAGTTGGGGACGCTCCTCGATTCTTCCGAACTGCTCTTCATCTTCGGTCGTCGGTCTTGAAAACTAGTTCAACAAATCTTCCCATCTTCGATCTTGAGGATCGCCGAAGTGAGTCCGGAGAGTTTACACGTCGGGTATCCGAGGAGGCCCTTAAATCTTTGGCCTTTATCAATGCCTTATTATTTTTACACCACACCTCGGGTTTGAAGTGCTTCCCGCGAGGCGGTGTATCCGAGCTCCAACGTCGGACTGTGGCCGAGCTGTGTTTTTGCAGCCGAGCTCCAACACTATTCGGCATTCAAGGTTTCCTCTTGCGTCCGAGCTCCAACGCCGAACTAAATCCGAGGCGTCTTTTTGCAGCCGAGCTCCGACGATGGTCGGCATACGAGGTATCATAGACTACCTTGGCCTCTGAAAATTTGAATGAGTTCATCTGAGCTTAAATGCCGGAGTAGTCTTCAATGGAACGAGCCATTCGAATCAGAGCTTTATGTCGGACCGCTTCCGAGCTCCAACGCCGGACTGCATCCAAGCTCTAACGATGGTTAGCATCCAAGGCGTCATAAACTACCTTGGTCTTTAAAAGATTGAACGAATCCGGCCGAGCTTAATGCCGAAAATGCCCTCTATGGAGCCAGCCACTCGTGCCCGAGCTTAATGCCGAATATTTTCAATTGGTGCCATTTATTCTCTGCCGAGATATATAGCCAGTAGCCCTCAAGGTGTGTGTCGGCCTAAAATTCGAGATGCACATTAGAGGAGATAGTGATCGGCGGATGGGCCCTTGAGAGAGGGTTTTGAGAAGTCGCCGTAACATATTAGCTTGATGCCAGATAAGTCACAGATGTTACGTATTGTTGTCCGAGGACGCGTTTGCCCGTAGTTCGGTCAAGCCGAACATTGAGCACTTTGAATTTTCTGCATTGAATAGGCAATGTAGTAGCCCCCGAGACACTGGTTGGGTGGCAACGCCGGATCAGGGGATCGATGTGCCCCTTTAATATTTGTAAATAATAAATGCGAAGCCAGTAGCCCCCGAGCCTTAGTGGGCACGGGTGGCCCAATTAAGGATCGATATCTGTTTGACAGAAAATTTTGTTGCGTTTAACACAAACTTCTCGGAAAGAGATTAAAGATCACATAAAGAAGTTAGAGGTAACGAACGCTGAGCTCGCCAAGTTCGGCCTTAAGGGGCTTAATAGATAGGAAATCCATGCCAATAGGGAACTATGAGAGCATTATGTCAGCTGCTCGGTTGTTTCAAAGAGACTGTGCCATTGATTCTTTAAAAGATTGGTTGCGGAAAAATTCATTTTTGCTCACAATTTATGTGTGATGATTCTATGTACCCAAGTACTTTACATCATTAATGCTCGGATCCGCATTGTACAAAACTTTGTTGACCGACCATCAGCTTCAACCTCCTCTTTATGAGGGCAAACATTTGTGGCAAACAAGGCAATCCGGCCATACGGTTTCATAAACAAAGGTATGCGGAGAGATATTTTATATGAAGAAACATCTTCCATAGAAAATAGTTCTGCTATCTGTTCCTTTCTTTGGATTTTCATGCTGATCATGTCCTGAAACCTCACCTCCGAGCAATGTGGGAGGAAAATATTGAGGATTTAGTTTGGGGAAAGTTTCCGAACTCTGTGGTTTTTAGTAAACCTAAATTTTCACTTCCGTCGTTGCCGACCAATTATATTCTTTAAGATGGCTAGCTTTCGGCTTCTCCCAGTCTGAGGTACTAACATGGATGACCTAGAAGTAACAACCACAGAGGTGCTCCCTTTACCTCGTAGCTGAACAATCGGGAACGTAGGGGTAATCATAGGAGCCAGGCAACCCAGCTTGGCCGAAATCTTAAGTCAAATTGATGCACATTTATGGCTTTATAAGGATAATTACGGAAGGCAACGCTTGTATAATGAATACAAACGCTGATGATATATGTTTATTTTGACTCCATTGCGACCGTTTATCATTTGAAAGTGGCCCATCGTCGGCTTCTACCCCTTTGTAGATGCTACGCAGGGTGTTTCCACAGTAACAAGACAACCCTTAGGCCATGTCTCGGTGCCCGGAGGTGGTTGTGTTAGCGGAAACAAGGCAATCAGATATGCGGGCTTTATAACTTTCACTTAGTCATAGGAGCTTAAAGTTGGGAGGCTAGTTACTAGCCCTCGGTTAGTGTTCGGCGTCAGCCGAGGTCAAGCCGTTAACACTTTGGCTAATGTTATGAACGGCCCCTCGCCTAACACAGTCTGACCTCCATTGATCTTATAGTTTAACACAGTCATCAGATCGCTGACCAGTTTACGCTTATTGTGACAGTCAGTTTTTGGCTTTCTCCACTGAGGCGCTTAACCATGCGAGTTGGAAGCACCATTGCAGTGGTTCTCCCTTTGCACACCTAGCTGAATAAAGCGGAACGTAGGAGGAAAACATAGGAGCCGGGCAATCCAACTATTGACCAAAGACACAATTCAAAATGGATGCATATAAAGCAATGTCCAAGAACGTTTTGCCGAAGACTCCTAGGAGTACCTTGGCTTTTGGTGGGTTCGGATGTAGTACAACCCCCTAGTAATATTTCCAATGCTTTAAAGGCGTCTGGCATTGCACTGCTCGGGAACTAGTCCCGATGTGGCATATATTTTGTCAACGCCGAGGTGTAGTTCGGCGGGAAAGATGCCGAGCTGTGGGTCGGAAAAGATCTCTCGAGTTGAATTAGAATGCAGGGCACATCAGTCATGAGGATGTCCCTCTTCCTGAAAGAAAACATACAAATAGCTAAAAAGTGCCACAAGCTCGAAAAAGCCAAAAAACTTATGTAAAAGTTTGACGTCCGAACTAAATCAAGTTTTTTGATGCCAATACGAAAATTGGACTTAAAATAAATTTGTGCTTCCATCGTGCTTTGACATGACACGTCCGATCTCTAGACTTTAAGTAGGTCAGCCTTGGCTTCAACCTCCCTATCCCGAAGGCGGAGTGTTTTTCAAAGGCCAGTTTAGTGAACTAAACTCGAGCGGCTTTAGAGAGAAACCAGGCTATCCGGCTATTGACCGCACACTCAAGTCGAAAAAGGAGTGATAGAAAAAGACTTTGCAACGACTAAGAAGAAAACACTTATTATAAAATGGCTCATGTAAATTTGCGAGCCTCCGGTTAACTTGGGTAAGATAAATATTTTTAACAAACAACTTTTTTGACAAACTAAGTTTTAAACAAATAAATATAATGTTTGGTCGAACCGAACAAGAATTAAACATTTAAAAAAAAAATTGAGCATGAAAGCGACTTAGCTGATTAGCGTGCTCGGTGTTGACAACGCGTGCCGAGTATTCAGCGGGTCGAGATCCCAGCCCTCAAGCCGGTCCCGAGGGGCCCGAGCAAAGAGCTCGGCTTGATGAAGTGACAACACAACACTATGTATGTGGCTTAGCCGAAGCCCCCGGTCCAGCCGAGGAGATAGAGTAGGTCGGCAAGGTGACCCTGAAGCCTCCGGAGTAGACTGATAATGTGATGGAAAAGCCCCCGGCCCAGCCGAGGCGTGATGATGGCGTCGGCCCGGTGAGGTGACCACGTGACGTAGCCGAAGTCGTTAACCTGCACACATAAAATAGTGCAAGCCAACAATAATAATAGTAATAATAATATAATTAAAAATACCCTTCTACTTAATTAATTTAAGTGAAGTAAAGATTTAGACGAGAAAGGCAGGGTGCCGAGGTCGGGTTGACGAGGTTCCAATGCGTAGGTCGGCTGGCCGAGGTCACAGCCCCCGAGCTCGAAGTGACTGGGTGAGGAGTTCGGCCTGACGAAGTAGCGACACAGCACGGTCGATGTGGCGAGCCAAAGCCCCGGCCCAGCTAACCATGATAAAGCTGGATGGTTGGTGACACAGAAGTCCTCGGAGTATATTGATGAAGTAATAGCAAAGTCCCCAGTCCAGCCGAGGTGTCGAAGCCTCCAGGTCAGCCGATGAGTCAAAATAGGTCGGCTGGTGACGCCGAAGTCACCGGAGTGGGTTTGATGAAGATATGGTGAAGCCCCCAGTCTAGCCGAGGTAACAGAGCAGGTCGGTAAGGAGAAGTCTGCAGCTGCCATGTCAGCCGAGGTGTTGAAGCAGTTCAGCGTGATGGACATCGGCTTGAAGAAGCAATAGTGCGGCCATGCCGACGCAGGTCGTAACTTGTGACGCGGTCAATGCCGGCTTGCCGAAGTGACTGTGCGGCGATGCTGGTTTTCCCGCTCCGTGTAATCCGTGGGGCGGCGATGTTGGTGATGATTTATCCTTTGCGATTCCGAACTTTTGTTCACCTCGCCGAGATGATGATCCAAACAAGTTGATCTCAGCTCAACAAAGTGACGACGTGTCTACCGCAGGTCGGCAGCCATGGAGCAATATTGCCGAACTGGTTTGACACCAGCGTGATTGTGAAGATTACCTCAGAGGAGGCTTAAAATTTTATGGGCACGTGTTTAAAAACAACGCACAATATGCTAGAAAAAAATTTCCTTCAAAAATGTTGCCAATATCCCGTTCATGAAGAAACACGAACTCAGGTCGGATTCGTATTCACGCAGAAAACAGATCCAAAAATTGGTCCACTCATTGGAAGGTTCCCGGAGTTTGAACGGTCGGATCGAGCTGAAATTTTGAGGGGTGGTAGATATAGGAATTCCGCAGAAGATGAACGGTTGGATCTTCCAAAGGACGTCTGAGCCAGACACTGGACTCCTCGCCGCAAACTCGTCCAGATTCCTGTCCAGATTCGACAGGGCTCCGGTATATCGTAGATCGCCGGAGATTCCTCCATCGGAACACGGTGAAATTTTACAGGGTTATTATATACTTAATTCCACACAATTCCACCAAAGGGTTTGTCAAGACCACGCTCGAGGAGGTGGTGACGGCAGATAAAAACTCGCAGTCCAAAAAAAAGCACGGTCGCTCAAGGGGAATGTTGATGTTGAGCCCCCGAGGTCCATGGATGATTGCTTCATGATCTTGAGAGAGATTAGAGTTGATGTTGATGAAGGTCATCGTCCGAACATGATGATCTGACGCGGAGTGCAGTCCTCGGTCGAGCCAAGGTGACCAGTCGAGCCGGTAACGAAGATGCTGACGTCACAGTTAATCTGCAGATGAGCCATTGATCCTTCATTCATCTCACAGCGGAACTCTCAATGAAAGCACCATTGTCAGTGTCAAAATCGGCAGTTCTCGGGGTAGGGGGTCCCAAGCTGTGGATCATGGATCGATGGGTAACAAGAGACGAGGGACACGGTGTTTACCCAGGTTCGGGCCCTCTCTAAGAGGTAAAACCCGACTCCTGCTTCATTATATTCAATGTATATGGTTACAGAGTTGATCTACCTTGAGATCATATGTTGTGGTCTAAGCCCTAAGGGTATGATGAATAATGTCATAATCCTCTATCGACTAGCCTGGCCTCGGCTTATATAATGTACCGGATGCCTAGGATAACAAGAGTCCTAGTCGAATACGTTGGTGGAGAGGAGTCCTTGTCTTGATCATCAAGTTTTGCGGAATATTCCTTGTATGCGGCATGGGCTGCCCGAAGTGGCCCATGAGTAAACCGCCATGGGGGTCCTCGGCCCGATCCACCTGGTCGGGAGACGACGTGGTGAGTACCCCCTCAACTACAAGTAATCTCTCAAGTGCAGGTGTGTCCTCAGTGACCATACCGTGGTACACATCTTGTGATGTCTTCCTGCCGCACCAGCAACACACATAAATAGTCTGGAGAGTCATGGAGGTGATGTGGAAAGTACTCAACCCATTGACCGCCTGAAGACGAAGGTACTCGAGTGCAGTACAGCCACGGAGCAGGCGCTCCATGTCACCCTTTGAGAGGCAGACGACGACGAGCTCGAGGTGCTTCATTCGTGGTAGAATAAGAGCGGGCACGTCATTAAGGGCAGGAAATGGCAGTTCCTAAACTTGGCGACGCGCAGCGTGGGCGCGAGGCGGAGTGCGGATGTTGGCAGCGAGCGCATATGCCCATCATCAAGAGTGAGCTCCTCGAGCTGATCTAGGGCGGGGGATCGGAACCAGTCGTCAAGCTTGGCTCGGTCCCTGTCGTTGGAATGGAACTTGCCCATTCTATGGCCTTCGGTTGGGCCAAGGTGACTGCCGAGGATCTTGGAGAACGCATCCAAGCTTTTGCGATAGCCATGGTAGAGCTTGTGGGTGTCGATGAGATCAAGAGTGCTGGAGTTCCATAGGGGGCGCCACCGCCGGGAAAGGAGGGTTGTCCGCGCCCCATATTTGATTGGGGGGAGGGAGATGATGACTCTCAACATATCATCGGGGAGGTTGCTAATGAAGTCTAGGCCTGCTGGAGTCGCTTGCGGTTCTAGCTCGCCCCGCCTCCGCTTGTTGGCAGCCCCGTTCTCCACCTCTGGAGTTTCCCTTTCAGCGGCGCTTTCTGATAGAAATGGGAGTACAGGGAATATTTAGTTAAAACAGGGCAATAGAAAAGTATATTGGTAACTAGAAGTTATTAGGTAGGAATATAGTAAGAAAAGGGAATAACAATTGGTTGCTTAAATACTACACAATTCATTTAACATTCCTGGGTAAGTCAACATATGCAGATAGTTGAAAAGAAAACTTACTTCGAACAAAGTCTGGACGGATGATTTTGTCTGGGAAGTTAGCATATATCTCATGACCAGGCCTTTTTATGTGCAGTGCAATTTTAGTGCCAGCTTCCAGTACATAAAACTTTGCAATTTCTTTCCAAAAGCCAGTCCAAAATAGGAGTCACCGCGTTCATCAAGCCTTATAGTAGCAATGATTGTAAATCCATGGTTTGTGTGCAGTATGACATCCGTGGAGCCTTGATCTATGTAAAGGGAAAAAATTTGCACTACATAATCCGTTGCATAGCAAGGGCCCAAATTGAAAGAACTGTACAACAGTTGAAATCGAAGGACAAAAATCTATAATTAAACAGATAGGGTAAACATGATGTCATGCAAATATGAGAGTAATCGAAAGAACAATACATCATTAATTTGCCTAATAGAGAAAGAAGAGGGGCAAATCCCCTTTGACGTATATGGTGCATGTGGCACCTTTTATCCAAATGTAGCAATATTTAGAATATGTTCAGGAAAATAGGCCATGCCAACCAATTTAGGGTGAGATTGAACATAACACGCGTGTCCTCAGGTTATCTGGTACGGTGAGATGGAATCTCTAGCGGCGGTCGCAAAGTCCTGAAGTGTCGGCGCACTGTACATTCTATGAATGAAAGAAAACCCTTAAATCAGCTCGAATAAAAATGAATTCACGGCGATTTCCGCCGGGTGATCAAAGGAGGCAGATGAACTGGGATAAGAGATGAGATAATATCTCGTTAAATTAGTTACCTTCTCGTCCATGAGAAAGAACCCTCAGTACGGCAGCTTACCCAACCGAGCGGAGCTGGGTCGACCGCGAGCAGCGTCGAGAAAGTCGACAGCGATAGGCGGCGGAAAGCGGAAGTGGTGAAATGCGGTGGGCTTTGTCGATAGCCTGGCGGCGGCGGCAGGCGGCGAGCTAAGTGTTTACCGCCGCGATAGGCGGTGCCATGGCATAGACATGAAGGAGCTTGTGCAGGTGTGAATGGCAAACGTACCGGAGGGGCCGAGGGGGTGGCGGGCGGGGTGAGGGTTTTTGTGACGTGGGGATGGTGAGAGTTTTCTTTTTTCTTTTTTGAATTGGGTGGTGAGGGTTTTCTGCCCCACAAAGAATTTTGGGGGCGACGATTTGCTAGAGCGCACCGTGTGTGATTGACGCAGCAGGCAAAATGAAAGTCATTGCACACGGTTCCAATTTTGGGAACCATGTGTGATTGACGTACTACCTCCGTGCTGGTTTATTGGTCCCCCGTTGTAATTTTTACCAAAATTTGGCGAAATATTTAACATACTCAGACATAGATAATAAGCGTACACGTACATAAGCATAGTTCAACCATAAGTACATAGTTCAACCGTCATTAAACATACTCAAGTGCACATAGTTCGATCCATCCCACATCTCATCTCACATGCGGCCGGCACGATCTTGAAGCTTCTCCAGGTACTCGGCGTACGCATCGTGCGCCACCCTGCGAGAATACTTCTGCTTGAAGGAGCAATCGGCCCATCCTCTTGCATGCGCCAGAACACTTAGATACGCGTCATGAAGCTTCTGGTTGCAAAATGGGCATCCATAGCCACCGTTCCAGGTCCTAATACGCCTGTCATGCATTCCCGCATAAAGCTCCCTCAGGATTTGCCTCTTGTACCTCCTCCGGCCATCTTCATCCTCGCTGTCCACATCGTCAGACAGCACCTATACAAATAGTAAAACAAATTTGGCATCAAATCAATGATTACATGCCATGAAGTAGGATTAGGAATTTATGGCTATTTATTTATACATATCCAGAGATTATGGTTTGATTTTTAAGCACACTCGTCTATGTACAGACCAATCTTGAAGAAAATAATGGCACAAACATATGTAGGTCATTCGAAATCAATTGTCAAGCCCTGTCTAGGAATTATTAGCACGAACACTAATCCTAGTCGGATTACTAGCAGAAATGATTTGCACAGATGAAACAACTAATCACCTGTACCATTCAAGCAATCAATACACTACACGGATCTAACAAAACTTAGATTTCATGGATTGGGAGAACATAACCATAGGATTTCTATTCCAAAAAGGGGGAGGCAGGAGTAACCAGAGAAACCCTATGATCTATTTGACACATAAATGGGTACAAATGACTAACCAGCTGTCCGTCGTCGTTTGAGTCGTCGCCGGAGTGGTCGTCGGAGTCGGTGTGGAACTCCGCCTCCGGCTATGGAAGCTCGACGACATAAGGGTGCAGGGATAACTCGCTGGCGGTGACGGCAACCTTTGTCTCCATCTCCACGCCGTGCTCCGGTGCTTTAGCAGCCCCGGCGTCGCCACTCCCTCCGATGGGGCGCTTCGGCGGCATCCTCATACACTGACGGTTTTGAGGACTGAGAGCGGCATCGAGGATGCAAGCAGAGAGAGAGGATTGTGTGTGTAGCGAGGATGGGGGTGCCGCCGCTCGGGCGCACCATTAATATGGAGTAGTGGGAGAGAGGCGGGCGGCGGTCAAACCGATGGCTCGCCTCCCGGTGAGCCTGCGCACCGGACCGCTGGCATGCCTACTAAAGTTTCACACAGCTACTCGCACGCCTCCGATGACACTGCGCAGCGAGGACGCCTCCGTCAATTCACACACCTGCACGCATGCCTCCCCGTCTGCCTGCATGGCGGACTGCTCGCATGCGTCCCATCAACTCACACCTGCTCGCACGCCACACGGGTCGCGCGGCGGCATGTATATTGTTTTTCTATTTGGATGATTAATGCTGCCACTTTATTGCTTAACCGAAGCATGGAACGTATCCATTGTTGGTCTAACGCTCATGGTTCGAATAAATAATCCGTTTGGGATATTGGTTCCCAATTATTAATAATCTCCCGTATGTAATTAGATAAAGATTACATCAAAACCGATCTCAAATTTGACAAAAAAAAGTACAATGCCACTTTGTATTGGTGTCCATAGACAACACGATAAGTTTCATGAACTTCAAATAAGTTTTGGATGTACTAGAATTTAAAAATCAAGATTCTCAATGTTTGAAATTTGTTGCACGGGGAGTAAACATGCACCCAGTGAGACACATGTGTTTTTGCAATCCATTTAGGTGCACTGTCACGTCTGCATGTAGCTCAAATTTGATTTTTGCACATTATACCCGTAGAAAATCAATCAATTAATGTACTAAAACGTCTTAATGATCTCTATGATTTTTTTGGAATTAGAACGTACCTCCTTTGGTAACATGTATGTTCACCGCGGGATAATTAATTTAACATGCATCATAGTTGCGGTGGATTCACAGTGTGTGTGTGGGTGTGTGCGTCTGGGGGTGGCGGGTGGCTCGCAGTACACTAGAAGTTGTGATCCACCGTGTGGGTTGGCCGTTTTGTTAGGCAGGCTAGTGCCACATCAGTCGTGAAATCTTTATTTAAAACATTACACAACCCTTTCATACATAAATGTTTTGGCCACATGCAGTCGATGGTTGTCCTACACGACACTTGATACTCGCGTGTGACGCTTTCTGCGGGCCCGCGAGGTCGTCGTCCATCACTTTGACAAACAGCCGGCAGTGAGGTTAATTTGACCAGCAAGGTAGAATCTTTTTTGTTTGTGTTATGGTGGTATACAGTACGCGTCGAAGAGGTGGGAGGGGACTAGCATATATACTATACATATGCGTCCATGAACAAGTACACCTCACTCAGTGTTGGACTTTTTGGTTTCCGAGGCACATGCCACATCAAAATTGTGAAATTGGTTATTCAAACATCACACAACACCTTTTTGGGCCACATGCATATCCTAGCTAGGACACTCACGTGTGACGCTTCCATCTGTGGGCCCACGAGGCCATCGTCGATGCATGCATGCATCACTTTGACCTACATCGGGAGAGGTTAATTAATTTCACCATCGATGAGGATTCTTTTGGGTTGTACATATATTATGGTAGGAGCATATGGTATGCGGTGAAGAGGGGGGAAGGGGACCATCATATGTAGTACGCTTGATATGAACCTCGCTCTGTGTGGGTGTTGGGGAACGCAGTATTTCAAAAAATTTACCTACGATCACGCAAGTTCTATCTAAGAGATGCATAGCAACGAGCAGGGAGGGTGTGTCCACGTACCCTCGTAGACCGAAAGCGAAAGCATTTAGTAACGCGGTTGATGTAGTCGAACGTCTTCGCGATCCAACCGATCCAAGTACCGAACGCACGACACCTCCGCGATCTGCACACGTTCAGCTCGGTGACGTCCCTCGTACTCTTGATCCAGCTGAGGTCGAGGGAGAGTTTCATCAGCACGACGACGTGGTGACGGTGATGATGAAGTTACCGATGCAGGGCTTTGCCTCAGCACTACAACGATATGACCGAGGTGGAAATCTGTGGAGGAGGGCACCGCACACGGCTAAGACAACTGTCAACTTGTGTGTCCTAGAGTGCCCCCTGCCCCGTATATAAAGGAGCAAGGGGGAGGCCGACCGGCCCTCATGGGGCGCGCCCCAAGTAGGATTCCTACCAGGAATCCTATTCCTAGTAGGTTTCCAACAAGGGAAGAGAGGGGGAAGGAAGGAGAGGGAGAGAGGGAGAAGGAAAGGGGGCGCCGCCCCCCCTTCCCTTGTCCTATTCGGACTCCAGGGGGGCGCGGCCTGCCCTGGTTGCCCTCCTCTCTCTCCACTAAGGCCCATGGTGGCCCATTAATTCCCCCGAGGGGTTCCGGTAACCCCTCCGGCACTCCGGTTTTACCCGAAACCACCCGGAACACTTCCGGTGTCCGAATAACATGGTCCAATATATCAATCTTTATGTCTCAACCATTTCGAGACTCCTCGTCATATCCGTGATCACATCTGGGACTCTGAACAACCTTCAGTACATCAAATCACATAACTCATAATACAAATCATCATCGAACATTAAGCGTGCGGACCCTATGGGTTCGAGAACTATGTAGACATGACCGAGACACATCTCTGGTCAATAACCAATAGCGGAACCTGGAAGCTCATA
This sequence comes from Triticum aestivum, assembly GCF_018294505.1. Taxonomy (NCBI): domain Eukaryota; kingdom Viridiplantae; phylum Streptophyta; class Magnoliopsida; order Poales; family Poaceae; genus Triticum; species Triticum aestivum. The sequence goes on along the minus strand of NC_057799.1, from coordinate 378,625,795 downwards.
TTGGTTCCTACATATTCTACGAAGATCTTTATCGGTCAAACCGCATAACAACATACGTTGTTCCCTTTGTCATCGGTATGTTACTTGCCCGAGATTCGATCGTCGGTATTTCAATACCTAGTTCAATCTCGTTACCGGCAAGTCTCTTTACTCGTTCTGTAATGCATCATCTCGTAACTAACTCATTAGTCACATTGCTTGCAAGGCTTATAGTGATGTGCATTACCAAGAGGGCCCAGAGATACCTCTCCGACAATCGGAGTGACAAATCCTAACCTCGATCTATGCCAACCCAACAAACACCTTCGGAGACACCTATAGAGCATCTTTATAATCACCCAATTACGTTGTGACGTTTGATAGCACACAAGGTGTTCCTCCGGTATTCGGGAGTTGCATAATCTCATAGTTAGAGGAACATGTATAAGTCATGAAGAAAGCAATAGCAATAAAACTATACAATCATTATGCTAAGCTAACGGATGGGTCTTGTCCATCACATCATTCTCTAATGATGTGATCCCGTTCATCAAATGACAACACATGTCTATGGCTAGGAAACTTTACCATCTTTGATTAACGAGCTAGTCTAGTAGAGGCATACTAGGGACACTATGTCTGTCTATGTATTCACACATGTACTAAGTTTCCGGCTAATACAATTCTAGCATGAATAATAAACATTTATCATGACATAAGGAAATATAAATAACAACTTTATTATTGCCTCTAGGGCATATTTCCTTCAGTCTCCCACTTGCACTAGAGTCAATAATCTAGTTCACATCGTCATGTGATTTCACACCAATAGTTCACATCTTTATGTGATTAGTTCACACTTCCATGTGACTAATACCCAAAGGGTTTACTAGAGTCAATAATCTAGTTCACATCGCTATGTGATTAACACCCAAAGAGTGATCATGTTTTGCTTGTGAGAGAAGTTTAGTCAATGGATCTGCCACATTCAGATCCGTATGTATTATGCAAATTTTCTATGTCTACAATGCTCTGCACAGAGCTACTCTACCTAATCTCTCCCACTTTCAATATGTATCTAGATCGAGACGTAGAGTCATCCAGATCGGTGTCAAAGCTTGCATCGATGTAACTCTTTACGACGAACTCTTTGTCACCTCCATAACCGAGAAACATTTCCTTATTCCACTAAGGATAATTTTGACCGCTGTTCAGTGATCCACTCCTGGATCACTATTGTACCCACTTGCCAAACTCATGGTGAGGTACACAATAGGTTTAGTACACAGCATATCATACTTCATAGAACCTATGACTGAGGCATAGGGAATGACTTTTCATTCTCTTTCTATTTTCTGCGGTGGTTGGTTTTTGAGTCTTTACTCAACTTCACACCTTGCAGCACAGGCAAGAACTCCTTCTTTGACTGTTCCATTTTGAACTACTTCAAAAACTTGTCAAGGTATGTACTCATTGAAAAAAATCAAGCGTTTTGATCTATCTCTATAGATCTTGATGCTTAAAATGTAAGCAGCTTTACCGAGGTCTTTCTTTGAAAAACTCCTTTCAAACACTCCTTTATGCTTTCCAGAAAATTCTGCATTATTTCCGATCAACAATATGTCATTCACATATACTTATCAGAAAGGCTGTCGTGCTCCCACTCAGTTTCTTGTAAATACAGGCTTCACCGGAAGTCTGTATAAAACTATATGCTTTGATCAACTTATCAAAGCGTATATTCCAACTCCGAGATGCTTGCACCAGTCCATAGATGGATCCCTGGAGCTTGCACATTTTTTAGCACCTTTATGATTGACAAAACCTTCTGGTTGTATCATATACAACTCTTAATAAATCCATTAAGGAATGCAATTTTGATATCCATTTGTCAGATTTCATAAAATGTGGCAATTGCAAACATGATTCGGACAGACTTTAAGCATCGATACGAGCGAGAAAATCCCATCGTAGTCAACATCTTGAACTTGTCAAAAACCATTTTCGACAAGTCGAGCTTTGTAGATAGTAACACTACTATCAGCGTCCGTCTTCATCTTGAAGATCCATTTATTCTTAATGGCTTGCCGATCATTGGGCAAGTCAGCCAAAGTCCATACTTTGTTCTCATACATGGATCCCATCTCAAATTTTATGGCCTCAAGCCATTTTGCAGAATCTGGGCTCATCATCGCTTCCTCATAGTTCGTAGGTTCATCATGGTCTAGCAACATGACTTCCATAACAGGATTACCGTACCACTCTAGTGCGGATCGTACTCTCATTGACCTACGAGGTTCGGTAGTAACTTGATCTGAAGTTTCTTGATCATCATCATTAACTTCCTCACTAATTGGTGTAGGCATCACTAGAACTGATTTCAGTGATGAGCTACTTTCCTATTCGAGAGAAGGTACAATTAGCTCATCAAGTTCTACTTTCCTCCCACTCACTTCTTTTGAGAGAAACTCCTTCTCTAGAAAGGATCCACTCTTAGCAACAAAGATCTTGCCTTTGGATCTGTGATAGAAGGTGTACCCAATAGTTTCTTTTGGGTATCCTATGAACACGCACTTCTCCTTTTGGGGTTTGAGCTTATCAGGCGGAAACTTTTTCACATAAGCATTGCAACCCCAAACTTTAAGAAACGACAGCTTAGGTTTCTTGCTAAACCACATTTCATACAGTTCGTCTCAATGGATTTTTAGACGGTGCCCTATTTATTGTGAATGCAGCTATCTCTAATACATAACCCCAAAACGATAGTGATAAATCGGTAAGAGACATCGTAGATCGCACCATACCTAATAAAGTACAGTTATGACGTTTGGACACACCATTACGCTGTGGTGTTCCAGGAGGCGTGAGTTGCAAAACTATTCCACATCATTTCAAATGAAGACCAAACTCGTAACTAAAATATTTGTCTCCGCGATCAGATCATAGAAACTTTATTTTCGTGTTACGATGATTTTCCACTTCACTCTGAAATTCTTTGAACTTTTCAAAATGTTTCAGACTTATGTTTCATCAAGTAGATATACCCATATCTGCTCAAATCATCTCTCAAGGTCAGAAAATAATGATACCCGCCACGAGCCTCAACACTCATCGGATCGCATACATCAGTATGTATTATTTCCAATAAGTCAGTTGCTCGCTCCATTGTTCCGGAGAACGGAGTCTTAGTCATCTTGCCCATGAGGCATGGTTCGCAAGCATCAAGTGATTCCAAAAGCCCATCAGCATGGAGTTTCTTCATGCGCTTTACACCAATATGACCTAAACGGCAGTGCCACAAATATGTTGCACTATCATTATCAACTTTGCATCTTTTGGCATCAATATTATGAATATGTGTATCATTACGATCGAGATTCAATAAACCATTTATATTGAGTGTATGACCATTGAAGGTTTTATTCACGTAAATAGAACAACAATTATTATTTGACTTAAGTGAATAACCGTATTGCAATAAACATGATCCAACCATATTCATGATCAACGCAAACACCAAATAACATTTATTTTGGGTTCAACACTAATCCCGAAGGTAAAGGGAGCGTGCGATGGTGATCTTATCAACCTTCGAATCACTTCCAACTCACATCATCATCTCGCCCTTAACTAGTCTCTGTTTATTTTGCAACTCCCATTTCGAGTCACTACTCTTAGCAACTTAACCAGTATCAAATACTGAGGGGTTGCTATAAACACTAGCAAATTACACATCAATAACATGTATATCAAATATACCTTTGTTCACTTTGCCATCCTTCTTATCCGCCAAGTATCTAGGGCAGTTCCACTTCTAGTGACCATTTCCTTTGCAGTAGAAGCACTCAATTTCAGGCTTGGGTCTAGCTTTGGGCTTCTTCATGGCAGTGGCAACTTACTTGCCATTCTTCTTGAAGTTCCCTTTCTTTCCCTTGCCCTTTTACTTGAAACTAGTGGTCATGCAACAATCAACATTTGATGCTTTTCTTGATTTCTATCTTCGTTGATTTCAGCATCACGAAGAGCTCGGGAATCATTTTCGTCGTCCCTTGCATATTATAGTTCATCACGAAGTTCCAGTAACTTGGTGACAGTGACTAGAGAACTGTGACAATCACTATTTTATCTGGAAGATTAACTCCCACTTGATTCAAGCGATTGTAGTACTCAGACAATCTGAGCATATGCTCACTGGTTGAGCTATTCTCCTCCATCTTGTAGGCAAAGTACTTGTCACAGGTCTCATACCTCTCGACTCGGGCATGAGTCTAAAATACCAATTTCAGCTCTTGGAACATCTTATATGCTCTGTGGCGTTCAAAACATTTTGAAATCCCGGTTCTAAGCCGTAAAGCATGGTGCACTAAACTATCTAGTAGTCATCATACCGAGCTTGCCAAACGTTCATAACGTTTGCATCTGCTCCTGCAATAGGTCCGTCACCTAGCGGTGCATCAAGGACATAATACTTCTGTGCAGCAATGAGGATAATCCTCACAACACGGAGCTAGTCCGCATCATTGCTACTAACATATTTCAACTTATTTTTCTCTAGGAACATATCAAAAATAAAATAGGGGAGCTATACGCGAGCTATTGATCTATAACAACATAGATATGCCAAATACTATCAGGTACTAAGTTCATGATAAATTAAAGTTCAATTAATCATATTACTTAAGAACTCCCACTTAGATAGACATCCCTCTAATTATCTAAGTGATCCCGTGATCCATATCGACTAAACCATGTCCGATCATCATGTGAGATGGAGAAGTTTTCAATGGTGAACATCACTATGTTGATCATATCTACTATATGACTCATGCTCGACCTTTCGGTCTTAGTGTTCCGAGGCCATATCTACATATGCTAGGCTCGTCAAGTTTAACCCGAGTATTCTGCATGCGCAAAACTGGCTTGCACCCGTTGTATGTGAACGTAGAGCCTATCACACCCGATCATCACGTGGTGTCTCGGCACGACGAACTGTAGCAATGGTGCATACCCAGGGAGAACACTTGTACCTTGAAATTTAGTGAGAGATCATCTTATACTGCTACCACCGTACTAAGCAAAATAAGATGCATAAAGGATAAACATCACATGCAATCAATATAAGTGATATGATATGGCCATCATCATCTTGTGCCTTTGATCTCCATCTCCAAAGCACCATCATGATCACCATCGTCACCGGCTTGACACCTTGATCTCGATCGAAGCATCGTTGTCATCTCGCCAACTATTGCTTCTACGACTATCGCTACCGCTTAGTGATAAAGTAAAGTAATTACATGGTGATTGCATTTCATACAATAAAGCGACAACCATATGGCTCCTGCCAGTTGCCGGTAACTGTGTTACAAAAGATGATCATCTCATACAACAATTTATATAATCATGTCTTGACCATATCACATCACAACATGCCCTGCAAAAACAAGTTAGACGTCCTCTACTTTGTTGTTGCAAGTTTTACATGGCTGCTACGGGCTTAGCAAGAACCGTTCTTACATACGCATCACAACCACAACGATTTTTCGTCAAGTGTGCTGTTTTAACATTCAACAAGGACCGGGCATAGTCAAACTCGATTCAACTAAAGTTGGAGAAACAGACACCCACTAGCCACCTGTGTGCGAGGCACGGTGGTAGAACCAGTCTCATGAACGCGGTCATGTAATGTCGGTCTGGGCCGCTTCATCCAGCAATACCACCGAATCAAAGTATGACATGCTGGTAAGTAGTATGACTATTATCTCCCACAACTCATTGTGTTCTACTCTTGAATATAACATCTACGCATAGACCTGGCTCGGATGCCATTGTTGGGGAACTCTGTATTTCAAAATTTTTGCCTACGATCACGCAAGATCTATCTAGGAGATGCATAGCAACGAGCAGGGAGAGTGTGTCCACGTACCCACGTAGACCGAAAGCGGAAGCGTTTAGTAACACGGTTGATGTAGTCGAACGTCTTCGCGATCCAACGGATCCAAGTACTGAACGCACGACACCTCCGCGATCTGCACACGTTCAGCTCAGTGACGTCCCTCGTACTCTTGATCTAGCTGAGGCCGACGGAGATTTTCGTCAGCACGACAGTGTGGTGACGGTGATGATGAAGTTACCGATGCAGGGTTGCGCCTAAGCACTACAACGATATGAGCGAGGTGGAAATCTGTGGAGGGGGGCATCGCACACGGCTAAGACAACTGTCAACTTGTGTGTCCTTGGGTGCCCCCCTGCCCTCGTATATAAAGGAGCAAGGGGGAAGCCGGCCGGCCCTCATAAGGCGCGCCCCAAGTAGGATCCCTACTAGGAATCCTATTCCTAGTAGGTTTCCTACAAGGGAAGGGGGAAGGAAGGAGAGGGAGAGAGGGGGAAGGAAGGAGAGGGAGAGAGGGAGAAGGAAATGGGGGCGCCGCCCCCTTCCCTTGTCCTACTTGGACTCCAAGGAAGGGGGCGGCCTGCCTTGGCTGCCCTCCTCTCTCTCCACTAAGGCCCATGGTGGCCCATTAATTCCCCCGGGGGGTTCCGGTAACCCGTCCGGCACTCCGGTTTTACCCGAAACCACCCGGAACACTTCCGGTGTCCGAATAACATGGTCCAATATATCAATCTTTATGTCTCGACCATTTGGAGTCTCCTCGTCATGTCCGTGATCACATCTGGGAGTCTGAACAACCTTCGGTACATCAAATCACATAACTCATAATACAAATCCTCATCGAACGTTAAGCGTGCGGACCCTACGGGTTCGAGAACATGTAGACATGAACGAGACACATCTCCGGTCAATAACCAACAGCGGAACCTGGATGCTCATATTGGTTCCTACATATTCTAGGAAGATCTTTATCGGTCAAACCGCATAATAACATACGTTGTTCCCTTTGTCATCGGTATGTTACTTGCCCGAGATTCGATCGTCGGTATCTCAATACCTAGTTCAATCTCGTTACCAGCAAGTCTCTTTACTCATTCCGTAATGCATCATCCCGTAACTAACTCATTAGTCACTTGCAAGGCTTATAGTGATGTGCATTACCGAGAGGGCCCAGAGATACCTCTCCGACAATCAGAGTGACAAATCCTAATCTCGATCTATGCCAACCCAACAAACACCTTCGGAGACTCCTGTAGGGCATCTTTATAATCACCCAGTTACTTTGTGACGTTTGATAGCACACAAGGTGTTCCTCCGGTATTCGGGAGTTGCATAATCTCATAGTCAGAGGAACATGTATAAGTCATGAAGAAAGCAATAGCAATAAAACTAAACGGTCATTATGCTAAGCTAACGGATGGGTCTTGTCCATCACATCATTCTCTAATGATGTGATCCCGTTCATCAAATGACAACACATGTCTGTGGCTAGGAAACTTAACCATCTTTGATTAACGAGCTAGTCTAGTAGAGGCAATTAGTGACACTATGTTTGTCTATGTATTCACGCATGTACTAAGTTTCCGGTTAATACAATTCTAGCATGAATAATAAACATTTATCATGATATAAGGAAATATAAATAACAACTTTATTATTGCCTCTACCCATATTTCATTCAGTTGGTGCATGGGTTACGGTTTTTGAGGCATGTGGCACATCAAAGTTGTGCATTTTGGGTATTCAACATATATATGTTTGGCCCACATGCAAAGCGGTGGTGGTTGTCCTCTCGCACCCACTTAAGCGGTTATCAGCGATATCGATGTTTTCCATCTGTGGACCTGCTTGTTCCATCACTACTTTTTGTTGGGAATCGTAGCATAATTTAAAATTTTCCTACGCTCGCCAAGATGCGTCTATGGAGTATACTAGCAACGAGGGGAAAGGAGTGCATCTACATACCCTTGTAGATCGCGAGCGGAAGCGTTCCAATGAACGTGGATGACGGAGTCGTACTCGCCGTGATCCAAATCACCGATGACCGAGTGCCGAACGGACGGCACCTCCGTGTTCAACACACGTATGGTGCAGCGACGTCTCCTCCTTCTTGATCCAGCAAGGGGGAAGGAGAGGTTGATGGAGATCCAGCAGCACGACGGCGTGGTGGTGGATGCAGCGGGATGTTGGCAGGGCTTCGCCGAGCTTATACGAGAGAGAGAGGTGTTGCAGGGGAGGAGGGAGGCGCCCAAGGCTGTGTTATTGCTGCCCTCCCTCCCCCCCTTTATATAGGCCCCCTTGTAAGGGGGGGCGCCGGCGAAACCCATCTAGGGTGGGGGCGGCGGCCAAGGGGGGTGCCTTGCCCCCCAAGGCAAGTGGGAAGCCCCCCACCCTAGGGTTCCCAACCCTAGGCGCATGGGGGGAGGCCCATGGGGGGGCGCCCAGCCCACTAGGGGCTGGTTCCCTTCCCACTTCAGTCCACGGGGCCCTCCGGGATAGGTGGCCCCACCCGGTGGACCCCCGGGACCCTTCCGGTGGTCCCGGTACAATACCGGTAACCCCCGAAACTTTCCCGGTGGCCGAAACTTGACTTCCTATATATAATTCTTCACCTCCGCACCATTCCGGAACCTCTCGTGACGTCCGGGATCTCATCCGGGACTCCGAACAACTTTCGGGTTTCCGCATACACATATCTCTACAACCCTAGCGTCACCGAACCTTAAGTGTGTAGACTCTACGGGTTCGGGAGACATGCAGACATGACCGAGACGCCTCTCCGGACAATAACCAACAGCGGGATCTGGATACCCATGTTGGCTCCCACATGTTCCACGATGGTCTCATCGGATGAGCCACGGTGTCGAGGATTCAATCAATCCCGTATGCAATTCCCTTTGTCAATCGGTATGTTACTTGCCCGAGATTCGATCGTCGGTATCCCAATACCTTGTTCAATCTCGTTACCGGCAAGTCTCTTTACTCGTACCGCAATGCATGATCCCGTGACTAACGCCTTAGTCACATTGAGCTCATTATGATGATGCATTACCGAGTGGGCCCAGAGATACCTCTCCGTCACACGGAGTGACAAATCCCAGTCTCGATCCGTGCCAACCCAACAGACACTTTCGGAGATACCCGTAGTGCACCTTTATAGTCACCCAGTTACGTTGTGACGTTTGGCACACCCAAAGCACTCCTACGGTATCCGGGAGTTGCACGATCTCATGGTCTAAGGAAAAGATACTTGACATTGGAAAAGCTCTAGCAAACGAAACTACACGATCTTTTATGCTATGCTTAGGATTGGGTCTTGTCCATCACATCATTCTCCTAATGATGTGATCCCGTCATCAATGACATCCAATGTCCATAGTCAGGAAACCATGACTATCTGTTGATAACGAGCTAGTCAACTAGAGGCTTACTAGGGACACGTTGTAGTCTATGTATTCACACATGTATTACGATTTCCGGACAATACAATTATAGCATGAACAATAGACAATTATCATGAACAAAGAAATATAATAATAACCATTTATTATTGCCTCTAGGGCATATTTCCAACAGTCTCCCACTTGCACTAGAGTCAATAATCTAGTTACATTGTGATGAATCGAACACCCATTGCGTCCTGGTGTTGATCATGTTTTGCTCTAGGGAGAGGTTTAGTCAACGGATCTGCTACATTCAGGTCCGTATGTACTTTACAAATATCTATGTCTCCATTTTGAACACTTTCACGAATGGAGTTGAAGCGACGCTTGATATGCCTGGTCTTCCTGTGAAACCTGGGCTCCTTCGCAAGGGCAATAGCTCCAGTGTTGTCACAGAAGAGAGTCATCGGGCCCGACGCATTGGGAATCACCCCTAGGTCGGTAATGAACTCCTTCATCCAGACTGCTTCCTGTGCTGCCTCCGAGGCTGCCATGTACTCCGCTTCACATGTAGATCCCGCCACGACGCTTTGCTTGCAACTGCACCAGCTTACTGCTCCTCCATTCAAAATATACACGTATCCGGTCTGTGACTTCGAGTCATCCAGATCTGTGTCGAAGCTAGCGTCGACGTAACCCTTTACGACGAGCTCTTCGTCACCTCCATAAACGAGAAACATATCCTTAGTCCTCTTCAGGTACTTCAGGATATTCTTGACCGCTGTCCAGTGTTCCATGCCGGGATTACTTTGGTACCTTCCTACCAAACTTACGGCAAGGTTTACATCAGGTCTGGTACACAGCATGGCATACATAATAGACCCTATGGCCGAGGCATAGGGGATGACACTCATCTTTTCTCTATCTTCTGCCGTGGTCGGGCATTGAGCCGTGCTCAATTGCACACCTTGCAATACAGGCAAGAACCCCTTCTTGGACTGATCCATATTGAACTTCTTCAATATCTTGTCAAGGTATGTACTCTGTGAAAGACCAATGAGGCGTCTCGATCTATCTCTATAGATCTTGATGCCTAATATATAAGCAGCTTCTCCAAGGTCCTTCATTGAAAAACACTTATTCAAATAGGCCTTTATACTTTCCAAGAATTCTATATCATTTCCCATCAATAGTATGTCATCCACATATAATATGAGAAATGCTACAGAGCTCCCACTCACTTTCTTGTAAACACAGGCTTCTCCATAAGTCTGTGTAAACCCAAACGCTTTGATCATCTCATCAAAGCGAATGTTCCAACTCCGAGATGCTTGCACCAGCCCATAGATTGAGCGCTGGAGCTTGCATACTTTGTTAGCATTCTTAGGATCGACAAAACCTTCCGGCTGCATCATATACAACTCTTCCTTAAGGAAGCCGTTAAGGAATGCCGTTTTGACGTCCATCTGCCATATCTCATAATCATAGTATGCGGCAATTGCTAACATGATTCGGACGGACTTCAGCTTCGCTACGGGTGAGAAAGTCTCATCGTAGTCAACCCCTTGAACTTGTCGATAACCCTTAGCGACAAGTCGAGCTTTGTAGATGGTCACATTACCATCCGCGTCTGTCTTCTTCTTAAAGATCCATTTGTTTTCTATGGCTCGCCGATCATCGGGCAAGTCAGTCAAAGTCCATACTTCGTTTTCATACATGGATCCTATCTCGGATTTCATGGCTTCTAGCCATTTGTCGGAATCCGGGCCCGCCATCGCTTCTTCATAGTTCGAAGGTTCACCGTTGTCTAACAACATGATTTCCAGGACAGGGTTGCCGTACCACTCTGGTGCGGAACGTGTCCTTGTGGACCTACGAAGTTCAGTAACTTGATCCGAAGCTTCATGATCATCATCATTAACTTCCTCCCCAGTCGGTGTAGGCACCACAGGAACATTTTCCCGCGCTGCGCTACTTTCCGGTTCGGAAGGGGTGACTATCACCTCATCAAGTTCCACTTTCCTCCCACTCAATTCTTTCGAGAGAAACTCCTTCTCCAGAAAGGACCCGTTCTTGGCAACGAAGATCTTGCCTTCGGATCTGAGGTAGAAGGTATACCCAATAGTTTCCTTAGGGTATCCTATGAAGACGCATTTTCTCCGACTTGGGTTCGAGCTTTTCAGGTTGAAGTTTCTTGACATAAGCATCGCATCCCCAAACTTTTAGAAACGACAGCTTAGGTTTCTTCCCAAACCATAATTCATACGGTGTCGTCTCAACGGATTTCGACGGAGCCCTATTTAAAGTGAATGCGGCAGTCTCTAAAGCATAGCCCCAAAATGAGAGCGGTAAATCGGTAAGAGACATCATAGATCGCACCATATCCAATAGAGTGCGATTACGACGTTCGGACACACCATTTCTCTGAGGTGTTCCAGGCGGCGTGAGTTGTGAAACTATTCCACATTTCCTTAAGTGTGCACCAAACTCGTGACTTAAATATTCTCCACCACGATCTGATCGTAAGAATTTTATTCTCCTGTCACGTTGATTCTCAACCTCACTCTGAAATTCCTTGAACTTTTCAAAGGTTTCAGACTTGTGTTTCATTAGGTAGACATACCCATATCTACTTAAGTCATCAGTGAGAGTGAGAACATAACGATATCCTCCGCGAGCCTCAACACTCATTGGACCGCACACATCGGTATGTATGATTTCCAATAAGTTGGTTGCTCGCTCCATTGTTCCGGAGAACGGAGTCTTGGTCATCTTACCCATGAGGCATGGTTCGCACGTGTCAAATGATTCGTAATCAAGAGACTCCAAAAGTCCATCTGTATGGAGCTTCTTCATGCGCTTGACACCAATGTGACCAAGGCGGCAGTGCCACAAGTATGTGGGACTATCGTTATCAACTTTACATCTTTTGGTATTCACACTATGAACATGTGTAACATCACGTTCGAGATTCATCAAAAATAAACCATTGACCAGCGGGGCATGACCATAAAACATATCTCTCAAATAAATAGAACAACCATTATTCTCGGATTTAAATGAGTAGCCATCTCGAATTAAACGAGATCCAGATACAATGTTCATGCTCAAAGCTGGTACTAAATAACAATTATTGAGGTTTAAAACTAATCCCGTGGGTAGATGCAGAGGTAGCGTGCCGACGGCGATCACATCGACCTTGGAACCATTCCCGACGCGCATCGTCACCTCGTCCTTTGCCAGTCTCCGTCTATTCCGTAGTTCCTGTTTTGAGTTACAAATATGAGCAACCGCACCGGTATCAAATACCCAGGAGCTACTACGAGTACTGGTAAGGTACACATCAATTACATGTATATCACATATACCTTTGGTGTTGCCGGCCTTCTTCTTGTCCGCTAAGTATTTGGGGCAGTTCCGCTTCCAGTGACCACTTCCCTTGCAATAAAAGCACTCAGTCTCGGGCTTGGGTCCATTCTTTGACTTCTTCCCAGTAACTGGTTTACCGGGCGCGGCAACTCCCTTGCCGTCCTTCTTGAAGTTCTTCTTACCCTTGCCCTTCTTGAACTTAGTGGTTTTATTCACCATCAACACTTGATGTTCTTTTCTGATTTCCACCTCCGCTGATTTCAGCATCGAATATACCTCAGGAATGGTCTTTTCCATCCCCTGCATATTGAAGTTCATCACAAAGCTCTTGTAGCTTGGTGGAAGCGACTGGAGGATTCTGTCAATGACCGCGTCATCCGGGAGATTAACTCCCAGCTGAGTCAAGCGGTTGTGCAACCCAGACATTCTGAGTATGTGCTCACTTACAGAACTATTTTCCTCCATTTTACAGCTGAAGAACTTGTCGGAGACATCATATGTCTCGACCCGGGCATGAGCTTGGAAAACCAATTTCAGCTCCTCGAACATCTCATATGCTCCATGTTTCTCAAAACGCTTTTGGAGACCCGGTTCTAAGCTGTAAAGCATGCCGCACTGAACGAGGGAGTAATCATCAGCACGCTGCTGCCAAGCGTTCATAACGTCTTGGTTTTCTGGGATTGGTGCTTCACCTAGCGGTGCTTCTAAGACATAATCTTTCTTGGCTACTATGAGGATGATCCTCAGGTTCCGGACCCAGTCCGTATAGTTGCTGCCATCATCTTTCAGCTTGGTTTTCTCTAGGAACGCGTTGAAATTGAGGACAACGTTGGCCATTTGATCTACAAGACATAGTGTAAAGATTTTAGACTAAGTTCATGATAATTAAGTTCATCTAATCAAATTATTTAATGAACTCCCACTCAGATAGACATCCCTCTAGTCATCTAAGTGAAACATGATCCGAGTTTAACTAGGCCGTGTCCGATCATCACGTGAGACGGACTAGTCAAGATCGGTGAACATCTCCATGTTGATCGTATCTTCTATACGACTCATGCTCGACCTTTCGGTCCTCCGTGTTCCGAGGCCATGTCTGTACATGCTAGGCTCGTCAAGTCAACCTAAGTGTATTGCGTGTGTTCCGAGGCCATGTCTGTACATGCTAGGCTCGTCAACACCCGTTGTATTCGAACGTTAGAATCTATCACACCCGATCATCACGTGGTGCTTCGAAACAACGAACCTTCGCAACGGTGCACAGTTAGGGGGAACACTTTTCTTGAAATTATCATAAGGGATCATCTTACTTACTACCGTCGTTCTAAGCAAATAAGATGCAAAAACATGATAAACATCACATGCAATCAAATAGTGACATGATATGGCCAATATCATTATGCTCCTTTGATCTCCATCTTCGGGGCACCATGATCATCTTCGTCACCGGCATGACACCATGATCTCCATCATCATGATCTCCATCATTGTGTCTTCATGAAGTCGTCACGCCAACGATTACTTCTACTTCTATGGCTAACGCGTTTAGCAACAAAGTAAAGTAAATTACATGGCGTTATTCAATGACACGCAGGTCATGCAAAATAATAAAGACAACTCCTATGGCTCCTGCCGGTTGTCATACTCATCGACATGCAAGTCGTGATTCCTATTACAAGAATATGATCAATCTCATACATCACATATATCATTCATCACATCTTCTGGCCATATCACATCACATAGCACTTGCTGCAAAAACAAGTTAGACGTCCTCTAATTGTTGTTGCAAGTTTTTACGTGGTTTGTAGGTTTCTAGCAAGAACGTTTCTTACCTACGTATGACCACAACGTGATTTGCCAATTTCTATTTACCCTTCATAAGGACCCTTTTCATCGAATCCGTTCCGACTAAAGTAGGAGAGACAGACACCCGCTAGCCACCTTATGCAACTAGTGCATGTCAGTCGGTGGAACCTGTCTCACGTAAGCGTACGTGTAAGGTCGGTCCGGGCCGCTTCATCCTACAATGCCGCCGAAACAAGAAACGACTAGTAGCGGCAAGAAGAATTGGCAAACTCAACGCCCACAACTGCTTTGTGTTCTACTCGTGCATAGTAACTACGCATAGGCCTGGCTCATGATGCCACTGTTGGGAATCGTAGCATAATTTAAAATTTTCCTACGCTCACCAAGATGCATCTATGGAGTATACTAGCAACGAGGGGAAAGGAGTGCATCTACATACCCTTGTAGATCGCGAGCGGAAGCATTCCAATGAACGTGGATGACGGAGTCGTACTCGCCGTGATCCAAATCACCGATGACCGAGTGCCGAACGGACGGCACCTCCGCGTTCAACACACGTACGGTGCAGCGACGTCTCCTCCTTCTTGATCCAGCAAGGGGGAAGGAGAGGTTGATGGAGATCCAGCAGCACGACGGCGTGGTGGTGGATGCAGCGGGATGTCGGCAGGGCTTCGCCGAGCTTATACGAGAGAGAGAGGTGTTGCAGGGGAGGAGGGAGGCGCCCAAGGCTGTGTTATTGCTGCCCTCCCTCCCCTCCCTTTATATAGGCCCCCTTGGGAGGGGGGCGCCGGCCAAACCCATCTAGGGTGGGGGGCGGCGGCCAAGGGGGGTGCCTTGCCCCCCAAGGCAAGTGGGAAGCCCCCCACCCTAGGGTTCCCAACCCTAGGCGCATGGGGGGAGGCCCATGGGGGGCGCCCAGCCCACTAGGGGCTGGTTCCCTTCCCACTTCAGCCCACGGGGCCCTCCGGGATAGGTGGCCCCACCCGGTGGACCCCCGGGACCCTTCCGGTGGTCCCGGTACAATACCGGTAACCCCCGAAACTTTCCCGGTGGCCGAAACTTGACTTCCTATATATAATTCTTCACCTCCGGACCATTCCGGAACCTCTCGTGACGTCCGAGATCTCATCCGGGACTCCGAACAACTTTCGGGTTTCCGCATACACATATCTCTACAACCCTAGCGTCACCGAACCTTAAGTGTGTAGACCCTACGGGTTCGGGAGACATGCAGACATGACCGAGACGCCTCTCCGGTCAATAACCAACAGCGGGATCTGGATACCCATGTTGGCTCCCACATGTTCCACGATGATCTCATCGGATGAACCACGGTGTCGAGGATTCAATCAATCCCGTATGCAATTCCCTTTGTCAATCGGTATGTTACTTGCCCGAGATTCGATCGTCGGTATCCCAATACCTTGTTCAATCTCGTTACCGGCAAGTCTCTTTACTCGTACCGCAATGCATGATCCCGTGACTAACGCCTTAGTCACATTGAGCTCATTATGATGATGCATTACCGAGTGGGCCCAGAGATACCTCTCCGTCACACGGAGTGACAAATCCCAGTCTCGATCCGTGCCAACCCAACAGACACTTTCGGAGATACCCGTAGTGCACCTTTATAGTCACCCAGTTACGTTGTGACGTTTGGCACACCCAAAGCACTCCTACGGTATCCGGGAGTTGCACGATCTCATGGTCTAAGGAAAAGATACTTGACATTGGAAAAGCTCTAGCAAACGAAACTACACGATCTTTTATGCTATGCTTAGGATTGGGTCTTGTCCATCACATCATTCTCCTAATGATGTGATCCCGTTATCAATGACATCCAATGTCCATAGTCAGGAAACCATGACTATCTGTTGATCAACGAGCTAGTTAACTAGAGGCTTACTAGGGACACGTTGTAGTCTATGTGTTCACACATGTATTACGATTTCCGGACAATACAATTATAGCATGAACAATAGACAATTATCATGAACAAAGAAATATAATAATAACCATTTATTATTGCCTCTAGGGCATATTTCCAACACTTTTTGCCTGACAACAAGAGAGGTTAATTTCACTTAGGAGGGGATTATTATTTTTGCTCTGGGATGACATGCATGGTACAATTTGAGCACACACACATGCATGTGTACGCATGAATCCCTCCCATCGAGTCGAAGTGGCTAGTACAACGACACATCATGAACCGATCTCGCTCTGTGTGGGGAGCTAGTGTATGATTTTTTACACACGCGCCACATCAATGTTGTGTATTCAAACATGCATGCACACACTCGATACATATGCATGTAGTGGTTGCCTTCGAATGGTACACTCCCTCGCGTGGTTATCGGCGACAAGCCTATATATTCGTGTGCCAGCGTGGACATCCATGATTACCTTGACCAACAACAAGATAGGTTACCATGGCGGATTCTTCATTTGGTTCGTGTTATCGTAGTATAGGTCATGGTGAGATTCAGACCTAATTAAGTTTGAGCGCATATACTATGCATGCATGCATGAATCCCCGTCATTGGCTTGAGGTGTGGTGTAACATACATATGCATCGTCAACCTAACCCTCAGTCGGTGTGGGGATTTCTAGTTCGAAATCATGGTGCCACATCAAAGTTGTTCCATTGTAACTCAAAAACACACCTCTCCATACATATGTTTGGGACACACGCATGCAGTGGTTGTCTTCGGGGACTAGCTACTTGCGTGATTATTGGCGAGCTAGCCCATCTCCGGGGTCGCATGGACGGCCATCACTTTGACCAACAACAAGAGAGAGGTTGTCCGACCAAGGTGGATTATGCTTGGTCCGTTTTACGATCCATCTTGGTGAGATATATGCCTCTCTGGCCCGCCGACTGAAAGTGTGTGTGTGGGGGGTGCTACTTCGCACTTTGCTAGGTGAACCTCAGTTGGGGGGCATGCACCATAGCTTAGGATTCCCTTCGTGGTGACACAAGGGGGGTGGGGGCCTGCTAGCTACTTCGCACTTTGCTAGGTGAACCTCGGTTGGGGGGAGGGGCATGCATTCATAGCTTAGGATTCCCTTCGTGCCGACACGAGTGAGGGGTGGCTGCTAGCTACTTCGCACTTTGCTAGGGAGAACCTCGGTTGGGGGGAGGGCATGCATTCATAGCTTAGGATTCCCTTCGTGCCGAAACGAGGGAGGGGGGCTGCTAGCTACTTCGCACTTTGCTAGGTGAACCTCGGTTGTGGGGAGGCATGCATTCATAGCTTAGGATTCCCTTCGTGCCGACATGAGGGAGGGGGCTGCTAGCTACTTCGCACTTTGCTAGGTGAACCTCGGTTGGGGGTACATGCATTCATAGCTTAGGATTCCCTTCGTGCCGACACGAGGGAGGGGGGCTGCTAGCTAATTTGCACTTTGCTAGGGTGAACCTCGGTTGGGGGGCATGCATTCATAGCTTAGGATTCCCTTTGTGCCGACACGAGGGAGGGGGGCTGCTAGCTACTTCGCACTTTGCTAGGGTGAACCTCGGTTTGGGGGGCATGCATTCATAGCTTAGGATTCCCTTCATGCCGACACGAGGGAGGGGGGTGCTAGCTACTTCACACTTTCCTAGGTGAATGAACCTCGATTGGGGGGCATGCACTCATAGCTTAGGATTCCCTTCGTGCCGACACGAGGGAGGTGGGGGCTGCTAGCAACTTCGCACTTTGCTAGGTGAACCTTGGTTGGGGGGAGGGGGCATGCATTCATAGCTTAGGATTCCCTTCGTGCCGACACGAGGGGGGTGGGGGCAAGCAATACCGTGCGCTTTGCAAGAGAGGTGCCACATCGAAGTTGCATTTGGTATTTGAAAATCAAACCACCCTTTTGATACATAAATTTGGTCCACATGCAAGTGTGTTCGTGTTCTGACCCTCTCCCGCATCATTTTTTGCCAAATTTATGAACATTAGACAAGTCGGATGACGCAACATTCACGATTCACTCAAACTAACCATGTGCCACGCCGGTGCACCTGTCACGCACACATCCACACAGTACATTGGGCTCCATGAGGCTCCCCATCTCAAAAAAATATCTGCCCGCCTCGAGGGTTTTTCTGTTTCATAACACACGGTTGTTATCTCCGGACCGTGTGCGATGTTTCTTGTTCCCAATCCCGCCTGCATCCCTAGAAAATATCTACCCGCCTCGAGGGTTTTCTGTTTCATAACACACGGCTGTTATCTCCGGACCGTGTGCGATGTTTCTTGTTCCAAATCCCGCCTGCATCCCTAGAAAATATCTGCCCACCTCGAGGGTTTTTCTGTTTCATAACACACGGTTGTTATCTCCGGACCGTGTGCGGCACTATCATCAAAATTTTCAATAGCCCGGCATTTCACTCCCGCGTTTGACTCCCGCGTAGTAAAATTTTCAGTACCCCCGTCATTTCCTCAAACACCCGGTGCCCCCCTCCACACACACACACACACACCAAAACCTCCTCGGGCATGCGCGTGCACACACACACACACCCTCCCTCGCACGAAACCCTAGCAAGGTCCCCGCCGCCGCCGCCGCAAGGCCTCCATTGTCAACATCTGCTGGTTTGCCTATGCAGCTTACCCACCGATCTCCATACCCAGGCCGCCCTGAGTTTCTTAGATGATGCCTACCAAATGCCCCCTGTCCCACAGATCCCCATCCCCATCCCCCACTCTAGAGCGTCGCAGCCTAAGCCCGGCTACGCTTCCCGTGGAGCTCGAGGAGCGACTGGCCCAAAAGAGGTGTATAGCAGTCTCTTCGCCCGACGTCGCCGAGGAAGCTGATGACCATTACTGGCGACAGGCACTCAAGCAGCAGGCTAGAATATGCGGGCATGTCTTAGCCGCCGGCTACAACATCGAGGTCATCGATAGCGATGGCCTGAGGCGGGCTATGTCACAGGTTAAGTGGCCCACCTCCAACCCCTCGGGTTCAACCGCCGTCGATCTCATCCATGGCCCCGCCGCTGATCTCCTCTGGCTCGCTATCAACAATTTGCCATTCTACATCGCCATCAAGCCCCTTTTGTCATTTCTGAAGGACACGTTCTGCGGCGCTGGCTTGGGATCCACAGCTTCCAATTCAGACCTCATCGACGGCGACCACGAGGAGGGCACCCTCTCCGGTTCTTCCAAGGGGAAAGAGCCCATCTGCTCTTCCAAGGGGAAAGCGCTCGTCTGCGACATCAGGGAGGGCACCCTACAGCCGTGCTCTTCCAAGGGGAAGGGGCCCATCTGCAACAACATGGAGCACATCCAGGGTCCGTGCTCTTCCCACGGGAACGAGCCCATCTGTGACAAGTGAGGAAACCCATGATTTGTTTTGCCGTGCCTCTTCACAGGGGAAAACCCATGATTTGTTTTGTCGAGTCCCTTTTGTAGTGTAGTGAGAATATGTCCAGTTTTAATTGCTATATATGGTTGTTTGCAGTATGCCTTGTTTATTTCAGTTGTTCACAATGTGATGCTTTATATGTGCAATTATTTACTGTGCAGTACATTTCATCAATCCAGTTTTAAACATACCAATAGGATTGCATATATTTGCTTGCTGTTAAGCCTGTTATAGCTAGCATATGCCTCTTTTAAAGTTTTTTGATTGTCCGGTTGTTTGTAGTTAGCATATGTCCAGTTTCAAATGCTATCTTTGGTTGTTCGTAGTATGCCTTGTTTATTCCAGTTATTCACAACGTGATGTTCTGTATGTGCAAGTATGAACTGTGCAGTTCAATTTCATCAGTACCAGTTTCAACAATACCACTATGAATGACTACATTTGGTTGCTGCATCTTGTAGTTAACATGCCTTTCCATTTTTATTTAACAATAACTAGTGTACTTACACTGGCATGATACCAGTTTGAATGACTATGTTTGCTTGTTGTTAAATGTTAGGCCTGTTGCAGTTAGTGTTGGGGAACGTAGTATTTCAAAAAATTTGTCTACGATCACGCAAGATCTATCTAGGAGAAGAATAGCAACGAGTGGGGAGAGTGTGTCCACGTACCCTTGTAGACCAAAAGCGGAAGCGTTTAGTAACGTGGTTGATGTAGTCGAACGTCTTTGCGATCCAACCGATCCAAGTACCGAACGCGCGGCACCTCCGCCATCTGCACACATTCAGCTCGGTGACATCCCTCGAACTCTTGATCCGGCTGAGGCCGAGGGAGAGTTTTGTCAGCACGATGGCGTGGTGACGGTGATGATGAAGTTACCGGCATAGGGCTTCGCCTAAGCACTACGACGATATGAGCGAGGTGTAAAACTGTGGAGGGGGCACCACACATGGCTAAGAGATTGTCTGTTGTGCCTTTTGGTGCCCCCTCCCCACGTATATAAAGGAGGGGGTAGGAGGCCGGCCTACAAGGGGCGCGCCAGGGAGAGGGGAGTCCTACTAGGACTCCAGTCCTAGTAGGATTCGGCCCCGCCCTTTTTTCCTTCTACCGGAGGGGGGAGAGGGAGTAGGAGAAGGAAAGGAGGGTGGCACCCCCTTCCTAAGTACAATTCGGCCTCCTCCTTTGTGGGGGGCGCACCAGCCCCTTGTGGGCTGGTTAGCCTCCCTCCTATGGCCCATAAGGCCCATATCTTTCCCCGGGGGGGTCCGGTAACCTCCCGGTACTCCGGAAAAATGCCCGAATCACTTGGAACCATTCCGAGGTCCAAATGCAACCTTCCAATATATGAATATTTACCTCTTGACCATTTCGAGACTCCTCGTTATGTCCGTGATCTCAGCCGGGACTCCGAACAAACTTCGGTACATAAAATCACATAACTCATAATACAAATCGTCATTGAACGTTAAGCGTGCAGACCCTACGGGTTCGAGAACTATGTAGACATGACCGAGACACATCTCCGGTCAATAACCAATAGCGGAACCTGGATGCTCATATTGGCTCCTACATATTCTACGAATATCTTTATTCAAACCGCATAACAACATACGTTGTTCCTTTTGTCATCGGTATGTTACTTGCCCGAGATTCGATCGTCGGTATCATCATACCTAGTTCAATCTCGTTATCGGCAAGTCTCTTTACTCGTTCTTTAATGTATCATCCTGTGACTTACTCATTACTCATATTGCTTGCAAGGCTTATAGTGATGTGCATTACCGAGAGGGCCCAGAGATACCTCTCTGATACACGGAGTGACAAATCCTAATCTCGATCTATGCCAACCCCACAAACACCTTCGGAGACACCTATAGAGCATCTTTATAATTACCCAGTTATGTTGTGACGTTTGATAGCACACAAGGTGTTCATCTGGTATTCGGGAGTTGCATAATCTCATAGTGAGAGGAACATGTATAAGTCATGAAGAAAGCAATAGCAATAAAACTCAACGATCATAATGCTAAGCTAACGGATGGGTCTTGTCCATCACATCATTCTCTAATGATGTGATCCCGTTCATCAAATGACAACACATGTCTATGGTCAGGAAACATAACCATCTTTGATTAACGAGCTAGTCAAGTAGAGGCATACTAGGGACACTCTGTTTTGTCTATGTATTCACACATGTACTAAGTTTCCGGTTAATACAATTCTTGCATGAATATCATGATATAAGGAAATATAAATAACAACTTTATTATTGCCTCTAGGGCATATTTCCTTCAGTTAGCACACCTTTCCACTTGTTTTGCTTTACTAGCGTGCTTAAACCTGCACGCTGAAGCTATCTTTTGGAGATTATTTTGTCTGCCATGTATAATTTTGGTTGATGTTTAGCCTGTTGTGCTTAACATGCTTCTCGATGTACCTACATAGGAAAATTTTGGGAACGACTGTTGTTTTCCATCGAGGTTAGGTTCATCCCATGGCTTATATCTGCTCACTGTTCAGGATATCGGTAGCTGGTACCATATAGGCCGACGGCTGATAAGGGACTAATCGGTGAATCGGACTTTCAACTGAATATATCTGCAACCCATTTTTCGTTAGGTTAACTAGGGCCATATGTAATATATCTGAGGCTACATAGCAACATGCACTGTACTTAATGTCTAAATATGGAAACCTAGGCTACATAGCAACAAGGAAGAGTGTTACATTAATATTCTAATGATGTCTAGATATACGTAGAAGAGCAGCAGCAACAACAACAACAACAACAACAACAACAACAACAACACAACCCTGTTTGGATATTCAACTTAGCTAGAGGTTAGAGTTAGTTTCTAGCTCATTACTAACCCTGAACTAACTCCATCCAAAGAGTTGTTTGGATGGCAGGGTTAGATTGACAATAAATGCACTAGGAGAACTAGCTCCAATTAACACCTCTTGGGTTGGATAGTTTTTTTGGGTGGGTTATAGATGCAACTAGCTCAAACTAGCCCTCATGTTTAGATATACTTTAGGGCTATTTGAGCCCGAACTAGCTCAAACTAACTGTAACCCATGGATACAGCAGCAGTTAATCAGCCGATAATTTGTAAGAATGCACTAAACTCCTTTCGGCCCATAATATAAGATGTTAATTCATCTAATATGTGAGTATATTGGATGTTTATAAGATACTCCCTCCGTTCCTAAATATTTGTAGTTTTAGAGATTTCAAATGGACTACCACATACGGATGTATATAGACATATTATAAAAGAGTGTTGTACTACATCATTATGCAATTGTTGTTTAGCTTCTAATATTAACTTGGTGCTTTTAGGTACATATGTCATTGGTAAAGATCCGCGCTTCGACCCTTTCTGCGTATGGGGCAATGAGATATCGATGAACCAACATCAAGTGAGGAAGCTGATAAAGATTGTTAGTAAAATGGGTCCAAAGATGGCAATTAAACTATTTGTTTACAATTTATCCAAGACAACAGCGAACTACAGGATGGTAAGTAAGAACTATGAAGCCTTCTTTTTACTGGCCATAATGAGTTGTGTTAGATGACAATGTCTGAATCTTTTTCCTTTGCAGTGGTTGCCAAAGCAGTTTGCTCAAGATTACCTCTCAAACTACATGATTGGTGGGCATGCAAAGGTTAAAGTATTTCTACCAGAACATGGTGATTATCTAGATGTTTTCATGAAGACCGTGAAGGATGGGCGGTCGGCCATCACAAGGGGTTGGACTAGAGTCGTGCGTGCCTTCTGCATGGAGGAGGGCACAATATGGGCATTCCGCTTCACCTTATTCAGCAACCAGAATATATTTCGCCTCTTTCTTTACCGTCTTTAATAGTACAAGTATACAACTGTGGTTCATCATTCTTTATTTGGTTCTTATGTAATTCTTGAACATATGTACCTATGAATCAAATAATGCATTGGTTGTTTGAACCTGATGGATATGAATAAAGCTGTAGCATACATTCAAATTCAAATTCAAATCCAAAACCGATACAATTTGGAAAAGCAGCAATTAAATTATGGTGAAATTACGCTCTCCAGGTTGTTATGGCACACACGGTTGGTAAAACACAAACGTTTGCGATATGCACCATAATCCGAGACGGTTCACAGAGAGGAAACGTGTGCAAGCATGCACACAGTTGCCATTTGCAAAGCGTGTGCGATGTCAGACAATATCACAAACGATGCGGGCAAACTAAATGTTTGTGTTAGTTGCCTTATCGTACACGATTCGCAACCATGAACTGTTTCTGATGAAGTATGCATCGTAAACGTTGCACCACAGAATAGCGTGTGCGATAGTTGTCGTGTACGACGATGTTACGACGGTCCGACGTTTCGTAATCCTGTCCGACACTCGTACGACAATTAGCTAATCTTCTTAATGGTGAACCGTTTGTGATGGTCCGCGCATCATAAACGTAGCACCACAGAATACCGACTGCGATGGCAATGCGAGCAGAAACGAGTAGGAGTACTGTAGGGGCCCTATCCCCGACGGTTTCTGGGTCCTGTGGGAAGGACCCCCTATTGCCCACACTCACTTGGCGACGGTTCCAAATGCCGTCGCGGGAAGGGGTTAAAAACCGTTTGTTTAGGACCGACGCGTACCAGTGTATCCACATATGTCCCAAAACAAAAGTCAAACTCGGCCCCACCGATTTGATCTATCCGGTGCCACCGAGTTCATTTGACATAGCCATAGCCAGAAACCCTAATCAGTTCGGTCTCACCGATAGGGATCTCGGTCTCACCGAGATGGGATTGCAAACTCTATGTTTCCCTTTGTAACGTTTCGGTCTACCCGAGATGAGCGATAGGTCCCACCGAGTTCGCAATGCAAATTCTCTGTTTTCTTTTCATAACGTTTCAGTCTCACCGAAATGAGCGATCGGTCCCACCGAGTTCGCCTGACCAACTCTTTGTTTGCCTATTACAGAAATCGGTCTCACCGAGTTTATGTGATCGGTCTCACCGAGATTATGTTATGCCCTAACCCTAATGAAATCGGTCCCACCGAGTTGACATGTCGGTCCCACCGAAAATCCTAACGTTCACATTTTGAACTAAATCGGTCTAACCAAGTTTGAGCATTCGGTCTCACCTAGTTTGGTAAATTATGTGTAACGGTTAGATTTTGTGTGGAGGCTATATATACCCCTCCACCCTTCCTCCATTCATGGAGAGAGCCATCATAACGTGCCTACACTTCTACCATTCATTTTTTGAGAGAGAACCACCTACTCATGTGTAGAGACCAAGATATACCAATCCAACCACAAGAATCTTGATCTCTAGCCTTCCCCAAGTTGCTTTCCACTCAAATCATCTTTCCACCAAATCCAAATCTGTGAGAGAAAGTTGAGTGTTGGGGAGACTATCATTTGATGCACAAGAGAAAGGAGTTCATCATCAACACACCATCTATTACCTTTTGGAGAGTGGTGTCCCCTAGATTGGTTAGGTGTCACTTGGGAGCCTCCGTCAAGATTGTGGAGTTGAACCAAGGAGTTTGTACGGGCAAGGAGATCGCCTACTTCATGAAGATCTACCCTAGTGAGGCAAGTCCTTCGTGGGCAATGGTCATGGTGGGATAGACAAGGTTGCTTCTTCATGGACCCTTCGTGGGTGGAGCCCTTCGTGGACTCACGCAGCCGTTACCCTTCGTGGGTTGAAGTCTCCATCAACGTGGATATACGATAGCACCACCTATCGGAACCACGCCAAAAATCTCCGTGTCCACATTGCGTTTGCTCCCTCCAAACTCCTCTCCTTTACCTTCATATGCAATGATTTACATTCCGCTGCTATACTCTTAGATTTGCATGTGTAGGTTGATTGCTTGACTTGTGCTAAGTTGCTAAAATCTGCCAAGACTTAAAATTGGGAAAAAGCTAGATTTTTATTTGGTCAAGTAGTCTAATCACCCCCCCCTCTAGACATACTTTCGATCCTACAGTGGGGATCCATATCGGGGTAATTTTCCCTGGTCGGTTCTGGGCTGCCATGATGACGCCGATGCACGCGGGTGCCTTTTTCTTCTTGGAGACGTCATTCAGGTCCACTCTACCTCTTCCCATCTCATTGCTTCTCGGGTGAAAACTCTAACTGCGCTGGGCAGCGAAGGCGCTCAAGGAATTGTGTCCTTTCTGAAGGCGTCGCCATGAGTGAAGGAAATATGCCCTAGAGGCAATAATAAAGTTATTATTTATTTCCTTATATCATGATAAATGTTTATTATTCATGCTAGAATTGTATTAACCGGAAACATAATACACGTGTGAATACATAGACAAACATAGTGTCACTAGTATGCCTCTACTTGACTAGCTCGTTGATCAAAGATGGTTATGTTTCCTAGCCATAGACATGAGTTGTCATTTGATTAATGGGATCACATCATTAGGAGAATGATGTGATTGACTTGACCCATTCCGTTAGCTTAGCACACGATCGTTTAGTATTCTGCTATTGCTTTCTTCATGACTTATACATGTTCCTATGAGTATGAGATTATGCAACTCCCGTTTACCAGAGGAACACTTTGTATGCTACCAAATGTCACAACGTAACTGGGTGATTATAAAGGTGCTCTACAAGTGTCTCCGAAGGTACTTGTTGGGTTGGCGTATTTCGAGATTAGGATTTGTCACTCCGATTGTCGGAGAGGTATCTCTGGGCCCACTCGGTAATGCACATCACCATAAGCCTTGCAAGCATTGCAACTAATGAGTTAGTTGCGGGATGATGTATTACGGAACGAGTAAAGAGACTTGCCGATAACGAGATTGAACTAGGTATTGAGATACCGACGATCGAATCTCGGGCAAGTAACATACCGATGACAAAGGGAACAACGTATGTTGTTATGCGGTCTGACCGATAAAGATCTTTGTAGAATATGTGGGAGCCAATATGAGCATCCAGGTTCCACTATTGGTTATTGACCGGAGACGTGTCTCGGTCATGTCTACATAGTTCTCGAACCCGTAGGGTCCGCACGCTTAAAGTTCGATGACGGTTATATTATGAGTTTATATGTTTTGATGTACCGAAGGTTGTTCGGAGTCCCGGATGTGATCACGGACATGACGAGGAGTCTCGAAATGGTTGAGACATGAAGATTGATATATTGGAAGCCTATATTTGGAAATCGGAAGTGTTCAGGGTGAAATCGGGATTTTACCGGAGTACCAGAGGGGTTACCGGAACCCCCCGGGGGTTGATGGGCCATAGTGGGCCTTAGTGGAGATGAGGAGAGGCGGCCAGGGCAAGGGCCACGCGCCCCTTCCCCCTAGTCCGAATAGGACAAGGAGAGGAGGGCGGCGCCCCCCCTTTCCCTCCTCTCCTCCACCTTTTCCCCCTTCTCCTATTCCAACAAGGAAGGGAGGGAGTCCGCGCGCCTCCTCCCTGGCTGGCCGCACCTCCCCCCTTTGCTCCTTTATATACGGGGGCAGGGGGCACCCCAAGGAGACAACAATTGATCGTTTGATCTTTTAGCCGTGTGTGGTGCCCCCCTCCACCATAGTCCACCTCGATAATACTGTAGCGGTGCTTAGGTGAAGCCCGGCGTCGGTAGAACATCATCGTCATCACCACGCCATCGTGCTGACGAAACTCTCCCTCAACACTCAGCTGGATCGGAGTTTGAGGGACGTCATCGGGCTGAACGTGTGCTGAACTCGGAGGTGTCGAGCGTTCGATACTTGATCGGTCGGATCGTGAAGACGTATGACTACATCAATCGCACTGTGCTAACGCTTCCGCTATCGGTCTACGAGGTACGTGGACAACACTCTCCCCTCTCGTTGCTATGCATCACCATGATCCTGTGTGTGCGTAGGAATATTTTTGAAATTACTACGTTCCCCTTCAGTGGCATCCGAGCCTTGTTTTATGCGTTGATGTTATATGCACGAGTAGAACACAAGTGAGTTGTGGGCGATATAAGTCATACTGCTTACCAGCATGTCATACTTTGGTTCGGCGGTATTGTTGGATGAAGCGGCCCGGACCGACATTACGCGTACGCTTACGCGAGACTGGTGCTACCGACGTGCTTTGCACATAGGTGGCTGGCGGGTGTCGGTTTCTCCAACTTTAGTTGAACCGAGTGTGGCTACGCCCAGTCCTTGCGAAGGTTAAAACAGCACCAACTTGACAAACTATCGTTGTGGTTTTGATGCGTAGGTAAGAACGGTTCTTGCTAAGCTCATAGCAGCCACGTAAAACTTGCAACAACAAAGTAGAGGACGTCTAACTTGTTTTTGCAGGGCATGTTGTGATGTGATATGGTCAAGACATGTAAATTTTATTGTATGAGATGATCATGTTTTGTAACCGAGTTATCGGCAACTGGCAGGAGCCACATGGTTGTCGCTTTATTGTATGCAATGCAATCGCCCTGTAATGCTTTACTTTATCATTAGGCGGTAGCGATAGTCGTAGAAGCATAAGATTGGCGAGACGACAACGATGCTACGATGGAGATCAAGGTGTCGCGCCGGTGACGATGGTGATCATGACGGTGCTTCGGAGATGGAGATCGCAAGCACAAGATGATGATGGCCATATCATATCACTTATATTGATTGCATGTGATGTTTATCTTTTATGCATCTTATCTTGCTTTGATTGACGGTAGCATTATAAGATGATCCCTCACTAAATTATCAAAGTATAAGTATTCTCCCTGAGTATGCACCGTTGCGAAAGTTCATCGTGCTGAGACACCACATGATGATCTGGTGTGATTGGCTCTACGTTCAAATACAACGGGTGCAAAATAGTTGCACACGTGGAATACTCAGGTTAAGCTTGACGAGCCTAGCATATAACAGATATGGCCTCGGAACACGGAGACCGAAAGGTCGAGCGTGAATCATATAGTAGATATGATCAACATAGTGATGTTCACCGTTGAAACTACTCCATCTCACGTGATGATCGGACATGGTTTAGTTGATATGGATCACGTGATCACTTAGAGGATTAGAGGGATGTCTATCTAAGTGGGAGTTCTTAAATAATATGATTAATTGAACTTAAATTTATCATGAACTTAGTACCTGATAGTATCTTGCTTGTCTATGTTGATTGTAGATAGATGGCCCGTGCTGTTGTTCCGTTGAATTTTAATGCGTTCCTTGAGAAAGCAAAGTTGAAAGATGTTAGTAGCAATGATGCGGACTTGGTCCGTGATCTGAGGATTATCCTCATTGCTGCACAGAAGTATTATGTCCTCGATGCACCGCTAGGTGACGAACCTATTGCAGGAGCAGATGCAGATGCTATGAACGTTTGGCTAAGCTCAATATGATGACTACTTGATAGTTTAGTGCACCATGCTTAACGGCTTAGAATCGGGACTTCAAAGACGTTTTGAACGTCATGGACCGTATGAGATGTTCCAGGAGTTGAAGTTAATATTTCAAGCAAATACCCGAGTTGAGAGATATGAAGTCTCCAACAAGTTCTATAGCTAAAAGATGGAGGAGAATGGCTCAAGCAGTGAGCATGTGCTCAGATTGTCTGGGTACTACAATCGCTTGAATCAAGTGGGAGTTAATCTTCCAGATAAAATAGTGATTGACAGAATTCTCTAGTCACCATCACCAAGTTAGTAGAACTTCGTGATGAACTATAGTATGCAAGGGATGACGGAAGTAATTCCCGAGCTCTTCGCGATGCTGAAATCGACGAAGGTAGAAATCAAGAAAGAGCATCAAGTGTTGATGGTTGACAAGACCACTAGTTTCAAGGAAAAGGGCAAAGGGAAGAAGGGGAACTTCAAGAAGAACGGAAAGCAAAGTTGCTGCTCAAGTGAAGAAGCCCAAGTCTGGACCTAAGCCTGAGACTAAGTGCTTCTACTGCAAAGGGACTGGTTACTAGTGTTCGTAGCAACCCCTCGGTATTTGATACTGGTTCAGTTGCTAAAGAGTAGTAACTCGAAACGGGAGTTGCAGAATGAACAGAGACTAGTTAAGGGTGAAGTGACGTTGTGTGTTGGAAGTGGTTCCAAGATTGATATGATCATCATTGCACGCTCCCTACACTTTCGGGATTAGTGTTGAACCTAAATAAGTGTTATTTGGTGTTTGCGTTGAGCATGAATATGATTTGATCATGTTTATTGCAATACGGTTATTCATTTAAGTTAGAGAATAATTGTTGTTCTATTTACATGAATAAAACCTTATATGGTCATACACCCAATGAAAATGGTTTGTTGGATCTCAATCGTAGTAATACACATATTCATAATATTGAAGCCAAAAGATGCAAAGTTAATAATGATAGTGCAACTCATTTGTGGCACTGCCGTTTAGGTCATGTTGGTGTAAAGCGCATGAAGAAACTCCATGCTGATGGGATTTTGGAATCACTTGATGCTTGCGAACCATGCCTTATGGGCAAGATGACTAAAGACTTCGTTCTCCAGAACAATGGAGCGAGCAACTGACTTATTGGAAATAATACATACTGATGTATGCGATCTGATGATTGTTGAGGCTCGCGGCGGGTATCATTATTTTCTGACCTTCACAGATGATTTGAGCAGATATGGGTATATCTACTTGATGAAACATAAGTCTGAAACATTTGAAAAGTTCATATAATTTTAGAGTGAAGTGAAAAATCATCGTAACAAGAAAGTAAAGTTTCTACGATCTGATCGTGGAGGAGAATATTTGAGTTACGAGTTTGGTCTTCATTTGAAACAATGCGGAATAGTTTCGCAACTCACGCCACCTGGAACACCCCAGCGTAATGGTGTGTCCGAACATTGTAACCGTACTTTATTAGATATGGTGCAACCTATGATGTCTCTTACCGATTTACCACTATCGTTTTGGGATTATGCATTAGAGACAGTTGCATTCACGTTAAATAGGGCACCATCTAAATCCGTTGAGATGACACCTTATGAACTTTGGTTTGGCAAGAAACCAAAAGTTGTCGTTTCTTAAAATTTGGGGTTGTGATGCTTATGTGAAAAAAATTCATCCTGATAAGCTCAAACCCAAATCGGAGAAATGTGTCTTCATAGGATACCCAAAGGAGATAGTTGGGTACACCTTCTATCACAGATCTGAAGGCAAGATATTCGTTGCTTATAATGGATCCTTTCTAGAGAAGGAGTTTCTCTCAAAACAAGTGAGTGGGAGGAAAGTAGAACTTGATGAGGTAACTGTACCTACTCCCTTATTGGAAAGTAGTTCATCACAGAAATCTGTTCCTGTGACTACTACACCAATTAGTGAGGAAGCTAATGATGATGATCATGTAACTTTAGATCAAGTTACTACCGAACCTCGTAGGTAAACTAGAGTGACATCCGCACCAGAGTGGTACGGTAATCCTGTTCTGGAGGTCATGTTACTTGACCATGACGAACCTACGAACTATGAGGAAGCGATGATGAGCCTAGATTCCGCGAAATGGTTTGAGGCCATGAAATCTGAGATGGGATCCATATATGAGAACAAAGTATGGACTTTGGTTGACTTGCCCGATGATCGGCAAGCCATAGAAATAAATGGATCTTCAAGAGGAAGACGGACGCTGATAGTAGTGTTACTATCTACAAAGCTAGACTTGTCGGAAAAAGGTTTTTGACAAAGTTCAAGGTGTTGACTACGATGAGATTTTCTCACTCGCAGCGATGCTTAAGTCTGTCCGATCCATGTTAGCAATTGTCGCATTTTATGAAATCTGGCAAATGGATAAACAAAACTGCATTCCTTAATGGATTTATTAAAGAAGAGTTGTATATGATGCAACCAGAAGGTTTTGTCAATCCTAAAGGTTCTAACAAAATATGCAAGCTCCAGCGATCCATCTATGGACTGGTGCAAGCATCTCGGAGTAGGAATATATGCTTTGATAAGTTGATCAAAGGATATAGTTTTATACAGACTTGCGGTGAAGCCTGTATTTACAAGAAAGTGAGTGGGAGCACTACAACATTTCTGATAAGTATATGTGAATGACATACTGTTGATCGGAAATAATGTAGAATTATTCTACAAAGCATAAAGGAGTGTTTGAAAGGAGTTTTTCAAAGAAAGACCTTGGTGAAGCTGCTTACATATTGAG
The DNA here is from genome assembly GCF_018294505.1 of Triticum aestivum. NCBI lineage: Eukaryota > Viridiplantae > Streptophyta > Magnoliopsida > Poales > Poaceae > Triticum > Triticum aestivum. The sequence continues at coordinate 378,593,867 of NC_057799.1, read as the reverse complement.
CATCAAGATCTATAGAGATAGATCAAGACGCTTGATAAGTTTTTTTAATGAGTACATACCTTGACAAGATTTTGAAGTAGTTCAAAATGGATCAAGCAAAGAAAGGGTTCTTGCCTGTGTTACAAGGTGTGAAGTTGAGTAAGACTCAATGCACGACCACTGCAGAAGATAGAGAGAAAATGAAAGATATTCCCTATGCTTCAGCCATAGGCTCTATCATGTATGCAATGCTGTGTACCAGACCTGATGTGTGCCTTGCTATAAGTCTAGCAGGGAGGTACCAAAGTAATCCAGGAGTGGATCACTGGACAGCAGTCAAGAACATCCTGAAATACCTGAAAAATACTAAGGATATGTTTCTCGTTTATGGAGGTGACAAAGAGCTCATCGTAAATGGTTACGTTGATGCAAGCTTTGACACTGATCCGGACGATTCTAAATCGCAAACCGGATACGTGTTTACATTGAACGGTGGAGCTGTCAGTTGGTGCAGTTCTAAACAAAGCGTCGTGGCGGGATCTACATGTGAAGCGGAGTACATAGCTGCTTCGGAAGCGGCAAATGAAGGAGTTTGGATGAAGGAGTTCATATCCGATCTAGGTGTCATACCTAGTGCATCGGGTCCAATGAAAATCTTTTGTGACAATACTGGTGCAATTGCCTTGGCGAAGGAATCCAGATTTCACAAGAGAACCAAGCACATCAAGAGACGCTTCAATTCCATCCGGGATTTAGTCCAGGTGGGAGACATAGAAATTTGCAAGATACATACGGATATGAATGTTGCAGACCCGTTGACTAAGCCTCTTCCACGAGCAAAACATGATCAGCACCAAGGCTCCATGGGTGTTAGAATCATTACTGTGTAATCTAGATTATTGACTCTAGTGCAAGTGGGAGACTGAAGGAAATATGCCCTAGAGGCAATAATAAAGTTATTATTTATTTCCTTATATCATGATAAATGTTTATTATTCATGCTAGAATTGTATTAACCGGAAACATTATACATGTGTGAATACATAGACAAACATAGTGTCACTAGTATGCCTCTACTTGACTAGCTCGTTGATCAAAGATGGTTATGTTTCCTAGCCATAGACATGAGTTGTCATTTGATTAACGGGATCACATCATTAAGAGAATGATGTGATTAATTTGACCCATTCCGTTAGCTTAGCACACGATCGTTTAGTACTCTGCTATTGCTTTCTTCATGACTTATACATGTTCCTATGAGTATGAGATTATGCAACTCCCGTTTACCAGAGGAACACTTTGTGTGCTACCAAACATCACAACGTAACTGGATGATTATAAAGGTGCTCTACAGGTGTCTCCGAATGTACTTGTTGGGTTGGCGTATTTCGAGATTAGGATTTGTCACTCCGATTGTCGGAGAGGTATCTCTAGGCCCACTCGGTAATGCACATCACTATAAGCCTTGCAAGCATTGCAACTAATGAGTTAGTTGCGGGATGATGTATTACGGAACGAGTAAATAGACTTGCCGATAACGAGATTGAACTAGGTATTGAGATACCGACGATCGAATCTCGGGCAAGTAACATACCGATGACAAAGGGAACAACGTATGTTGTTATGCGGTCTGACCGATAAAGATCTTCATAGAATATGTGGGAGCCATATGAGCATCCAGGTTCCGCTATTGGTTATTGACCGGAGACGTGTCTCAGTCATGTCTACATAGTTCTCGAACCCGTAGGGTCCGCACGCTTAAAGTTCGATGACGGTTATATTATGAGTTTATATGTTTTGATGTACCGAAGGTTGTTCGGAGTCCCGGATGTGATCACGGACATGACGAGGAGTCTCGAAATGGTCGAGACATGAAGATTGATATATTGGAAGCCTATATTTGGATATCGGAAGTGTTCCGGGTGAAATCAGGATTTTACCGAAGTACCGGAGGGGTTACCGGAACCCCCCGGGGGTTAATGGGCCATAGTGGGACTTAGTGGAGATGAGGAGAGGCGGCAAGGGCAAGGGCCGCCCCCCCCTTTCCCTCCTCTCCTCCACCTCTTTCCCCCTTCTCCTATTCCAACAAGGAAGGGAGGGAGTCCTACTCCCGGTGGGAGTAGGACTCCTCCTGGCGCGCCTCCTCCCTAGCCGGCCGCACCTCCCCCCTTTGCTCCTTTATATACGGGGGCAGGGGGCACCCCAAGGAGACAACAATTGATCGTTTGATCTTTTAGCCGTGTGCGGTGCCCCCTCCACCATAGTCCACCTCGATAATACTGTAGCGGTGCTTAGGCGAAGCCCTGCGTCGGTAGAACATCATCGTCGTCACCACGCCGTCGTGCTGACGAAACTCTCCCTCAACACTCGGCTGGATCAGAGTTCGAGGGACGTCATCGGGCTGAACGTGTGCTGAACTCGGAGGTGACGTGCGTTCGGTACTTGATCGGTTGGATCGTGAAGACGTACGACTACATCAACCGCGTTGTGCTAACGCTACCGCTTTCGGTCTACGAGGGTACGTGGACAACACTCTCCCCTCTCGTTGCTATGCATCACCATGATCCTATGTGTGTGTAGGAATTTTTTTGAAATTACTACGTTCCCCTTCAATGAGAGCTTTGTGATGGTGGGCACCGCTTGAGTTTGTTGACAGGTGCAGATGGTGTGCCCCTCTTCCTCCTGGGGCATCTGTTCCGGGGTAAACCCTAGATTTGGGTCTCCCAAATCGGGTGATGACGGAGACTCAGGTGCCGTTTTCCCTCATGAGTTGTTTCGGGGCAGAGGTTCACTGGAGGGGCTAACAGGTGGAGCGGGGTTGCATCTACCGCATTGAAGACGACGAGTCTCGACGACGTGGAGCAGTGGATTCTCGGCGTTGGACGCAGTTTGATGGACGCGCGCGGGTTGGTGGCGTTGTCTAGCGTTGTGGTGACGTCGACGACAGATGGGTCTGGCAAGGTCTATGCAATGAACTGTCCTGAAGATGAGACGGCGGAAGATGATGATGGCAGATCCTAGAGCGTGCACACGCGGTGCGCGTTGTAGAACGCCTAGACCGGTTGGAACTCTCGGCTTGTCAGGCGGGCGATTTCTTGAGCCACTTAATTAGATGGTGTCTGCCAAGGTCTGTGCAATAATCCCTCCTGGTGATGAGATAACGGCAGATCCTAGAGCGTGCGCACGCAGTGCGTGTTGTAGAACGCCTGGAACTCTTAGCTTGTCAGGCGGGCGGTTTTCTTGAGGCCACCGAATTAGATGGTGTCCGTTGATGCAACTGGAACACATCTTTATACTTGTAGGTGTAGCGACTTTGTTCGCCTCAAAATGGCTTTGGGTTGATTTTGTTTATTTTGTCAAGACTGTTGAATAACATAATAATCATGATTATATGTATCATTTTAAAAGAAAGAGACAGTGAAGTCGACGCATCGGTGCTGTGTCGTCATTTAAGACCACGGGGAGAAGGAGAGTGGAAGTGTGCAGCATTTTTAACGGCTCAGAATGTACAGAGATCTCGGACAGTATATACGAAGACCTAACACAAGAAGGTACGCCGTGAAGATGCATACAACGTCTACATTTCTTTTTTGAACAAAACAAATGTATGCAAATGTGGATTTCCTTTTCCGGGACGTATAAATTTCCCCTGATCCCCTCTAGCCCTTTTGAGACGTGTAGATTTTTTATTCGGATCTCCGGGCTAGGACCATGACGGCCAGGGAATCATCGCCTGCACGGGATCCGCGGCCAGACCGAACTGATTAAAAAAAGCGAGAAGCAGCGGCACAAAGCAAAGTCATCCGATGCACGCACTCATTCTTGTCACCAGATGCTACTTTACAGGTCATCGCAGCAACGGAAGCCATGTCTCTACAGGACTCGAAACTTTACGGCAATTAGCGTGACGCGCTGACCAGCGGGACTCTGCTAGTACCACCGTAACACAAAAGCAGGCAATACCCATAGGGAAGGAATGCTAGAGCATTTACAACCAGATCCTCCACCTTTCTCCTAAACGTCCAGGCTGACAATATGGACATTGTGCGGACCAAAAATGTCATTCAAATGGATCCCTACTTTCTTCTAAACTTTCAGTCCGGCACTCTCATATCCAGCTTAGATGTAGGCCGGACATGGGACTGCCCGGACGCGTTTGCTACATCTGACTGGCTCACCCTGACCCCATAAAATTTCTCTCCTTGTCCCCACCCCGAAGCAAACTCTAGCCATTCTTCAGTTCACTCCACTTTCAAGCTGCCCCGCTGCACACCCCCTCCCCTTTCCGGCTCCTGTCTGCACCGCTCCAGTCATCTTCGACATGGCTAGCAACGAATCTGAGTCAGGTTGGTCCGGATATGTCGTCTGGGATCTGGTCGTCGGAAGTCAGCTGGTACCGGGAGGATGGCCTAGCACCACCATTGGAGCAGGCCCGCAGCGGATCCACTACTAGCGTGCCTTATCTGCCACTTCGGATGGCATCCATTGGTGGCGTCATGTACTCACGTCCAGCGTAAGCTCACACCGCTTGTCCGTGCTGTCACTGCATTAGGCGCCCAATGAGAGGAGGGCCCGACTCGTCGCTAAGAGAGCATCCCAGGCTGGCCTGTTGGGTCCTTGTCCCCGTGACGTCGAACTCGGAGTTGGAGGCTAACGCCAACAATGCATAAGGGCACAGATGCGCCGGATGTTGCCACTGTGGCAACGCAGTCGGGGTCAAGGGACGACGTTCCCACCGTGAAAGGAAGAAGGTGTGTCGGGCAATCACGGCTGACTACAAGGATGCGCGTGTCCGGATCCAAGCGAAGCGGGGCCGGGCCACTGATGACCTCGTAATGGAGCAAACTCGGGCCGTTCATGCCCCCCAAAGGAGGATTCGAACCTTGTATGGATTTGAGGGTTTAGATATAAGGGGACGGCTGCGGTGCGGACAAGGGCCGACACTATGAAGTTTAGAGCATCTACAGCCGCAATTCCCAAAAACCGGCCCCCAAACGCCCGCGGACGCGCCCGGACGCGTTCACGAACATTGACCGGACACCACACCAAAAATATCCTCGACAACCATAAAACTCAAACTTCATACGTCAATTTTACAATACATATATGCAAATAAAAGACCTATGTATTACATACCTAGGTAAAACTACTCATCGTCGGAGATCTCGATGATCTCTGTGGTCAGCGCAGGGTAGACAGGCAAGTGCAAATGCTCTTGCGTCTGTGGAAGCTCTGACACCTCCCTGGCCTCCAGTTTGGCAAACAGCGCCTCTGTCGCCGTCTGTTCTTCCCAGATGAACTGCCGGTTGGCCTCGACGTAGTCCTTATCCTTGATGGACTCGAGGATGGCGGTCTGCTCCGCCATCTCCATCGTTTGGGTGGCCTCATATTCCGCCTCCGCGTTCGCCATGGCGAAGCCCGCAACCGGCAAAGCCTCCTCCTCCTCCTCCATGGGCTCCGCTTCTGGCGGCTACTCCCCCTCCTCCTCCCCCGCCTTCTCCTCCTCCTCTTCATCCTCCGATGGCTCTGGCAAATCTAGAGGTAGGCCGGCGGCGAAACGAGCAACCCGCCTCGCCTGGAATCTGCTCCAACAGTTGCACCCTCCGCTCTCGAGAGAGCATGACGTAGGTTGTGATCCGGCGCCCATTGCAAGCGGCGGAGAGGAGAAAGGGAAAAAAATGGGGCGGGCTAGGGTTCTACTGCCGCCGTCCGGCTTCCTCCCTCGGGTGGCACGCCGGCGCGGCGCCAGCGGCGCGAAGCGAAGGAGGCGCCTGTCGGACCAGCGGTCTCTTCGCGTCATCATGTGGGCCCTATCCGTTACTCCTATGTGGCGGGCGTGCCCGGACGCGTCCAGGCCTCTCCAGTTGGGTGGCTGTGGGGAGCCCAGTTGCCGGCTATGGGGAGTGCCGGTCAGTCCTGACGTTTGGCCGACTAACGAGAGCCCCAGTTCGGTGGCCAAAACTCGTCCGGACACTAATCAGGTGTTTAGAGCAAGTATGGTGGATCACCAATCGGGTGTTTAGAGCAAGTATGGTGGATCCGGTTGTAGATGCTCTTGGCGGGTAAAATTTGCCCAGTTAAGTTGTAGATGCTCTCATGATAGCATCCCACAGGAAATAAACTATTTATCTAATGTTTCAATTACTTCCGAATTAGGAGTAAATACTAGAAAGCTCTCTTGGTTGCACTGTACACAAAAGTCAGCAATGTGTCAAAGACCGCACAGAAATCTTACAAAATCTTCACCAGCGCATGAAAAGGCCAAAGCCTCGTTCAGTTTGGAAGATTTTTATAGAAAAATCATAGGAACAAGGATTTCATAGACAAATTTCCTATAGATACATTCCGCTTATAGGAAACGCATATGGAAATTTCATAGGCATAGTATACATTTCATGTGTTCCTTAGGATGACAAGTGTCATCCTATCAAATTCATGTACTACTCATAATTCCTATGTTCTAGTTTCCTAAGAACCAAATGAGCCCCGAACCTATGATCGATCCAAAACATCACCAAAACCACCAGTGTTAAGCTTTGCAAGTAGTACTATAAAATATGTGCTAGAAGAACCTAACGTGGCATCCATGTTTGATGTTTCCCATACTATTACAAAACGCAGCATATGCCTATCGTCGTTTGCTTGTGTAGCACAAAAGACCAGTAGGACTTGCTGCTGATAAACTTAGCACAGTCACAACCCAATGTATGATGTCACCTCGTTCCAATGACAAAGATTTTTAACTTCCGTCCGCACTTCTATCGGCTTCTTTACAGCATAACACTAGGTACAATAATGCATGAATATGCCAAGAATAAACACTGCTATCTGTCTGTGATTGCTCAAAACTTTACACAGTATGTTCCAAAAAATATAGCCATCTTTTGAAAAGAAGCGATGTCGTTTTGCATCGGTGATATGGCAAAAAAAAATCCTCATGCAGATGCAACTAAGATAACTGAAATGCAGGCTCTGAATTGTCTGGGCTTGGAACGTAACTGGAGCAAAAATGGCACTCTTTTTCTCTGCTTCGACCGCTATTAACCCACTGTCCATCCACGTTGTGCAAGCACTTCACGAACCCGTGCAGCCACATCAATGGCATCGTTCAGAGGAGGGTAGCTCCAGCTGTCTGACATCTACAATGGAGGAAAGGATCATGTAGACATGCCATCAATTTGCTCTTGAGAAATGTGTGGCCAGAAAGGGGAAAAGGAACACTCTCATTCCTCACAATATGGTAAAATTGTAACTTTAGTACACGATTTGGTCTTGATAAGGAGTAACTAGAGAAATGCGAACTGAGAAGGGATAGCAAACTTACATCTTCCGATCCAGTGAAAGGACGAACAGCCCCTCGTTTCTGCAGAGTGTTGTGAAAATCTGAGAATTTCCACCTGCAATGCTCAGTTCCAACGACATAGACCGGCTTCCTGAAAGAGAGGTAATAGGAAGCTTAGCTACTTACTGTCCTAAACAGGAACAACGAGTATAAGTATACAGCACTAACTCACCCAGTGCTGCACGCCTCACTTAGCATACTTATCGAGTCTGCTGTTATGATGAAAGCATCGGCCCATGCAAGATGCCCTAGGTGTGGGTTAGGTTCTGCAGCATATGAAAATTCAGATCAGCATAAATTCTGCACTGCGTAGAAAAATCAAAACATCTGACAAATGCCTTTTTTTTATCTAGTACTATCTACCTTCACCGCCCCAAATGTAGAACTTTGGATGTGTGCTGAACTCTCTCAATATAAGATCGGACACCTGCCAACAAAAGGGTTCCAAAAAATTAACTGCGCACAACTCATAAAACAAGATATGAGCAACCAATGGTCCTACCTTTTGTGGCGTTCTCCTGGAAAATGAAATTCTGACACTTCCACAGGTCTCTGAAACATTGTGCAGTGAGCTTACCAACTGCTTGGCAAGGTCTACACCATAATTACAGTTTCCTGAGAATTGAAATGCCATGCATTAGATCTCATATATATCAGCGTGTAAGCCGAAACTGCTCAAACTGTGGTCTCAAAATTCTAAAAGTAAGAAGCAAGTGAATGCATAAAAATGCTTGTATTTTGTTAGCAACAGCAACTTGGCAAATTTGAACAAGATAAATAGAGTAGTAATAATACCCCCGCCCCAACTCACACACCCAGGTCTCCAAAATATTTTTCAATAAAAATTTGAAGTATCTTTTATCATTTTAATGTGGTCAACTCCAATCTAAATAATCATACAGATATCGTTGGCCAGATATTTAAAAGTTTCACTGCACACATCCCAAGACGCCACTCCTGTGCATGGAGGGGTTAAGATGAAGAGAAAACATGTGGAATGCAAGAGTTTACACGAATGAGAAAAATGGAAGGCGTGGCTTTGAAATTTGTTTACCATGTCCTGTTTCTATGAGCATACAGTCTAACTTAAATTCCACAAATAAATTGTGCGATACATGATCAGATGCAAATAAAAATAACTTGTCCTGCTTGGTTTCATGATTTTGTAAGAAGAAAAACGCAGTATAACAATGGAATTCCTGATAAAGTGTAAATTTGGGATTAAGGCATTCGGAAAATGCATGTACTCCATCTCAGTTCGGAAGGTTTATCTTCATGATACAAAATACTTTGTTTCAGGTGATGTATATTAGACTTGAGTGTTTGCAATCAGTAACAAAACCTTATTTAGGTTTGCAACCCTGTCTATTGAAGTAACTCAACAAGGCAACAATCCCATCTTTTAAGATGTAAAATGTATTATATTTATACCTATTATTGTATTAAAGCATACTACAGCGAAAGACATCAAATTTATTCAACTGGCATATTCTAACACAAATGTTGTTCTAATCCAGAGTGCATGAAATATCGGCTACTGAATAACATGAGATTGTTCTTACTCGATAACATGCGTACCAAACCCAAACAAAAAGGAAAGGGCAGGATAAATCAGTAGGTCAAGATATAAATTGGTTTTCTTGCCACAGTCAAATAAGTCATCTGTTTTGTAGTTATGTGTAGTGTGTCACAGATGGTGGGGCAGCCAACCATTCGATGAGCTACTCTAACTGGCGTGCAGAAATGATGGGGGGTTACATAGACATTGCTACTAGGGTGAGATAGGGGGCATGGGCATGAGGCCCCAGCCTTCAACAGAAAATCCAGCACATGAGCTTCACATTCGTGTACTGCACTAAATGATATGGAGGACATCGATTTGGCAACGCAGTGGCTTGTTCAATGGCGTGTCGTGAAACAGGGATACGGCAGATTTTCTCTAACATATAGGCAGGAAGGGAAGGAGGAGTTTACTTGTTGGTCCTCCAATATTTACTACTACCAATGGCTTTGGCAAGGGAGCAAGTTCATCATGCCAGTTTGTAGCAGCAACGCGTAGTGCAGCAGAATCTGCTTGGTGAAGTGCTCCAGACGTCAGGACCTAGCTTTCCAACGTTCAAAGTTTAGAACTAGAACAGCTGGATGAAAACATACGAAGATTTGCAAGGAAGAAAAAAAGCAGCATACCACATTCAGACCGGGTGGTTCTCGTGGAGTAATCCATCTCCGGAAAAGCCACGGTACTTCTTGTTGTCCCTTTGCAGTTAAAGCGTAGTAATCATGGCGAGGAGTCACCACCAAATCAAACCTATCAAGGCGATACCTGGGGTGTTGTATCTGACATAGAAAATACAGTATAATTAAACTCAGCTCAAATTTGGATGGCAAGCAGCACAATGGTTCACATCCCTAGCTGAGTAACAACTGAAAATTATCAAATAAGCCACTGATATTGGTTTCAGTATCCTACCTGAATGACAAAGACATTATCTGGAGCTAAACACCTTACAGAGCTTGCATATGGTATGGTATCACGGCCACAAGCAATAACTATCGCCAGGCCTTCCCTGAAAGCGAATCAAACTTTGAGGAAATAGAGCAGAAAAACTATATGCCAGGAATGTTTGAGTACTTATGGTGCAAACATACTAAAGAATGTTTAGGCTAGCCTACATTTTTCATATGAAACTGACCAATCAGAAGTATGTTTTAATAGGTTGCCTATTTCAAATTCATGAAAGAACACATTCTCTTTCAAATGTTCTTCCTGGAAGTATGGTATCAAGTATTCAAGGATATGACATGTTTGACATAGTGGTATGTCATGATAGTGATACTGATATGACGTATTCTTACAGGTTCCATCACCAAGAAGAGAAATGAAAACGAATTATATGATTCTACTATATCTTCCTGATATACCAACACAAGCTCAGCCATAAGCAGTCAGTGTGGTGATTATAATGATTCTACTATATCTTCCTGATATACCAACACAAGCTCAGCCATAAGCAGTCAGTGTGGTGATTATAACTTATAATCAGGTCATAAAGTTGTTAGACCAGGTAATAAAGTAATCAACGAACATGCGAAAAAACATCATTGGAAGAACTAAGCATTTGCTTGGGAGTGAAAGGATGAGTATTGAGATTTACTGATTCATGCATTGTGATAAGCAGACAAGGGATTGGAGTAAAATATTCAGAAGTGGCATAGTACCATGATTAATATATAACAATGCAGTAGTCACAAACAGCAAAGCAACAATATAAGAAATGTGAACCTTACTTCTCGAAGGTATCACGGACCATTGTCACTATCCTTTTGGAATCTGCTCCCAGTACAGAAGACAACCCAAGAGATTGAACATTACTGACAGGATAAGGTGCTGACAGTTTTCCTTGAAACAGTGTTGTGAATGTCGTGTTAGACAGTATATGTCTGAGTACTTGGTCCACCATTTTATGCAAGGAGATAGGGAGAAAGTGCAGCCACTTGTTGATTCCTCCGGTTGGCCTGATAATACGCTGCATGACCAAACATATTTCAACAAAAAAGTTAATAATGAGAGTACTCAAGATCCATAAGAACGGCAAAAAAAAGCATACTGAAGAGGTCAGTGACATAGTTATATAATTGGACCTAAGAAAAATACCGAGAAAGATAAAGATAGCGAATATCAATAAGAATTTGCATTATATTAAGTTCCTATTTATGTTGTTAACCGAACTAATACACATGCATATGAGTAACTACATACTAGACAGAAAGGACAAGCATTATATTAACTTTTCACTGGCATGGTTTTCTTATTTATGTTGTTAACTGAGCCCATGCAGGACTATAAGTAACAGCAATCCAGAAAGAAATGACAATCTATTTAGAGTATTTGAAGGTAGAGCCATTCCCAGATTCCAATCAGTACGTCACAACACAAAATTCAATCCATGGACACCACATGACAAAGAGAGCACTAAGGCACTACATGCTGCTGAAACCCCATGAATGCACAAGAGCAAAGGCCAGGCTAAGAATTAACTGGTACCAAATCCAAAAATCACCATCTGAGAATTAAGTGGATGAGACGTTTCAGAATTAACTTGACAGGGTGACAATAATGTTTACACCCCTAATTTGCAGCAACAGACTACAACACTGACATGGTAAGAGTTTTAAAAGAAGAGGCTGTAGTAACAATTAACGAACCCCTCTAAAAGCTAGAAGCAATCCTCTTACACTACTTACTGAGGACAAGGCTATGTTATGCTTAAACCATGATTACACCTCCAAAACCAAGCCTTGAACATGCTGCTCTTACTCTCTAGCAGCTTGCGTTTAGGAATGATGACTAGTTGCCATATAAGAGCAACTCTAGCAGAGTCGCCATATCGGCTCGATCCTTAACCACCTGTTTGGCGATTTTGACCGGAAAGTCTGCTCTAGCAAAGTCGTCATCCTGCCCTGGATCGCCATAATTTATGGAGGCCGCTCCAAATCAAGCCCCCGAGCCTCCGTATTTGGAGGCTGTGGGGCATTGCTTTGGAGCGCGCTCCATCACTAACCGCACGCGCGGGAGGGAAGTTTCACCTCTCTCGTCATCCTCCCATGCGGCCCATCTTCCTTCCATGCCAATGCCGCGGACAGCAGAAGCTCATCTCAGCGGGAAACGGGCCAATTAATGGCGGATGCCGCAATGCCCAACTGCCCGTGCAATCTGCCGCCATGTTTTCCCGCTGCCTGGTCTATAAAAAGGCCGTCGCCACCCCGGGTTGCCCCAGAGCTCCACTTCCTCTTCGCCTCTACTTTCACCATGCCGCTTCCCCTTCAGCTGGACTGGGTTCCGCTCTTGGAGGAGGAGGAACGGATGCTCGACAAGGAAGTGGAGGAAGAGGCCGCCGAAATCGATGAGGAGATGGACCGCCGCGGCGCGTTGGAGGCTGCGCAGGAGGGATCTTGCCACAACAAAATCTTCAAGGAGACCATCGTCAGGCAGGCGTTGGCGGCGGGGAGGGACCACGCTGTCTAGCTTGAGTACGAGAAGGCATCGGCGGATTTTGTGGTGGAGAGGAAGCATGACAGATGGCGCAAACTCAACACAGAGACGGTCAGATTCGGACGAATCACGCCATATTGGGCCTTGCCTTGCCCCCACTTATAAAGCCATCCCCGACCTCGACGACCGCACGGGACAGGAATGGGACGAAGACGAGGTCACCCAATTCCGCCGCTCCAGCCTGAACCGCGACGGACTGTCACACCGCCTCGTCTAGACTCGCCACATATGTGCCCCCATGCATGGCATTTACCATCGACATGGGGCTCAAAATCAAGCTATAGTCACTAAATATATGTAAAAGAGACAAATTTTGAACACATGTGATATAAAAATGTCATTAATCGACTTTCTCCCTCCATGTAACAACTTTGTAACGCAATGTTTAGTCAAGTGTTCAATCCCTCAAATTGAGTGTATGAGTATTGAGGTGATGCAATAAAAAAAGAAAATAATATGGAGGCTGCAATATGGCGCATTTGAGTTTGCGCGTCGCCTCGGCAGCCTCCATAATGTTAAGGAGCGTGCTCCATACATGTTCTGGAGGCTGCCAATATGACGACTCTGGTAGAGTTGCTCTAACATAGTATCTAACAACAGCCATGTCAAGGTAGTATAATGTTACAGCAAAAATATAAGGTGATCAAATCAACCTCTTATCAAAGCTGAGTGCAAAAGAAGAGCTAACAAAACGGCACACCATCTGAAATGCTTTGTGGCGTCTGATAAGCATCCAAGAAGCCAAATACATATTTAGAGCTTCTTCTAGAGAATCCACTTTTAGGGAATACCTGAATAGGCTCAACCGGATAATTCTAGAATCCACTACTTTTGATCCTCTTCTAGAGAATTCACTTTTAGAAAGTACCTGAATAGGCTCCTAGTACATGTACTTCAAACAAACCATAATTCCAGTAACTAAATTATACACATCCGCCTAATCTTCTCCATTGCAAGTAAATTGGTTGCAAGCAACGGGCTTTATTCTAGTAAAATTTACTAAGCAAATAATTAAATCGCAATACGCGATGCCACGCTAAGCTGATGACATGATTAACAAGGGCACAAACAACGGTCCTGTCACACGGTCATAGCAGGACGAGAGGAAACGAGAGGGGCGGCGCTCTGCTTACATAGAGGGTGAGGCGGTCGGCCAGGCCGAGGGCGCGGACGAGGCCGAGGCACTGGTTCTCGGCGCCGGCGCAGCCGTTCCCGATGACAACGGCGCGGCGCACCGCGGCCACGCCACCCGCGAAGATCTCCGGCGCCCGATCCACCTCGCCCGGCGGCTCCGGCAGCAACAGCGGCCGAATCGACATGGCTAGCTCGCAGGCTGTGAAATCGGAGCGGGAGGAGCTGGGCGTGGGGGCGTGGGGGCGTGGGGGCCTGTGGGCTGTGGCTTGGGAAGCAGGACGCGAAGGGATCAGTGAGGGGCGACTCGAAGGGCGATGCGATTTGGTGCGAACCAGTCTTGCGGGAGAAGTTTGGTTTTTCATCCCTTTTTGCGTCTGCCGAGAGACGGAGGGAGTGGGGAGCGGGGGGTGGAAGGGGAGGAGGCGACGAACATAATTACGAGTAAGTTTTTTTTTTGACAAACTATACTTTTTTTTTACCCTGATAAGTGCCACATGTGTGCATGAAGCAACGCAATTTCACCCTAACGTTTTTTGATGGCAAATTTAGTTACCTCTGGATGGTAACTTTAGTTGTGAAGCATGACAACTTTCTGTTTAGATGGCAAGTTTTAAATTTTTTTCGGATGCTAATTTTAGTTGTAGAAAATGTTAGGGCGGTGTTACTTCATGCCACACGTGGAGCACTTATCATTTGGGTTATTTATTCGTCTATGAGAACTAACCTATCAAAAGCAATACGCAAGGCTACCTCAACTGGAGGTGACTCCATTTAGATACCGATGGTAGGAAGTCTAGTTAACTTAGCTATTTCATGGGCAACTTGTTTGCTCTCTCTATTACAATGAGCGAACAAAACATGATGGAAGTTCATCCCCCCTCCCCTCCAAAAAAAACATGATTAAAGTCCTGAGTCATATAGTAGCAATCATCAAAGATAGCTCCCGCCACTAAACTCGATTTTCCTTCTTGCAAGGCCGAAACCACCTCGGCGTTATCGTGTTTCCAGCTCTTACTTGTTACATCCTACTGTTTTAGACAAGTTGAGCCCAAATGTAACTGTTGTCGCCTCAACAGTTAAAGCATCTAAATAGAAGCTCATCGTCTCATTGGTCGATGCTATAAACTTCACATTATGATCATAAATAATAGCACCAACTGTCCCTTCTAGTTGATCCTCATCGAAGCCGGCATCAACATTTAATTTCATATAACCCGTCCTGGGTTTCGTCCAAGCTGTTTTTGCATATTTTTGCTTTTGGACTGCAAGCGAAAATAAAGTTTGCAGCCAGCCATCTGATTGCAAGGTAGATTTGTGTCACACTTTGTGTTTGTTCACCATGCCTAAGTTTCCGTCGTTCATACACAAGTACCAAGCAGCAGTCGTCATGGTTTCTCGCAAGTTTTGTAGACCTAGGACATGCACGTCCTGTTCTGGGAGACACAACAAATGCTCCAAAATTGTTTCTCCAGCTAGATATTCTTTGCATGCTTTTTTTAATAATATCATGAATCCCTTGCAAATAACAGTAAATAAAAGAATGTTTTTCCGCGATGGACAGGTTAGGGCATCCGTCACTAAAACCGTCTGCAAACCTCTCGACCGATGCGTCTGGGCTTTTTGCCATTCAACGCGGTGTTGTCCACGTGTTCGAATTTTCACACGCCGGATGGAGGTTTGTGGGAGTCCAGACCTCCGCCATGTAGAACTCTGATAACCCACAAGTATAGGGGATCGCAACAGTTTTCGAGGATAGAGTATTCAACCCAAATTTATTGACTCGACACAAGGGAAGCCAAAGAATATTCTCAAGTATTACCAGCTGAGTTGTCAATTCAACCACACCTGAAAGACTTAATATCTGCAGCAAAATATTTAGTAGCAAAATAGTATGGAAATAGCGGTAACAATGGCAAAAGTAACAGTAGCGGTTTTGTAGCAATCGTAACAGTAACATCGGAGAAGTAACGAAGAAAAGATCAATCTGAAACGAGCTCGTAGGCAATGGATCAGTGATGGATAATTATATCGGATGGCATTCATCATGCAACAGTTATAACATAGGGTGACACGGAACTAGCTCCAATTCATCAATATAATGTAGGCATGTATTCCGAATATAGTCATACGTGCTTATGGAAAAGAACTTTCATGACATCTTTTATCCTACCCTCCCGTGGCAGTGGGGTCCTATTGGAAACTAAGAGATATTAAGGCCTCCTTTTAATAGAGTACCAGACCAAAGCATTAGCACTTAGTGAATACATGAACTCCTCAAACTACGGTCATCATCGGGAGTGGTCCCGACTATTGTCACTCCTGGGTTGCCAGATCATAACACGTGATAGGTGACTATAACTTGCAATATCGGATCAAGAACACAAATATATTCATGAAAACATAAAGGGTTCAGATCTGAACTCATGGCACTTGGGCCCTAGTGACAAGCATTAAGCAAAGTCATAGCAACATCAATCTTAGAACATAGTGGATACTAGGGATCAACCCTAACAAAACTAACTCGATTACATGGTAAATCTCATCCAACCCATCACGGTCCAGCAAGCCTACGATGGAATTACTCATGCAAGGCGGTGTGCATCATGAAATTGGTGATGGAGGATGGTTGATGATGACGATGGCGACGGATTCCCCTCTTCGAAGCCCCGAACGGGCTCCAGATCTGCCCTCCCGAGGAAGAACAGGGCTTGGCGGCGGCTCCGTATCGTAAAACGCGATGAATCCTTCTCTCCAATTTTTTCCCCGAAAGTGAATATATGGAGTTGGAGTTGAGGTCGGTGGAGGTCCAGGGGGGCACAAGGTCGGAGGGCGCACCCTAGGGGGGTGGGCGCGCCCACACCCTTGTGGATAGGGTGTGGGCCCCTGCTGCTGATTCTTTCGCCAATATTTTTTATTAATTCTAAAAGTTATCTCCGTTGATTTTCAGGTCATTCCGAGAACTTTTTATTCTGCACAAAAATAACACCATGGCAATTCTGCTGAAAACAACGTCAGTCCGTGTTAATTCCATTCAAATCATGCAAGTTAGAGTCCAAAACAAGGGCAAAAGAGTTTGGAAAAGTATATACGATGGAGACGTATCAACTCCCCCAAGCTTAAACATTTGCTTGTCCTCAAGCAATCTAGTTGATAAATTGAAAGTGATAAAGAAATTTTTTTACAAACTCTGTTTGATCTTGTTGTTGCAAATATGTAAAGCCAGCATTCAAGTTTTCAGCAAAGATTATGAGCTAACCATATTCATAATAACATTTAGGTCTCACATTTACTCATATCAATGGTATAATCAACTAGCGAGCAATAATAATAAATCTCGGATGACAACACTTCCTCAAAATAATCATGATATGATATAACAAGATGGTATCTCGCTAGCCCTTTCTGAGACCGCAAAACATAAATGCAGAGCACCTCTGAAGATCAAGGATTGACTAGACATTGTAATTCATGGTAAAAGAGATCCGTAATAGTCATACTCAATATAAATTAATAACAATGCATACAAATGACAGTGGTGCTCTCTAACTGGTGCTTTTTATAAGAGGATGATGACTCAGCAATAAAAGTAAATAGATAGGCCCTTCGTAGAGGGAAGCAGGGATTTGCAGATGTGCCAGAGCTTGAGTTTTGAAATAGAGATAAATATAATTGTGAGCGGCATGCTTTCATTGTCAACATAACAACCAAGAGATCTCGGTATCTTCCATGCTACATACCTTATAGGCGGTTCCGAAACAGAATGGTAAAGTTTATACTCCCCCATCACCAACAAGCACACTCCACGGCTGCTCTGAAACAACGGGTACCGTCCAACTAACAACAGTCCTGGGGGAGTTTTGATTGTAATTATTTTGATTTGATTTGCTTTGAGCATGGGACTGGGCATCCCAGTTACCAGCCATTTTCTCGTGAATGACGAGCGGAGTCCACTCATCGTGAGAATAACCCACCTAGCATGGAAGATATTGACAGACCTAGTTGGTACATGAGCTATTCGAGCATACAAAACAGATTATCATTTGAAGGTTTAGAGTTTGGCACTTGCAAATTTACTTGGAACGGCAGGTAAATACCGCATATAGGAAGGTATGGTGGACTCATATGGAATAACTTTGGGGTTTATGGAAGTGGATGCACAAGCAGTATTCCCGCTTAGTACAAGTGAAGGCTAGAAAGAGACTGGTAAGCGACCAACTAGAGAGCGACAACAGTCATAAACATGCATTGAGATTAACCAACATTCAATGCAAGCATGAGTAGGATATAAATCACCGTGAACATAAAATATCATAGAGGCTATGTTGACTTTGTTTCAACTACATGCGTGAACATGTGCCAAGTCAAGCCACTCGAATCATACAAAGGAGCATACCATCCTATCATACTACATCACAACCATTTTAATTTCCATGTTGACATGCAAGGTAAACCATTATAAACTCCTAGCTGATTAAGCATGGCATGAGTAACTATAATCTCTAATTGTCATTGCAAACATGTTTCATTCATAATAGGCTGAACCAGGAATGATGAACTAATCATATTTATAAAAACAAGATAGGCTGAGTTCATACCAGCTTTTCCTCATCTCAATCATTTCATCATATATCGTCATTATTGCCTTTCACTTGCACGACGAACGGTGTGGATAATAATAATAGTGCACGTGCATTGGACTAAGCTGGAATCTGCAAACATTTATTCAAAGGAGAAGACAAGGTAATATGGGCTCTTTGTTAGATCAACGATAATGCATAAGAGAGCCACTCAACATTTTCATCGTGGTCTTCTCCTCTCGACCCCCAAAGAAAAGAAAAGAATTTCAAAGAAACACACTGAAATATTTTTGGATTTTTTGTTTTTCTAAAGAAGGTAAAACAAGAACGAGAAAAACTATTTACACGGGAAAGCTCCCAACAAGCACGAGAAATCCTTTTGGGTTTTATTTTAATACTACAACTAAACATGCATGGAAAGTAAACTAATACTATTTTTTCTTAAGGTTTAACAAACACACAAGAAGAAAGCGGAAAAAGGAATAAACTAGCTTGGATTATACAATGAAAGAGTATGAACACCGACAACTGAAATGAGTGTGTGAACATGAATGTAATGTTGGTGAGAAATATGTACTCCCCCAAGCTTAGGCTTTTGGCCTAAGTTGGTCTAAGCCCATGGATCAAAGTAGTTCTCTCCGGTGTACTGAGGAGGATCCTAGGGGTTCCACTGGTTAGCGAGCTCCTATGGACCCCACTGATAAATAGACTCCTGATATGGATCAGGTGATGGCTCTAGCTCAGGAGGTGGGGATCGTGTCCCCTCCCAGTATGCATGAATGTCCGCGGGCAACACAATGTACCTGCCTGAATGGATATCGAACAAAAAAGGTGCAGGCAAGGTAATAATCTGAAAAATATTCTCGCTCAATACCAGGTTATAAATAATTCTCTTTTCCTCATCATGTCAAATAAACTTATGTGCTACCATGTTGTCATAATCTAAACATATAGTGGGTAGTGCCTAATGGGTATCTCAAAGTGTTTGGCAAGGCGAGTGGCAAAGATACCTCCGAAAATAGGACCCTTTGCACGGTTCATACTCAACCGTCTAGCAACCATAGCGCCCAAACTGTAAGTTCTATCTCTATGTAAAGCATGGCGCAAAATAACGAGGTCAGGGCACTAAGGCCCCCACTCTCTCCACGACCAATTAAACATCTCCCAGCAAATAATGAGTAGTAGCGTAAAACAAGAAGATGTATACTAGCCACTCTCGCTCCCGACACTCCTCTACCTTCCCCTACAGTAGTTTCATGAATAAGGCCTTCCACATCACTAGGACGTGACTCCTCGACGCTGCCCTCATAGGGTAATTTACAAACCTCACAAAAGTCATAAAGAGTCATTTCATTGTACTCATCATATAAGTGAAAGTCTACCGTGGGTGGTGATTTCCTAGCATGAAAATGAAAATTTTGCACGGAAGTATTAGTGAGTAGGAGATACTGATTACACCAGTCGAGGAGGAAGTCGGTGATGCCTGCATTCCCAGCCAAATAATAGAAATCATCATAAATCCCGCCTGCTTGTAAGAATGCATCACATGGCCATTCGCACGGCCAAATTTCCGCGGCACGAGGAAGATTATACTTGGGCTTTTCCCTCTCCTCATTTTCTTTTTCCTGCGAACCCCGGCTCGAGGAGCCTCTCAACAATCTCCTCAACATTTCCTTCCTCTGAAAATTTCTGAATTTTTTAGTAACTCAAAATAAAAGTGAACCAAACTCAATAAAATTGATAGCAACTACTCCTACAAGTGTCTAGAGGCTAAACCATGCATGGAAACTACTTTGGACCATATAAATTTGACATGCAAGGTCAAGAACATGGTCACCACAGCAGCAAAAATTTGCAATGAATAAAGCACTAGAACAAAAACTAATTGGACCATTGGAGGAGTCACATACCGAAGAACAATCCCCCAAAGCAGTTTTGTAAATGGGGCTTTGAGCAAGGAGATCGAAGATGGCAGCAAGATGAGCAAGAACACGAGTTTGAGCTATGGAATGATTTTTTTGGAGGAAGAAGGAGAGGATGGGTGCTGGAATAAGTGGAAGGGGGCCACGTGGGGCCCACAAGGTTAGGGGGCGCGCCCCAGGGGGTGGGCGCGCCCTCCACCCTTGTGGCCAGCTCGTGAGGCCCCCTAGTGTGTTCTTTGCACCAGAAATTCTAAAATATTGCATAAAAATCATACTAAATTTTCAGGGCATTTGGAGAATTTTTATTTTCGGGACATTTTTTATTGCATGGAAAATTCAAAAAACAGACAGAAATTACTATTTTTGCTTTATTTAAGCTAAGTAGCAGAAAGTAAAAGATGGGCGCAGGGAGTTGTGCTTTCTAAATTCATTCATCTCATGCTCATCAAAAGGAATCCATTAACAAGGTTGATCAAGTCTTATTAACAAACTTCTTCTGAATGACATGAAACTGGAGAACTTTCGAATAACACTAGGTTACCTCAACGGGGATCTGCATGTATTGTGAACTTGAGGTTGTTTCTTCGGAAAGTATACCATATGCTCATCACCATTAACATGAAAAGTGACATTGCATTTGTTGCAATCAATAACAGCTCCTGCAGTATTCAAAAAGGGTCTACCAAGAATGATCGACATACTGTCATCCTTGGGAATATCAAGAATAACAAAGTCCGTTAAGATAGTAACGTTTGCAACCACAACAGGCACATACTCACAAATACCGATGGGTATAGCAGTTGATTTATCAGCCATTTGCAAAGAGATTTCAGTAGGTGTCAACTTATTCAATTCAAGTCTATGATACAAAGAGAAAGGCATAACACTAACACCGGCTCCAAGATCACATAAAGCAGTTTTAACATAGTTTCTTTTAATGGAGCATGGTATAGTTGGTACTCCTGGGTCTCCAAGTTTCTTTGGTATTCCACCCTTAAAAGAATAATTAGCAAGCATGGTGGAAATTTCAGCTTCAGGTATCTTTATTTTATTTGTAACAATATCTTTCGTATACTTGGCATAAGGAGGCATTTTAAGCATATCAGTCAAACGCATATGCAAAAAGATAGGTCTAATCATTTCAGCAAAGCGCTCAAAATCCTCATCATCCTTTTTCTTGGATGGCTTAGGAGGAAAGGGCATGGGTTTCTGAACCCATGGTTCTCTTTCTTTACCATGTTTCCTAGCAACAAAGTCTCTCTTATCATAACGTTGATTCTTTGGTTGGTGGTTATCAAGATCAACAGCAGGTTCAGTCTCTACATCATTATCATTACTAGGTTGAGCATCAACATGAACATCATCATTAATATTATCACTAGGTTCATATTCATCACGAGATTGTGTCTCGGCATCAGAAATAGAAATATTATTAGGATTCTCAGGTGTGTCTATAGCAGGTTCACTAGCATGCAAAGTCCTATCAGTTTTCTTCTTCTTTTTATTACTAGGACTAGGTGCATCAGTATTAGTTCTCTGAGAATCTTGCTTAACTCTCTTAGGATGACCCTCAGGATACAAAGGTTCCTGAGTCATCTTACCACCTCTAGTCATAACCCTAACAGCATTATCATTATTCTTATTACTCAACTCATTAAGCAATTCATCTTGGGCCTTAAGTACTTGTTCTACTTGAGTTGTAACCATGGAGGCATGTTTACTAATAAGCTTAAGATCATTAACAGTTCTACTCATATAATCACCCAATTGGTCAAGCATGTAAGCATCACGTTTCAATTGTCTACTAACATAAGCATTGAAATTCTCTTGTTTAACAATAAAATTATCAAACTCATCATAGCATTGACTAGAACTCTTATTATGAGGAATATCACCTTCATCAAATCTACGGAGAGAGTTTACCTCTACTACCTGTGTCGGGTTATCAAGACCATGCATTTGTTCAATAGGTGGTAAATTTTTAACATCTTCAGCTTTAATACCTTTTTCTTTCATTGATTTCTTTGCCTCTTGCATATCTTCACGACTGAGAAATAGAATACCCCTTTCCTTCGGAGTTGGTTTAGGAAGTGTCCAATCATTTTCATTACTCAGTATATTAGTCAATAGCAATTCAACTTGCTCAACAGTTCTTTCCCTGAAAACACAACCAGCACAACTATCCAGGTGGTCTATGGAAGCATCGGTTAGTCCATTATAAAAGATATCATTTTTCTTGAGAGGATGATCAGGCAAAGCATTAAGTAATTGGAGAAGCCTCCCCAGCTCGTGGGAGACTCTCTTCTTCAATTTTCATAAAATTATATATTTCCCTTAAAGCAGCTTGTTTCTTATGAGCGGGGAATTTTTTTGCAGAGAAGTAATAAATCATATCTTGGGGACTACGCACACAACCAAGAGCAAGAGAATTAAACCATATCTTAGCATCACCCTTTGGTGAGAAAGGAAATAATTTAAGGATATAGTAATAGCGAATTTTTTCCTCATGAGCAAATAGGGTGGCTATATCATTTAATTTAGTAAGATGTGCCACAACAGTTTCAGATTCATAACCATGAAAAGGATCAGATTCAACCAAAGTAATTAACTCAAGATCGACATAGAATTCATTATCCTTATCAGTAACAAAGATAGGTGAAGTAGCAAAAGCGGGATCATATTTCATTCTAGCATTCAAGGATTTTTCTTTCAGCTTAGCTAACAATTTCTCAAGATCTTCCCTATCATTGCAAGCAAAGAAGTCTCTAGTAGTTTCTTCATCCATAACATAACCCTCAAGAACAACAGGCAATTCATATCTAGGGGGAGAATCATAATCATAATCTTCAATAATTTCATCAGTTTCAGTAATTTCATTCTCTCTAACCCTAGCAAGTTGTTCATCAGGAAATTCACCTAATGGCACAGTATTATCAAGCACATAATTAGTTTCATCATAAGTATCATGCAAAGCAAAAGTGGCATCATCAATAACATGCGACATATTGGAATCCATAGTAGGTGTAGGTGTCGCAAGTTTACTCAAAGTAGAAGGAGAATCAATTGCAGAGCTAGATGGCAGTTCCTTACCTCCCCTCATAGTTGAGGGAAAAATCTTAGTTCTTTCGTCTTTCAAATTCCTCATAGTGATCAACAGATATAAATCCCAAGTGACTCAAAGAATAGAGCTATGCTCCCCAGCAATGACGCTAGAAAAAGGTCTTGATAACCCACAAGTATAGGGGATCGCAACAGTTTTCGTGGGTAGAGTATTCAACCCAAATTTATTGATTCGACACAAGGGGAGCCAAAGAATATTCTCAAGTATTACCAGCTGAGTTGTCAATTCAACCACACCTGAAAGACTTAATATCTGCAGCAAAATATTTAGTAGCAATGTAGTATTGAAATAGCGGTAACAGTGGCAAAAGTAATAGTAGCGGTTTTGTAGCAATCGTAACAGTAACAACGGAGAAGTAACAAAGCAAAGATCAATATGAAATGAGATCGTAGGCAATGGATTAGTGATGGATAATTATATCAGATGGCATTCATCATGCAACAGTTGTAACATAGGGTGACACAAAACTAGCTCCAATTCATCAATATAATGTAGGCATGTATTCCGAATATAGTCATGCATGCTTATGGAAAAGAACTTGCATGACATCTTTTGTCCTACCCTCCCATGGCAGCAGGGTCCTATTGGAAACTAAGGGATATTAAGGCTTCCTTTTAATAGAGTACCAGACCAAAGCATTAGCACTTAGTGAATACATGAACTCCTCAAACTACGGTCATCACCGGGAGTGGTCCCGACTATTGTCACTCCGGGGTTGCCGGATCATAACACGTAGTAGGTGACTATAACTTGCAATATCGGATTAAGAACACAAATATATTCATGAAAACATAAAGGGTTCAGATCTGAACTCATGGCACTTGGGCCCTAGTGACAAGCATTAAGCATAGCAAAGTCATAGCAACATCAATCTTAGAACATAGTGGATACTAGGGATCAAACCCTAACAAAACTAACTCAATTACATGGTAAATCTCATCCAACCCATCACGGTCCAGCAAGCCTACGATGGAATTACTCACGCACGGCGGTGAGCATCATGAAATTGGTGATGGAGGATGGTTGATGATGACGATGGTGAAGGATTCCCCTCTCCGGAGCCCTGAACGGACTCCAGATCTTCCCTCCCGAGGAAGAACAGGGCTTGGCGGCGGCTCCGTATCGTAAAATGCGATGAATCCTTCTCTCTGACTTTTTTCTCCTCGAAAGTGAATATATGGAGTTGGAGTTGAGGTCGGTGGAGGTCTTGATAACCCACAAGTATAGGGCATCATTTGTAGCCTTCTTCGATAAATAAGAGTGTCGAACCCAACGAGGAGCTAAAGGTAGAACAAATATTCCCTCAAGTTCTATCAACCACCGATACAACTCTACGCACACTTGACGTTTGCTTTACCGAAAACAAGTATGAAACTATTCTGTAGGTGTGATGCTAGAACTACTTTGCAAGAATAAAACTAGAAATACTTTGCAAGATAATAAAAGTTAGGTGTTTAGTAAAAGGGTTTGTGTCAACAAGAAAGTTATTTGTCTCTAGGCAATCGATAACAAGTACCGGTAATCACTCTTGCAATTTTATATGAGGGCGAGGCATGAGCTAACATACTTTCTCTACTTGGATCATATGCACTTATGATTGGACCCCTAGCAAGCATACGCAACTACTAAAGATCATTAAGGTCATGAAACCCAACCATAACATTAAGTATCAGGTCCTCTTTACTCCCATACGTCATACCCCACTTACTCGGGTTTAAGCTTTTGTCACTCTCGCAACCCACCATAAGCGAACCATGAACATATTGCAACAACCTACAGTGTGGGCCCCTCACGTTTGCGCGATAACGGAGGGCACCATAGGATAGCACCATAAATAAAATATACAATCATACCAACAAAGATCACGATTAACCCACAGGACAAAATGGATCTACTCAAACATCATAGGATAGCCAAATATCATTGGAAAATAATATATGGAGTTGAGCACCATGTTTAAGTAGAGATCACAGCGGGGGGAAGAGGTGTTACACCGCTGCATAGAGGGGGAGAGAGTTGGTGTTGACGGTAGCAAGATTGTTGATGTAGATCATCGTCCCAATCATTGCCCCGGTGGCACTCCGGCGCCACCGGAAGCGAGGGGGAGAGCCCCCCCTCCTTATTCTTCTTCCTTGGCCTCCCCCCTAGATGGGAGGAGAGTTCCCCCTCTGGTCCTTGGTCTCCATGGCGGCGGAGGGGCGGGAGCCCCTCCGAGATTGGATCTCCCTCTCTGTTCTCTTCTGTTTGGCGTTCCCCTGATCTGGCCGAAAACCATTTCTTATATTCCGAGAGATCTGTAACTCCGATTGCGCTGAGATTTTAACACGATTTTTTTCTGATATAAGCTTCCTTGTGCCCGAAGTAGAGCTCCAACCGACGTTCGAGGAGGGCACAACCCACCACCACGCGCTAGGGGCCTGGGGCGCACCCTGGTGTCTTGTGGGTCGTGTGGGCCTCCGTTTGCGGTGATTCTAACTCCCAAAAATCACATATATTCCAAAATAATTCTCCGTGAAATTTTATTGCATTTGGACTTTGTTTGATATGGGTTTTCTGTGATACAAAAAACATGCAGAAAACAGGAACTTGCACTGGGCACTGGATCAATAGGTTAGTCCAATAGATCATATAGAAAGTTGCCAAAAGTATGTAAAAGTTGTATAATATTGGCATGAAACAATAAAAAATATAGATATGACGGAGACGTATCAAGGTCCAAGGGGCCCACAAGGTCGGAGGGCGCACCCCCACCCTTGTGGGTAGGGTGTGGGCCCCCTGCTGCTGATTCTTTCACCAATATTTTTATTAATTCCAAAAGTTATCTCTGTTGATTTTCAGGTCATTCTGAGAACTTTTTATTCTGCACAAAAATAATACCATGGCAATTCTGCTGAAAACAGCGTCAGCCGGGTTAGTTCCATTCAAATCATGCAAGTTAGAGTCCAAAACAAGGGCAAAAGAGTTTGGAAAAGCATATACATGGAGATGTATCAAAATCTGACAACCTTGGCTCGCCCAAAACTCTACTTGGAGCACGCACATTTGGTCAGATCCGCATTGTTTCTGCACAAAAGCCCGAGCATCCCAACCTCTCCAGCCGATCGCCGCCGCCGTCCACCATGTTCTTGCCCTTTTCGTTGACCGTCACCACATGGATCCATTTGTACCTTGGTGGAGAAGGAGTACCCATCGGTGATGGCCACCCGGAAGTTCAACTCGGCGACCCACAACACACACCGTCGCATCCAAAGGGGCAAGAGGAAAGCGACTATGTTTATTAACCACCCACCACCTCCTAAGAAAGGTGGCGGGCTGAGATGGGGGCGAGGGGCCGGCTGGGGACGACATTGGTGATGACCCACAATTATAGGGATCTATCATAGTCTTTTTGATAAGTAAGAGTGTCGAACCCAACGAGGAGCACAAGGAAATGACAAGCAGTTTTCAGTAAGGTATTCTCTGCAAGCACTGAAATTATCGGTAACAGATAGTTTTGTGATAAGGTAATTCGTAACGGGTAACAAGTAACAAAAGTAAAGAAGGTGCAACAAGGTGGCCCAATCCTTTTTGTAGCAAAGGACAAGCCTGGACAAACTCTTATATAAAGGAAAGCGCTCCCGAGGACACATGGGGATTATCGTCAAGCTAGTTTTCATCATGCTCATATGATTCGCGTTCGTTACTTTGATAATTTGATATGTGGGTGGACCGGTGCTTGGGTACTACCCTTCCTTGGACAAGCATCCCACTTATGATTAACCCCCCTCGCAAGCATCCGCAACTACGAAAGAAAAATTAAGGTAAACCTAACCATAGCATGAAACATATGGATCCAAATCAGCCCCTTACAAAGCAACGCATAAACTAGGGTTTAAGCTTCTGTCACTCTAGCAACCCATCATCTACTTATTACTTCCCAATGCCTTCCCCTAGGCCCAAACAACGGCGAAGTGTCATGTAGTCGACGTTCACATAACACCACTAGAGGAAAGACAACATGCATCTCATCAAAATATCGAACGAATACCAAATTCACATGACTACTTATAGCAAGACTTCTCCCATGTCCTCATGAACAAACGTAACTACTCACAAATCATATTCATGTTCATAATCAGAGGGGTATTAATGTGCATAAAGGATCTGAACATATAATCTTCCACCGAATAAACCAACTAGCATCAACTACAAGGAGTAATCAACACTACTAGCAACCCACAGGTACCAATCTGAGGTTTTGGGACAAAGATCGGATACAAGAGATGAACTAGGGTTTGAGAGGAGATGGTGCTGGTGAATATGTTGATGGAGATTGACCCCCTCCCGATGAAAGGATCGATAGTGATGACGATGGTGACGATTTCCCCCTCCCGGAGGGATGTTTCCCCGGCAGAACAGCTCCGCCGGAGCCCTAGAATGGTTTCGCCAGGTTCCGCCTCGAGATGGCGGCGCTTCGTTCCGAAAGCTTCCTTGTAATTTTTTCCAGGGCAAAAGACACCTTATACCAGAAGATGGGCATCGAGGGGCTTCCAGGTGGCCCACGAGGCAGGGGGCCGCACCCAAGGGGTAGGGCGCGCCCTCCACCCTCGTGGATAGTGGGTGGCCCCCCTCTGGTGTTTTCAATATATTCCAAAACTGACTTTCGTGGAGTTTCAGGACTTTTGGAGTTGTGCAGAATAGGAATATCATATTTGCTCCTTTTCCAGCCCAGGATTCCAGCTGCCGGCATTCTCCCTCTTCATGTAAACCTTGTAAAATAAGAGAGAAAAGGCATAAGTATCGTGACATAATGTGTAATAACAGCCCATAATGCAATAAATATCGATATAAAAGCATGATGCAAAATGGACGTATCAACTCCCCCAAGCTTAGACCTCGCTTGTCCTCAAGCGGAAGCCGAGATCAAAAAATATGTCCACATGTTTAGAGATAGAGGCGTCGATAAAATAAAATACGGACATGAGGGCATCATGATCATTCTTAGAATAGCAACACACACACACACACACACACACACACATATATATATATATATTGTCATATGATTTCTTTTGATAAAGTAACAATCTATTCACAATTTCAAGTATGAATAAGAAACTTCATTGAAAAACTAGCAAACTATAATCTCAGTCACTGAAGCAATTGCAATTTATCATAACATCGGAAAGAGTCAATATAAGAGCTTTTCAGCAAGTCCACATACTCAACTATCATTTAGTCTTTCACAATTGCTAACACTCACGCAATACTTATGGGTATGAAGTTTTAATCGGACACAGAGAAAGATAGGGGCTTATAGTTTTGCCTCCCAACATTTTACCTCAAGAGTAACGTCAACAATAATGCTTTATGAAAACCCACATCCAATTGGATATATATATCAGGATCTTTGCAACACATAGTGCTTGCCAAAGGATAAAGTGTAAAAAGGAAAGGTGAAGATCACCATGACTCTTGTATAAGGTATAAGACATAAATAAAAGACAGGCCCTTCGCAGAGGGAAGCAGAGGTTGTCATGTGCTTTTATGGTTGGATGCACAAAATCTTAATGCAAAAAAATGTCACTTTATATTGCCACTTGTGATAGGGACCTTTATTATGCAATCCGTCGCTTTTATTTCTTCCATATCACAAGCTCGTATAAACCTTATTTTCTCCACACTAATAGATCATACATATTTAGAGAGCAATTTTTATTGCTTGCAGCAATGACAACTTACTTGAAGGATCTTACTCAACCCATAGGTAGATATGGTGGACTCTCATGGCAAAACTGGGTTTAAGGATATTTGGAAGCACAAGTAGTATCTCTACTTGGTGCAAAGAATTTGGCTAGCATGAGGGGGAAAGGCAAGCTCAACATGTTGGATGATCCATGACAATATAATTTATTTCGGATATAAGAAAACATAACCCATTACATTGTCTTCCTTGTCCAACATCAACTTTTTAGCATGTCATATTTTAATGAGTGCTCACAATCATAAAAGATGTCCAATATAGTATATTTATATGTGAAAACCTCTCTTTCTTTATTAGTTCCTATTAATTGCAACGATGACCAAAACTATGTTTGTCAGCTCTCAACAACTTTTATTCATCATACTCTTTATATGTGAAGTCATTACTCTCCATAAGATCAACATGATCTCTTTATTTCTTTTATTTATTTTTATATTCTCTCAAGATCATAGCCAGATAACCAAGCCCTGGACTCAAGACTAATCTTTATTATATATAGCTCACGGACTCGATTACATAGATAAGGATCAACACAAAAAACTCAAAGCTAGATCATACTACTTTATTCTACTAGATCAGGATATAACCAAAAGGATCGAACTAAGAAAAACGGTAAAGATAGAAGTGTGATAGTGATACGATACCGGGGCACCTCCCCCAAGCTTGGCAGTTGCCAAGGGGAGTGCCCATACCCATGTATTTATGTCTCTTTCTTCGGAGGTGGTGATGATGGAGTTGTTGATGATGTCGTGTCACACATCGAGCGTAGGAGATTCTCCAATTTGTGAATAATGCCCTTGAGTGCGGTGATGTATTCTTGCAGCAAAATATTTTCATGAGTGAGATACTTGTTTTGCACCCGAACTATTTCAATCATCTTGAAAGCTTCTATTTCAGTAGGGGTAAGATGGTTATAGTAAGGTTGAAGGATGCCTTCTTCTTCTGGTGCCGGAGCTTGATCCTCCATGGCCTTCTTGATCCTATCACCTTTGTTTATCTCCCCAAGTTCTTCTCTCTTCATCTCTATCTTCATTAGCCAAGCATCGTCGCCCGCGTTGTTGGAGGAGGGGGACGACATGATGCCTGGCCTTGAAAACTCTGGCAGAAAACAACTTGGAACAAAAATAGGAGATATTTGCGTGGCACGGTGGTCAAAACCTTCGGGAGATTATATAGTGAATTTTTACCGACCAAAAGAAGTATCGTGCAAGAAAACGGAGTCCGGAGGGCACACGAGGTGCCCACGAGGCAGGGGGCCGTGCCCAGGGGGTAGGGTGCGCCTCCACACTCGTGGATGCCTCGTGTCCCTTTCAGACTACTTCTTATTTTCCTATTTTCTTAAATTTTCCAAAACGAAGAAAAAATGCTATTGGAACTGTTTTGGAGTCGGTTTACTTACCGTACCACATACCTATTCCTTTTCGAAGTCTGAAACATTATGGAAAGTGTCCCTTATGTACTCCTCCGGGGTTATGGTGTCAATAACATAGGTTTCAACATTTATGGGATTACTTGAGATATAATGTTTGATTCTTTGACCGTTCACCACCTTCGGATTTGTGCCTTCGAAGTTGTTGATTTTTATGGCACCGGAACGATAGACCTCCTCGATAACGTAAGGACCTTCCCATTTAGAGAGGAGTTTTCCTGCCAAAAAATCTTAAACGAGAGTTGTATAATAAAACATAATCACCTACATTAAACTCGCGCTTTTGTATCCTTTTGTCATGCCATCTTTTAACTTTTTATTTAAACAATTTGGCATTCTCATAGGCATGGGTTCTCCACTCATCAAGTGAGCTAATGTCAAATAGTCTCTTCTCACCAGCAAGTTTGAAATCATAGTTGAGCTCTTTAATGTCCCAATATGCCTTATGTTCTAGTTCGAGAGGTAAGTGACATGCTTTTCCATAAACCATATTATACGGAGACATACCCATAGGATTTTTATATGCAGTTCTATAGGCGCATAATGCATCATCAAGTTTCTTGGACCAATTCTTTCTAGATCTATTAACAGTCTTTTGCAAAATTAATTTAATCTCTCTATTACTCAATTCTACTTGACCACTAGACTGTGGGTGGTATGGAGATGCAATTCTATGATTAACATCATACTTAGCAAGCATTTTACGAAAAGCACCATGAATAAAGTGTGAACCACCATCAGTCATTAAGTATCTAGGGACTCCAAACCTCGGAAAAATAACTTCTTTAAGCATCTTAATAGAGGTGTTATGATCGGCACTACTAGTTGGAATAGCTTCTACTCACTTAGTAACATAATCAACAACAACTAAAATATGTGTATACCCGTTAGAGGAAGGAAACGGTCCCATATAATCAAAGCCCCAAACATCAAATGGTTCAATAACAAGTGAATAGTTCATAGGCATTTCTTGACGTCTACTAATATTACCAATTCTTAGACATTCATCACAGGACAAGACAAACTTACGGGCATCTTTAAAGAGAGTAGGCCAATAGAAACCCGATTGCAATACCTTATGTGCAGTTCTATCTCCATCGTGGTGTCCTCCATAAGCCTCGGAGTGACACTTGCGTAGGATCTGTTCCTGTTCATGCTCAGGTACACAACGTCTAATAACACCATCTACTCCTTTATAAAGGTGTAGGTCATCCCAGAAGTAATGTCTTAAATCATAGAAAAACTTTTTCTTTTGTTGGTATGTGAAACTAGGTGGTATAAATTTAGCAACAATGTAATTAGCATAATCAACATACCATGGAGCAGTACGAGAAGCATTTATGACAGCTAATTGTTCATCAGGAAAGCTATCATCAATAGGTAGTGGGTCATCAAGAACATTCTCTAACCTAGATAAGTTGTCTGCAATGGGGTTCTCAGCTCCCTTTCTATCAATAATATGCAAATCAAATTCTTGTAGCAAGAGAACCCATCTAATAAGTCTAGGTTTAGCATCTTTCTCTTCCACAAGATATTTAATAGCAGCATGATCAGTGTGAACAGTTACTTTAGAATCAACAATATAAGGTATGAACTTATCACAAGCAAATACAGCTGCTAAAAATTCTTTTTCAGTAGTAGCATAGTTTCTCTGGGCACTGTCTAGAGTTTTACTAGCATATTGGATAACATTTAATTTCTTATCAACTCTTTGTCCTAGAACAGCACCTACAGCATAATCACTAGCATCACACATAATTTCAAAGGGTAAGTTCCAATCAGGTGGCTGAACAATAGGTGCAGAAATCAAGGCTTTCTTAAGTATTTCAAATGCTTCTACACAATCATCATCAAAGACAAAAGGAACATATTTTTGTAAGAGATTAGTCAGAGGCCCAGAAATCTTTGAGAAGTCTTTAATGAATCTCCTATAAAGACCAGCATGACCAAGGAAACTTCATATACCTTTAATGTCCTTAGGACACAACATCTTTTCAATAGCATCAACTTTAGCTTTATCAACTTCAATACCTCTTTTAGAAATTTTATGCCCAATACAATACTTTCATTAACCATAAAGTGGCACTGCTCCCAATTCAAGAGAAGATTAGTTTCTTCACATCTCTGCAAAACTCGATCAAGGTTGCTTAAGCAATCATCAGAAGAAGTTCCATACACAGAGAAATGATCCATGAAAACCTCAACAATATTTTCACAAAAGTCAGAGAATATAGCAGTCATACATCTTTGAAAGGTAGCAAGTGCATTACATAAACCAAAAGGCATACATCTATAATCAAAGGTACCGAAAGGGCAGGTAAAAGTGGTCTTTTCCTGATCCTCTTTTGGCACAGGTATTTGAGAGAAACCAGAATAACCGTCTAGAAAGCAAAAATGTGTATGTTTGGATAATATTTCTAGCATTTGATCAATAAAAGGTAAAGAGTAATGATCCTTTTTAGTAGCTTTATTTAATTTGTGGAAGTCAATTACCATTCTATAACCTGTAACAATTCATCTTTATCATTAGGAACAACAGTAATACCTCCCTTCTTAGGGACACAATGGACAGGACTTACCCACTGACTATCAGCAACATGATATATTATACCTTCCTCCAGAAACTTTAGTATTTGTTTTCTTACCACTTCTTTCATCTTAGGATTTAACCGTCGTTGGTGATCAACAACCGGTTTAGCGTCTTTCTCCAAAAAAAATTTGTGCTGGCATAGAGTGGGACTAATGCCCTTAAGATCATCGAGAGTATATCCAATAGCAGCACGGTGCTTCTTCAGAGTTTTCAATAATTTCTCTTCTTCCTGCTCTGAAAGGTTAGCACTAATAATAACAGGATATATATTCTTTTCATCAAGATAAGCATATTTAAGAGTATCAGGTAATGGTTTAAGCTCAAACACGGGATCACCCTTGGGTGGAGGAGGATCCCCTAAAATTTCAACAGGCAAGTTGTGTTTCAAAATAGGTCCCTATTTAAAGAATACTTCATCTATTTCCCTTCTTTCATTCATAAACATATCATTTCCATGGTCTAGCAAATATTGTTCTAATGGATCATTAGGAGGCACGGCAATAGAAGCAAGACCAATAATTTCATCTTTACTAGGCAATTCTTTATCATGGGGTTGTCTACGAAATTTAGCAAAATTAAAATCATGAGACATATCCCCTAAACCAACAGTAACAATATTCTTTTCACAGTCTATCTTAGCATTAACAGTATTCAAGAAGGGTCTACCAAATATAATGGGACAAAAGTCATCTTGTGGGGAACCAAGAACAAGAAAATCAGTAGGATATTTAACTTTCTCACATAAGACTTCAACATCTCTAACAATCCCAATTGGTGAAATAGTATCTCTATTGGCAAGCTTAATTGTAACATCAATACCTTCTACCTCAGCAGGTGCAATATCATGCATAATTTCTTCATATAAGGAATGAGGTATTGCACTCGCACTAGCACCCATATCACATAAGCCATGATAGCAATGATCTCCTATTTTAATAGAAACAACAGGCATGCCTACAACAGGTCTATGTTTATTTTTAGTATCGGGTCTAGCAATTCTAGCAGCTTCATTACAGATGTAAATAACATGCCCATCAATATTATCGACCAAGAGATCTTTAACCATAGCAATACGAGGTTCAACTTTAATTTGCTCAGGGGGTGTAGGTGTTCTAGCATTACTCTTACGAACCACAGTTGAAGCTTTAGCATGATCCTTTATTCTAACAGGAAAAGGTGGTTTCTCAATATAAGCGGTAGGAACAATAGGATCAATATTATAAGTGATAGTCTTTTCTTCAACTTTAATAGGTTCAACTTGTAACATCCCAATTTTCAATTTGGATGTTTATAATAGATCATTCATATGCATCCATGATTTATGCATTTTTGCCCCATTTGTTTTATTTGATTTTTGATCCAAGGAACTTTGAGCAACTCAAGGACCAAAAGAGAGAGTTGGAAGTTTCCCTAAAAACCAATTTTGAATTTTTTTCGAAGTTGGGAGTTTGGATCAAATTTGGTTTCACCAAAAAAATTCATTTCCATTATAGCAAAAATAAAATAAAGGGAGAAGATAAAATGACTTCTTCAAAATCAGAAAAGAAAATATTGGAAATTGAATTTGGAATCAAAATATATTTGTTGAGTTTTATTTGCAATTTATTTTATTAGCATAGCAAAAAGTTTATTTTTGAAAACTCGCATTTTAGGCCGGATAAAAGTTAACAGGGTCATATATAAGACCATATAATTATGTGAACATTTTTTCTTCAGATCTAAATAACAATTCTGAGAGAGCGAACCATTTATTTATTGTTTATCTAGTCTAATATTGTTATTAGTTAATCTTTCTCTTTGTCATCCTATCTAGCCCATCTATCTTTTCTATTTTTTTTCTTTTCTCCTTTGCCCTTGGCCCAACTTCTCCCACTAAGGCCCATATCTTCCAGCCCAACCGATGGCCATCTTCCTCCTCTCATCGTTACAGGAACATGAACAGAGAGCAACAGCCATGGACGCCTGTACCTCGATCCTTCCTCTTCCTCTCCCTCTCCCAACTCAATAACTGCCGGAACCGGTTCCCCTTACCTCCCTCGACCCCTCCCATCCCCTGGTGCGCCTCAAAGACGACCATAATGGCCACCATGAGCACTTGAAACTGCAACCATTAACACATCTTGCCCCACCCAACTCTGGACGTCCCTTGCCCTATATAAAGCACCCTTGGGAGCCCCTCTCACCCCTCGTCCGAAGCCCTCTCCTTCTGAAGTTTTCCCCTGTCCCTAACCTCTCCAATTTCTCGCCGGAGTTCGAGAATTCCGGCGACCTGTCACCGTGCGTACAGGAAGCAATCTACAACCACAACTTGTGCAAGTGGTTCAACTCATCGTCCTATACATCGTTCCGCACGCGTCCTTCGCCGAAGCACACCGGAGTCACCTTTCCTCGTCTCCGGCGACAAGTCCGGTGAGCACCCAGCCAGCGAATCGCAGAGCGCCACTTGTCCCTGGCCGATTTTTTTTCATTTTCAGGAATTTTTCCAAATTCAGATTCTTTACCAAATTTTCTTTCTTGTATATCTTTTAGTCTATAGATCCGATTTAGTTGATTCTTTTTCCTACTAGTTCATAGAAATCCCATCTATCCAGAGAACCAAACGAAATTTTTTTTTGAAAATTTTAAAATTTGAATTCAAACAGATCTGAATTCAAACTTCGTTAGGCCGTATCTCGAGTTTCGTAACTCTGTTTTAGGTGATTCTTTTTGCAAATCGAAACTCGTAACGTGTAATTTCTGTTAAAACCAAAACCATTTATTTTTGTTGCTGCAAAAATCACGTTCTGTACAGAAAATTTATTTGGTTGTTTTTGAAGTTTTCCGAAGTCCTCTCTTTGTTTTATTTTGATTCTTTGCTTGTATGCTTATGTATGTTATTGCTTGCTTATGCTAGATCATCCGGAGTGCGAAGCTTGCTACTACGAATCTTTAGAGTTCAACGAACGTCAGCAAGGCAAGTTCACACTTTGATCATAATTTTTAATACCCAGTTTTTACGATGCATTAGTTTAACCCTCAAAGATTGCATGAGTAGAATTGGAAACATGTGGTTATGCTATGTAGTTCATGTGGTAGGAACCTATTGAAAGGATCAATATAGTTGACTAGAGGGGGGGTGAATAGGCAACTAATACTTTTTAATTTTTCTTTACCAATTTAAACTTTGCATCAAAGTAGGGTTGTCTAGATATGCAACTAGGTGAGCAACCTATATGATGCAACAACAACAAGCACACAAGCAAGCAAGAGATATAACACAAATAAGCTTGCACAAGTAAAGGCACGAGATAACCAAGAGTGGAGCCGGTGGAGACGAGGATGTGTTACCGAAGTTCCTTCCCTTTGAGGGAAGTACGTCTCCGTTGGAGCGGTGTGGAGCCACAATGCTCCCCAAGAAGCCACTAGGGCCACCGTATTCTCCTCACGCCCTCACACAATGCGAGATACCGTGGTTCCACTATTGGTGCCCTTGGAGGCGGCGACCGAACCTTTACAAATAAGATTGGGGCAATCTTCACAACTTAATTGGAGGCTCCCAACGACACCACGAAGCTTCACCACAATGGACTATGGCTCCGCGGTGACCTCAACCGTCTAGGGTGCTCAAACACCCAAGAGTAACAAGATTCGCAAGGGATTAGTGGGGGAATCAAATTTCTCTTGGTGGAAGTGTAGACCAGGGCCTTCTCAACCACTCCCGAGCAAATCAACAAGTTTGATTGGCTAGGGAGTGAGATCGGGCGAAAATGGAGTTTGGAGCAACAATGTAGCTTGGGGTTGGAAGAGGTCCTCAACTAGAGGAAGAAGACACCCCTTTTATAGTTGAGAACTAAATCCAACCATTATCCACCTAACCAGCCCGCGACTTGCGGTACTACCGCACCAGACAAGCGGTACTACCGCAAGGCCTCACGGTACTACCGTGAGAGCCCACGATACTACCGTAGCCATGGCAGGAGCGAGGACAAGCCTGACGCGCAGAGGCGGAGGGCGGTACTGCCGCTCGCACGGTACTACCGCACCCCCTTGCGGTACTACCGCAAGGCAGGACTGGACCGGCCTGGGAAGGACGCGGATGAATAAAATTAGATCCATGCCAACTTCCGTTGGAAAACAATCGATGCAAAAGTCCGACATAGTACTACCGCAGATGGTGAGCGGTACTACGGCGTGGCTGCTGAGCCAGGCCAGGGCGCGCGGTACTATCGCGCACAAGGTGCGGTACTACCGCGGAGGGGGCGGATGTAAAAAATTACATCCGCCCCTACTACCGCATTGCAGCGGCACTTGGCCTGGGGGCCACGGTACTACAGCTCCTGAGGAGCGGTACTACTGTGGGCTCCTGCAGTACTACCGCGCCGAGGTCCGGTACTACCGCAGGTTCCTGAGGTACTACCGCTCCGGGGAGCAGTACTACCGTGAGCCCAAATTCAGCAACCAAGACATAATGCAAAGAGGATAAACGGAGGATGCTCCAAAGCGCAAGGGGAAAGGTGGAGACAAGGAAGAAAACGTGTACGTGATGATTCCACCCGAACCTTGCCGAAGCGGACCCCCTCTTGATAGTACGGCTTTCCTACGACTCAATTCCACCGAAAAGAAACGTAAAAAGAACGCCGTCTTCAATAGTCTTCGAGGGGCACCAAACCGTCTTGTGCCTAGCGATGAAACGTCTGAGAAACTCAAGGCACATGATTAGTCCGCAAAAGCATT
The DNA here is from genome assembly GCF_018294505.1 of Triticum aestivum. Lineage (NCBI taxonomy): Eukaryota > Viridiplantae > Streptophyta > Magnoliopsida > Poales > Poaceae > Triticum > Triticum aestivum. The sequence goes on along the minus strand of NC_057799.1, from coordinate 378,556,264 downwards.
GTCATCAATCACCAAAACACCTTAGGGATAAATATGCCCTTACAATATCCCCCCTTTTGGCGGATTGATGACAATACGGGATTTGCACAAAGGAAAATAATATTGAGCAAACGCAAACCCCTCCTCTCTAAAATATAGACGGGGCTCCCCCTAGATGTGTGCAATCTAGATGGGTGCTTTGGACTGCACGGCACACATACTAGGATCAACACTCCCCCTATATTTTATAGACAAGGCATATCTTGCAATAGAAGGCTAACACTAAGCAGGATAGCAAACAAGAGCATAACATAAGTAGCACCATATATCATAAGCTCACTAAGATAAGATAGAGTGCATATGTCTTACACCATATGAAGGATAAGAGGATAAGTCTCACAAGCGCAAACCAAACCAAAGCAAACGAGGTTCAAACGAAAAGGCAAACAAACCAAACTTGACACACGACTCGCAAGCAAATCCCTACACTCTCTCCCCCTTTGGCATCGAGACGCCAAAAAGGCAGAGAGGACACCTATACACAAGGGGTGGCTCAGGCAGAGTAATCGCTCCAATGCTCCTCGTCAGACTCGACGGCTGGGACGGTCTCCTCGATGTCCTCCTCAGAATCAGTCCACCTGTAGCCTTGCTTCGCCATCCATTCTGCCTCTGGTGTGATGTGCCTCTCTGACCCGCTGGATTCTCCCTCACCAAAAACCTTCATGATCTTCTTGTTGCGGCGGTGACTCTCCTTGGAAGCAACGTGAGTCCTGTACTGCCCCTTTGCCTGCATGCAGAACAGAGTCTTCATCTTGTCCTTGAGCTTCTTGGCCCACAAGGGCTTAGAGGAACGATGGGTATACCCAGCAGTACGGTCCTCAACAGCAGCCTCAGCCTCAGCCTCCTCCTCATCAACAGCCCTCTTAGCCGTCGTTGCCTCAGCACGAGTAGTAGTGTTGGCCCACTTGGGCTTGACATGGAGACTGATGGACTCATGTCGAATCCAGTCTGGAGCAAGGAACTCATCACTAGGGAACATCTTCTCCCAAGACTTGGAGATCAACAGAAACAGGTACGGTCCATAGATAGGTACCTTGCGGTTGAATACCGTGAACCGAAGCTCACACCACATGATATGTGAGACATCAAGTGGTTGAGACTGAGACACACACGCCTCCTCGCACAGGAGCATCATATTCACCAGATAGGCATGCACCTTGTCCTTGTCGCCAATGCGAGGAAAGAGAGAGTTGCGGAAGATGCGATACATGATGTCCAGAAATGGGTTCAGCACCCACGTCGACTTGCCACTGGGAAGCACCTTCTCAACATAATACTGCTAAAGCCTGTTCTTGCTGGCAGACTCAGGGTTGGCATGAGGGCGAACACCTACGGGCGTGGTGAGCCCGTCATCAGGAACATGGAGCAGACCCATGAAATCCTTCCAGGTAGCAGTCAACTGATGTCCATTGGTCATCCAGGTCATTCTTCGATCCTCCCCAGTGTGGAAGTGAACTGAGGCAAAGAACTGGCAAATAAGCTCAGGGTCAGATGGAAGGAGATCACATGCTCAATGCCAAACTGCTCCACCAAATCCAGAGCTTCTCCAAAGTAACCATGGTGATTGGCCTGCCTCATGTGATTCATGTCAATCCACTTGACATCCACGTAGCTGTTTTGCTTGGCCTTGATCACATCCAAATAGATGAGAGTCTGCTGCTTGGTCCAAAACAAGTCCTTGCCTCTGAAGATAGCACGGGCATTCACATATGGGTTGATCTGCCTTCGAGGGATAAACTCAGAAAGTGGAATCTCGTCCATGCCCTTTGCGGGTTCCTTGTACTTGCTGGCGGAGGACTTGACATTGCACTTGGGGGCACTAGAGCCCTCTGGAGCTTCATCTTGATTTCGCAGACGCTTGGAGCCAGTGTCACGACTAGGATTGGAACGGCGAGCAGGAGCACCGGAGCCACCACCTAGGACACAAAGCAAAAGCCACAAACGAAACACGAGAAGAATCAATGCAAAGACCTCAGCAAGACACAGGAAACATGTAGAAAGCATACGTGTTAGTTGCCAAGATGAATATTGGACAACAACGGTAGTACTGCCAAGTTGCGCAGTACTGAAATTTTAGTACCGCTCCTAGGCGCGGTAGTACCGCGTGAGGGCACGGTAGTACCGGGGCTTGGAGCGGTAGTAGAACTTTAGTACTACGGCTTGTGCGGTAGTACCGCACCTGACGGGCGGTAGTACCGGACACGCGGTAGTACCGGACACGCGGTAGTACCGCACAGTAGGTGCGGTAGTACCGCACGGCGTCAGATCCGAACTTTGAATCTGAAAACAACCACGAAAACGCGGTGGTACTACGGTTGATCGAATCTACCACGGGACAACATATCAAGTATAATTTCCATGCTACACAACTCTCCTACATCCTACTCTTGCATAGATTTGGCCTAAAATATCAAGAACACATGCATCTCCCCAAAAACCTAGAGACAAAAAGAACGAACAAAAGGGAGAGGGATTTGGGGAGAAACCTTGTTCCATGGCAAGAGGAAGTGGTGGGGAACGATCCCACCAGTCGGAATCCGAGGAGAGTGGCCGGAGACGGAGATCCAGCGAGGGTCTCCGGCGCCGTTCTTGAGCAGGAGAGAGAGGGGCTGCGGGGAGAGAGACAAATGAATGGGAATGGGGGAGTTGGAACTCCCCCTGCCCGGGTCATAACCCCCACGCGCATGCGTCAGCGCGGTAGTACCGCGCTTCATCGCGGTAGTACCGCTCGGGCGGAAGTGCCGCATCGAAGCGGTAGTACCGCTCTCCCAGGCGGCAGTAAAAAATTACTGCCGTGCTAGGTGCGGTAGTACCGTGCACTCCACACGCGGTAGTACCGTGGCAGGCCGCCGTAGTACCGTGAGCTCAAGAAGATGCACGTTTCAAACACAAGAAAAAAAGAGGTCTTCGCACGGAATCTTCAAGCAAACGAGACACCACAAGAACACGCTCAACACGAAGAAAGAAAGGCAAAAGACAACAAGAATCAACCACGAGACACAACCTCTCCAAAGAGAGGGCGGTGGCCGGAGCCACCTATGTTTGAGTCAATTGGTATGGCACCGCAAAGAATTATCCTTGGGCCCATGACCAAAACTCGTCTTTGAAGCACAAGTACCATAAAAAATGGCTAATGTGAAAGAGTAGATCAATTTATGCATAATGGGGGGAGGGAGAGTTCATTGAGAGAACAACACTCCCCTATGTCCATGCCTACATCTAAACAAGACAACAAGTTGAGTATGGTGGGGTGTGCAAGGGTTCAAGCAACATTGCTCGAATCAATGATATTTAGCTCATGCCTTAACTCGCGAAATCTTGCTTCATCCAACGGCTTCGTGAAAATATCTGCAAGGTTATCATGAGTGTTGACGTAGTTGAGCTCGATCTCCCCTCGCCTAATGTGATCCCGGATGATACAAAATCTCAATATGCTTCGTCTTGAAGTGTTGCACCGGGTTGAGAGAAATCTTGATGGCACTTTCATTGTCACACCAAAGAGGCACTTTGTCACAAATGACACCGTGATCCTTTAAAGTTTGCCTCATCCATAAGAGTTGTGCACAACAACTACCGGCCGCCACATACTCCGCTTTGGTGGACGAGAGAGACACACAACTTTGCTTTTTAGAAGACCAACTTACCAAAGAGCAACCAAAGAATTGGCACCCTCCGGAAGTGGACTTCCTATCCACTTTGTCTCCCGCCCAATCGGAGTCCGAATACCCTACAAGCTTGAAGTTTGCTCCTCTTGGGTACCATAAGCCAAAGTTTGGCTTATGAGCCAAATATCGAAAGATTCGCTTGACCGCCACAAAGTGGCTTTCCTTAGGTGCGGCTTGAAACCGTGCACAAATTCCCACACTCAACATGATATCCGGTCTAGATGCACAAAGGTAAAGCAAGGATCCAATCATGGAACGATATACCTTTTGATCCACCGCTTTACCATTGGGATCGATGTCAAGTTGGCACTTGGTGGGCATTGGAGTGGAAGTCGGCTTGACATCACTTAGCTTGAATGTTGAGCATGTCTTGAGTGTATTTGGCTTGGTTGATGAAGGTTCCTTCTCTTCTTTGCTTCACTTCGAAACCCGAGAAAGAACTTCAACTCTCCCATGGAAGACATCTTGAACTTTGAGGTCATGAGAGCGGCAAATTCCTCATTGAAAGCTTTGTTAGGGGAACCAAAGATAATATCATCAACATAAAGTTGGCACACAAACAACTCCCCTTTGACCTTCTTAGTAAAAAGAGTGGGGTCGATTAGCCCAACTTCAAATCCACGGTCTTGTAACAACTCGGTAAGGTGGTCATACCACGCACGTGGGGCTTGTTTAAGGCCATAGAGTGCCTTATCGAGTTGATACACATGATCGGGAAAGTAGGGATCCTCGAACCCGGGGGGTTGCTTGACATATACCAACTCATTAATAGGACCATTAAGAAAAGCACTCTTCACATCCATTTGTTGCAACTTAAAGTTGTGATGAGAAGCATAAGCAATCAACAAACGAATGGATTCAAGGCGAGCAACGGGAGCAAAGGTTTCACCGTAGTCGATACCCTCGACTTGGGAGTAGCCTTGTGCCACCAATCTTGCCTTGTTGCGAATGATGGTCCCATGAGCATCTTGCTTGTTCTTGAATATCCACTTGGTTCCAATGACATTGTGGTTCCCCGTTGGCCTTGGCACCAATCTCCACACCTTGTTGTACTCGAAGTTGTTGAGTTCTTCATGCATGGCATTAAGCCAATCCGGATCTTCGAGTGCTTCATATACCTTTTGGGGTTCAACACAAGAGACAAACGCGTGATGTTCACAATAGTTTGCCAATTGTCTACGAGTGCTTACCCCCTTTTGAATGCTTCCAAGCACATTTTTCATGAGATGACCCTTGGTGGAGAGCTTGGATGCAATCTTGGCGGCACGACGCTCCAATTCCTCCTCGGTGGTGAGTTGAGGAGCGGTCACTTGATCATCTTGAGCGTCGTCTTGAGCTTGTTCTTGATCTTGAACTTGCTCGGAGGAGAGAACTTGACCTTGGGCATCACTTGGTGTGTCAACACCGTCTTGAGCATGATCTTGCCCTTGGTCTTGTTCATGAGGTTGAGGGCCTTCACTTTGTTCTTCGGAAGCGTGTGGGCCTTGGGTTGGTGATGGCTCCACTTGAGTGGAGCATTGTCCTTCTCCTTCGGCCACAAGGGGTTCCTCAATGGGTAGGATAAAACCAACACCCATTCTTCTTATGGCTTGAGGAGGAATTTCATCACCTACATCACAAGTGCCACTTTGCTCCACTTGGGAGCCGTTATTCTCATCAAACTCCACGTTACACGTCTCCTCAATAAGTCCCGTGGATTTATTGAGGACACGGTAAGCATGAGAGTTTGTAGCATAACCAACAAATATGCCCTCATAAGCTCTAGCCTCAAATTTAGACAACCGAACACCCTTTCTTGAGAATGAAACACTTACACCCGAAACACCCGAAAGTACTTGAGGTTGGGCTTGTTACCGGTGAGTATCTCATATGGAGTCTTGTTCAAGCCCTTGCGGAGATAGAGCCGATTGGATGCATGACACGCGGTGTTGATGGCTTCGGCCCAAAAGTTGTATGGAGACTTGAACTCCGCCATCATGGTCCTTGCCGCATCCATCAACGTCCGGTTCTTCCTCTCCGCAACACCGTTTTGTTGAGGGGTGTAAGGTGCGGAATATTGATGCTTGATCCCCTCATCACTAAGAAACTCATCCAAGGTGTAGTTCTTGAACTCGGTGCCGTTGTCACTTCTTATTGTCAAGATCTTTGCATTGTGTTGACGTTGGGCTTCATTTGCAAAGTCAATGACGGTTTGTTGGGTCTCGCTCTTCCTCTTGAAGAAATACACCCAAGTGTATCTTGAATAGTCATCCACAATCACCAAGCAATACTTCCTACCCCCAAGACTATCAAAGGATGGAGGCCCAAAGAGATACAAATGAAGGAGCTCCAAAGGCCTCTTCGAGTAAATGATAGTCGTGGGAGGGTGAGCCTCCTCATGTAGCTTTCCTTCGATACAAGCACTGCAAGCACGATCTTTAGCAAAACTAACATTCGTTAATCCACGGACATGGTCCCCCTTGAGAAGACTTTGCAAAGATCTCATATTGACATGGGCTAAACGGCGATGCCAAAGCCATCCCACGTCAACTTTAGCCATTAGGTATGTCGCGGTCTTAGTGGGTCGCTCCGAAAAGTTAATCACATATAGACCATTCTCGACATGCCCAACAAAGTCTACTTTAAGAGTCTTGCTCCACAAGAGGTCCACGGTATCAATATCAAAGAAAGTGGCAAAGCCCACGATTGCAAGTTGACGAACGGAAAGTAAATTGTATGCAAGGGACTCAACAAGCATGACCTTCTCGATCGTGAGATCATGAGAAATGACAACCTTGCCGAGTCCCAATACCTTAGAAGACGAGGCATCACCCCACTCGACATTGGTGGGCATAGATGGAATCTTGTGCACGTCCACCACCAAGTCCTTGCTTCCGGTCATATGATTTGTAGATCCACTATCGAGCAACCATGATCCCCCACCGGAAGCAAACACCTACAGGAGATCAATGCTTGGTTTTAGGTACCCATTTTGTAATGGGTCCTTTGATGTTAGTAACAAGGGTCTTAGGAACCCAAATAGACCATTCAATGTACTCATAAGGAGAACCAACAAATTTGGACATGTCCATCACTAGCACGACACAACACATAAGAAGGGTTAAAGTCGCCGGCTTTGTTGAGAAGGGAAGTGTTCCCCATCTTGGCATCACCACCCTTCATGGCGTTCTTCTTCTTCTCCTTAGTATCACCCTCTCCCTCCTTCACAAAGGTTTGCTTAAGAGGGGGAGGTCGTTTGGCCTTGTCATTCTTCTTCTTGATCTTGGACTTGGGTGCGTACCCAACCCCTTCCTTGTCCACAACTTCCTTTTGATTGCTCTAAAGGTCGTTCAGGTTCTTCTCGCCTTGTATGCAAGACACAAGACCCTTCTCAAGCTGCTCCTTTAACTTAGCATTCTCCTCAACAAGATGCACATGCTCACAACATGGGTTAGTAGCATTTGCATTATCAATTAACACCATATGAGGAAATGTGGCTTCTTGGTTAGCTTCACTTGGAGTTGATCATGAGACTCCTTGAGGCTAGCATGAACACCCTTCAAGACTTTGTGAGCCTTGTCGAGAATGTCAAACTCCTCTTTGAGTCTAGCAAGATCAACCCCAAGCTTTGCCTTCTCGGAGTTTAGCACACGAGAAACAACAAGAGCATGATCAAGATATTTCTTTAACTTAGCATGATCATCGTTGTGTGACTCCTCAAGAGCCAAACGAAGACCACGCTCTTCCTCAAGAGCATTGGAAAGATCCGAAATCTCATCGGCATAGTCACGACTATGCCACTCCATATTAGAGATGGTATCTTCGTGAGCCTCGATCATGTCATTGGCTTCACCAAGTTGTTCCAAGAGAGCAACAAAGTGCTTCTTGGATTTACCCTTGAGTTTACCCATAAAGGTCTCAAACTCATTCTCCTCCACATTTGTTCCCTCATGTTCATCAATGCTATCCGTCAAAGAAGGATGATTAATGATGGTAGTTTTGATGTTGGGGGTTACCTTTTTGGTGGCTTTAGCCATGAGGCACTTGGCGGTGATGCTCTCATTGGGTGAGTCGAAGAGAGACACCCGTGGAGTCGTCGCAATGGCAACGGAGGCCATGGCAACCGACTCACCATCTTCATCGTTGTCATCATCCTCATTGTACTCTTCTTGTACCACCAATGCCTTGGGAGGAGTCTTCTTGGTGAAGTTGCTCTTGTTGGGGAACGACTTGGCATTGTCCTTTCGGATGAGCTTACCACCATTGTCTTCCCTCTTCTCATAAGGGCACTCCGCAACAAAGTGGCTCACATTGCCACAATTAAAGCAAGTCATCACTCGTTGCTTGCCCTTTGCGCCACTTGAATTGTTCTTGTTGAAGTTGGGCCTTGAGTTTTTCTTGCTCCAAAATTGTCTTGAAGCAAGGGCCATGTGTTCATGATAGGCATACTTCGTATCTTCGAGGTTGCTCTCCTCTTCTTCCTCTTCATCCTCTTCCTCCATACTAACCTTGGCCTTTAGAGCAAGGTTGCGCTTCTTTACTCTTTGAGAGCGTAGTACCGCATTGTCGGCGGTCTTGTCCAAGATGCTCATAGCAACGAACTCATCCAACACTTAACTTGAGGACAAGGTGTGGAAGTCCGGCCTTTGACGAATGACGGAGGACATGGCTTTGTGGTAGGGCATCATTGCCTTGAGGAATTTGCACTTGATCCAATTGTCATCCGTGTCCTTACTTCCATGATCTCGGAGAGAGACCGCTAGTTTGGTTACCCTCCGATAAAGCTCACGAGGTTCTTCATCTTCTTTCATTGCAAACTCATCAGCTTCATCTTGCACCACTTCATAGTTGGAGCGTTGAATGCTTGCGCTTCCCCGATAGAGGGAAACCACTTGGTGCCAAGCATCTTTGGCCATGGAGTAGGGCCGGAGATGAGGAAGATCTTCGGGCAGGATTGCTTCTTGGATGATGAAGAGAGCATTCTCATTGAATTGATTATCCACGACTTCTCTAGGAGTGAAGTTGCTTCGGTCATGCGGATAGAAACCTTCTTCAATGATTCTCCAAAGGTTAGTGTTCACATGATTTAAATGACGCTTAAAACGATAGACCCAAGAATCAAATTCTACATTCTTCTCAATCTTAGGGGCCGGGCCGTCATGATTCAAATGAGTGGAAGGAAGCGGTCCACCATAGACAAGTGGAGGTTCCACATGGGCAAAGATTCCGGTGCCATTTTTACCACTAGAAGAAGGAGCTTTCTCGCTAGTAGCTTCCCCCTTGTCGGAGGTAGCATCTGTCACCTTGTTAGCGGGATCACCCACTTTCAACGGTGCGGTGGAAAGTTTAAGCCCTTCTAAGAATTTATTAAACATGCTTTCGACCTCGGTCGTCATGGAGGTTTTCAATGTGTCCAACGCCACATTGAATTCCTCATGAGAGACCGCGGTTCCCCCATCTCCCGTAGACGAGACCGGATTCGCACCGGAGTGCTCCTCCACACCGTCTAAGACGTCAACCATACTCTTCGGACGGTAAAGTCCTTAATAAAGAGACGAGGCTCTGATACCAATTGAAAGGATCGATATAGTTGACTAGAGGGGGGGGGGGTGAATAGGCAACTGACAATTTTTAACTTTTCTTTACCAATTTAAAATTTGCATCAAAGTAGGGTTGTCTAGATATGCAACTAGGTGAGCAACCTATATGATGCAACAACAACAAGCACACAAGCAAGCAAGAGATATAACACAAATAAGCTTGCACAAGTAAAGGCACGAGATAACCAAGAGTGGAGCCGGTGGAGACGAGGATGTGTTACCGAAGTTCCTTTCCTTTGAGGGAAGTACGTCTCCGTTGGAGTGGTGTGGAGCCACAATGCTCCCTAAGAAGCCACTAGGGCCACCGTATTCTCCTCACGCCCTCACACAATGCGAGATGCCGTGATTCCACTATTGGTGCCCTTGGAGGCGGCGACCGAACCTTTACAAATAAGATTGGGGCAATCTCCACAACTTAATTGGAGGCTCCCAACGACACCACGAAGCTTCACCACAATGGACTATGGCTCCGCGGTGACCTCAACCGTCTAGGGTGCTCAAACACCCAAGAGTAACAAGATCCGCAAGGGATTAGTGGGGGAATCAAATTTCTCTTGGTGGAAGTGTAGATCGGGGCCTTCTCAACCACTCCCGAGCAAATCAACAAGTTTGATTGGCTAGGGAGTGAGATCGGGCGAAAATGGAGTTTGGAGCAACAATGGAGCTTGGGGTTGGAAGAGGTAGTCAACTAGAGGAAGAAGACACCCCTTTTATAGTCGAGAACTAAATCCAACCGTTATCCACCTAACCAGCCCGCGACTTGCGGTACTACCGCACCAGGCAAGCGGTACTACCGCAAGGCCTCACGGTACTACCGTGACAGCCCACGGTACTACCGTTACCACGACAGGAGCGAGGACAAGCCTGACGCGCAGAGGCGGAGGGCGGTACTGCCGCTGGCGCGGTACTACCGCACCCCCTTGCGGTACTACCGCAAGGCAGGACTGGACTGGCCTGGGAAGGACGCGGATGAATAAAATTACATCCGTGCCAACTTCCGCTGGAAAACAGTCGATGCAAAAGTCCGACACAGTACTACCGCAAATGGTGAGCGGTACTACCGCGTGGCGGCTGAGTCAGGCCAGGGCGCGCGGTACTACCGCGCACAAGGTGTGGTACTACCGCGGAGGGCGCGGATGTAAAAAGTTACATCCGCCCCTACTACCGCATTGCAGCGGCACTTGGCCTGGGGGCCACGGTACTACAACTCCTGAGGAGCGGTACTAGTACTACAGCTCCTGAGGAGCGGTACTACCGTGGGCTCCTGCAGTACTACCGCGCCGAGGTCCAGTACTACCACAGGTTCCTGCGGTACTACCGCTCCGGGGAGCAGTACTACCGCGAGCCCAAATTCAGCAACCAAGACATAATGCAAAGAGGATAAATGGAGGATGCTCCAAAGCGCAAGGGGAAAGGTGGAGACAAGGAAGAAAACATGTACGTGATGATTCCACCCGAACCTTTCCGAAGCGGACCCCCTCTTGATAGTAAGGCTTTCCTACGACTCAATTCCACCGAAAAGAAACGTAAAAAGAACGCCGTCTTCAATAGTCTTCGAGGGGCACCAAACCGTCTTGTGCCTAGCGATGAAACATCTGAGAAACTCAAGGCACACGATTAGTCCGCAAAAGCATTGTCGTCAATCACCAAAACACCTTAGGGATAAATATGCCCTTACACCTATGACCTTTGATCACCCCGGGAATATTCGTTATATCATATATTGCTTAGCCATGCTCGTAGACGGGGATTGGTATGTGTGATCCATGCAAGTTGCGAGAGTTGATAATTTTGGGATAACCTAAGGTGACAACTTTAATACACATCTGGGTGGATTGTTTGGGGCACCTGGAGAAACCAGTGCTTGCCCAAGGGGAATCCCGGAGTACCCGTGTGATTACCCTAGGTCCGCCACCTAGGCTCAAAGGGATCATAAGATATTTCATGCCTAGAAACTTCCGTGTGCAGCCACAAGCCATTATGGGCTCTGGCATAGCTGAGTAAGTTGTGTGACCTCTTTTCGTGGTAGACTAGCTGATGTAGGGGAAAGTAGGTGTACCGGTCTACCCAGGGTTTGGAGGAAATACTTCAGAAATGCTATGTCTCGATCTTCCGATCATGGAGGTGGTCGAGTCTTGTGGGGAAAAGTGCGCAAACCTCTCCAGAGTGTACAAACTAATCATGATTAGCCGTTTCCCCGGTTACGGACATCTTGAGTATCTAGAAGTGAATTATTGGTTGATCTCATCACTCTTTTAATGAAATTATTGGGTTACTAATAACTTGGGAATTTTGGGATTGAGTTGGAGGAACCTTCTCAATAATGGCATTTTAATGTAGTAGTTAAAAAAATTATTCCTTTGTTGTAGGGTAAAATTAGCTTTATGCAAAATAAAACTTAGAGCCTCCACCAGCTAAATTTGCATATAGAGATAGTCTTTTCATTTATTATTATTTTATGGTGTGAAATTGCCAGCATATTCCATGTGCTGACCTACACGGCTGCAACGTCTCATGTTGCAGACTTTTCCGACGAGGATTAAAGGTGCGATAGGTCGTTATTCTACACTCAGTTTGCCGTGAAGTTGGATGGACTCATTTACCTTCAATGCTTCCGCAGTTATTTTTACTTAGATGGCCTTTGGCCATATTATTGTAATAAATACTCTTTTGAGGACCTTGATGTAATAAAGTATGTGGTTGAACTCTGTTATAATTCCTCGAGTACTGTGTGTGTCAGCATACCGATCCAGGGATGACACTTAAGCACAGAGACTTCGATCCATTTGGGTCAGGTCGCTACACAACTACTTTTACTTCAATGGAAGGATGATATTTAAACCACTTCTCCTTAGGGAGATCAACATGAGTAGCAAATGATTCACAGAAAGAAGCTACTATCTCAGAGTCAAGTCCATATTTAGTGCTAAATTCACGAAAAGCATCGTTATCCATAAAAGATTTAACACAATCAAACTTAGGTGTTATACCTGACTCCTTACCTTCGTCGAGTTCCCAATCTTCAGAGTTGTGTTTAATTCTTTCCAATAAATCTCATTTGAATTCAATAGTCTTCGTCATAAAAGAACCAGTACAAGGAGTATCGAGCATGGAGCGATTATTGAGAGAAAGCCGAGCATATTTTTTTTTGAATAATAACTTCTCTTGAGAGCTCATGATTGGGGCATAAATATAACATTGACTTAAGCCTCCCCCAAGCTTGAGCGATACTTTCTCCTTCACGAGGCCAAAAATTATATATATAATTACGATCACGATGAACCAAATGCATAGGGTAAAACTTATGATGAAATTCCAATTTCAATCGATTGTAGTTCCATGATCCAATATCATCACATAGCCTAAACCATGTCAATGCCTTTCCCTTAAAAGATAAAGGGAAGACCTTCTTATTGATAACATCCTCGAGCATACATGCAAGCTTAAATAATCCACAAACTTCATCCACATAAATTAGGTGCATATCGGGATGTAACGTTCCATCTCCTGTAAAAGGATTAGCTAGCAGTTTCTCTATCATACCCGAAGGAATTTCAAAGTAAACATTTTCAGTAGGTTTAGTAGGTTGAGGAGCAACTCTTTGCTCTACTGGTCGGGGTGAAGATACCCCGAACAAGCCCCTCAAAGAATTATTTTCCATAGTAACAAGTGACAGTAAATTTCAGCACACTATATAAATTTTTCCTTACCAAATTCCATCTATGTTGGGGACATAACTACTGGCGTAACCCTCCCAGGAGGGGCCGGGTTACGCTATGGCAATTCATCATATGAAGCCCAATATCAAGCTTGAAGATGGCGGTTCAATAAAGGGCCTAAAGCCCGTAGGCGACTTAAGGCCCGTAGTGATAAACCACCGTAATGGCATGACTTGTGTTGTAAGGCAAGATTAACTAGTCACCGAGCCGAACACTGTTTATGAGCCGGCCGGGACTCTGTAGGCCGCGAGGCGTCGACCCGTGTATATAAGGGGATGACCCGCCGGCGGCTTAGGGCAAGTAACATCAAATCGGCAGCCAGGCATAGCGGATTCGCTCCCTGGTCATCAAAACCCTAGTAATTCCACCTCAACTGGAGTAGGCTTTTACCTTCACCGTAAGGGGCCGAACCAGTATAACCCTCGTGTCCTTTGTCCTGCTTTAACCCCTTTAAGCTTCCTAGTTGCGATGGCTCCACGACTAAGTCCTTTCACAAGGGCATCTGCCGTGACTATTCCACGACAGTTGGCGCCCACCGTGGGGCCAGCGCATGGTGGATTTGAGTTCTTGAAGGGCAGCTTCGAAGGGCTCAAGGGATACGCTGTGGGCCGGATGACCAAGAGTCGTCGCGGCAATCTATACATCGACGACGCAGGCTGGGGCCCTGACACCGGCTCAATCGAGTACGGGTACCGGGTCCCCTTCGGCGGAATCCACGTTTTCATTGGCAAGATCGGCGAGCCGGGCCCTGAGCCGGACATCTGCACCGACCTCATCGAGACGGCTCAGCGTGCGAGACCCGCCCGGACTCTGCCTGCCTTGAAGCGTGCTTTCGTGGGATGCATCCACGGAGGACTCTCTGAAGGATCTAGATCTGGCGATGAGACGACCATCTGCTCTGATGGTGAATCGTCCACAGGTGAGACGGACTCGTTGTATCAACTTCAAGATGGCAGGCTTGGGGGTTGTTCCGATGGCGACAGTATTCCGGACCCTTTTGAGCCGCCAAGCCGGGTTGGAATCTTCATGGCCGGCACGCAACCTGTTCAAAACCCCGCCGCTGGGGCAGGAGGCCCTGTGCACTCGCCGGCTCAGGTGCTGATGGATCTCACGGATAAGATGACTGCCCTGTTAACCGCCACGGTCTTCCCAGCGGATCAAGCTCAATATGATGCAGAAGTGGCACAGTTAAAGATGGATATAGCGCAGGCCAAGGAAGATCTGGCAGCGGAAGGAATCAGGATGGCTGCAGAACGGGCGGCTCTGGACGCCCAGACTCAGCTGATTCAGGCGCAGTCTTTCCGGCTCACAATGGATCAGAATGCATCCAATGAGGTCATGAGAAGGAGGCATCAGAAGGCCCAATCTTGGCTCCCTCCGGTTTATGATCCTCGAAACCTCTTCAACACGCCCGGTGCAGGGCCTAGTAACCCGCCAGAAATCACGGCACCCGGGGTTGGAACGCTGGTTCAGCCGCAAGTGATGGGGCCTCCCCGTGTGAATACTGCCCCGCCTCGATACGTACCAATACCACCGGGTCATTATTCTAATCCATTGGAAAACATGATCGCTGCAGCGGCACGACTGGCGGCTCTCCCGGTCGAGGGCGATTATCCAACGGCGGTCGGAACCCACAGGGTCAGAGAACTTCTTCAGACGGCTTTGGCACAACAGGAGGCATATTCATATAGCCGGGACATGATTCATTCAACCCCTCGTCCAAACCAGAGCCCAAGTTATAGCAGACACATGGTTTCAGCGGCCGGCTCAAGCAATGTCCGGTGCCGTGACTTGCCAGGTGGGCATGGCCCGGCGCATAATGGAGCTTTCAACGCGGTAGATCAAGACAGAGCACGTCAAGAGGCTGAGCAGGTGGCTCAGCTGACAGCTTACCAGCCTTTTCCGGTTTACCCAACGGCTTCTATCGAGGCAGGCGTAGCTACGAGGACCGGAGGTGTCCCTTGTCTGGTGCCAGCTCTCCGTAACGAACGTCTGCCCAAAGATTTCAAAGGACCTAGGAAGGTACCTAATTACACGGCAGATTTATAGCCCGGAGCATGGATTGAAAGCTACGAGATGGCTATGGAGTTGCTGGAGGTCAGTGAAGCGGCGATGGCCAAATACTTCACCATGATGTTGGATGGGACTGCCTGCACTTGGTTGAAGGGACTGCCACCTAATTCCATCGGGTCATGGGCAGAGATAAAAGCCCGGTTCATCCAAAACTTCAAAGATACATGTAAGCAATCTATGTCAATTGTGGATTTGACTAGCTGCAAGCAGGAAGAAGGCGAATCTACAACCCATTGGGTACGCCGGGTCAAGGAAATAATACATTCGTCTGATAAGATGGATGCCGGCTCTGCAGTCTTAATGTTGGAGCAAAATTGTCGTCTTGCGCCCCTGAAGATGAAGCTCGGGCGGCTCAAGCGCGATTGCAACGATATGGGTACGCTGATGGCGGCTCTGGTCAAGTACGCCGACTCTGATAGTACCAAGGATCCCGTGTCTGATGATGAAAAGACAGGGAGGGGAAAGAAGAATGGCAACGGCAAGGGCCCTCAGCATAACCCGGCGAGTCAAGGAGGCAATAAACGTAAGGCTGATGATGGTATGGAGTTTGTGGCTAACACCAATGCGCAGGGTAACAATCACCAACGTAAGGGGAGACCACCTCCCCGGTCTGGCGGGTCAGGCCCGACGCTTGAGCAATTGTTAAATGAGCCCTGTCCAAGGCATGGCTCTAGGGAGAAGCCGGACACTCATCTATGGAAAGACTGTGCGATCATGAAAGCTTTCAAGAATTCCAACATGTTCAACAGTAACAATGGGCAGGGCGGTGGCTCAGGTGGCGGCGGCTTTCATGGCCCGGGCGGCGGTTCAAATTCCAATTTTCAGAATTCTCAAGGTAATCAAGGTGGTTTTAACCAGCAATCTGGCCAGGGTAATCAGCAGCAGCAGCAGGGGGGATACCAGACCAATCCAAAGCAGCTCAATAGTGGACAGTATCATGTGTTTACTACCAGTTTGTGCAAGCGAGACCAGAAGCTTCATAAGAGGGCTGTGAACGCTGTTGAGCCGGCGGTTCCACGTTACTTGCGATGGTCTGAGCAGCCGATTGTATGGAATAGGGAAGATCACCCTCCCCGGATTGATAATCCGGGTCACCTGGCCTTGGTGGTGGCTCCTCAAGTTGATGGGTATAAATTCACTAAGGTACTCATGGACGGAGGTAGTAGCATCAACATCCTCTATTATGAGACCTTCCATCGTATGGGATTAACTGATAAAAACCTCAAACAGTCCAATACTATTTTCCATGGCATGGTGCCCGGTAAGTCGGCGTATCCAATTGGTAAGATCAAGCTGGAAGTAGCCTTTGGAGATGAGTACAACTCCAGGGCGGAAAAACTGACTTTTGAGGTGGTCAAGATCAGAAGCCCGTACCATGCTCTATTTGGGCGGCCGGCTTACGCCAAGTTCATGGCACGGCCGTGTTATGTATATTTGTAGCTCAAGATGCCGGGTCACAACGGGACCATTACAGTTCATGGCAGCCGAAAGATAGCTTTGGAGTGCGAGGAAGGTGACGCTGCTTACGCCGAATCTGTTTGTGCGACGGAGGAATTAAAGTTTTACAAGGATAATGTTGACCCGGCAGACATGACGTCTTTGAAAAAGCCGACCACGGAGCATTACCCGGTAATGAAATTTAAGTCGGCCGATGAGACTAAGCTTATTGACTTTGTTCCAGGCGACTCATCTAAGCAGTTCAGCATCAGTGCCAATCTGGATCCTAAATAGGAAAGCGCGCTCATCGAGTTCATCCGTGAGAACCGGGACATCTTTGCATGGAAACCTTCTAACATGCCGGGTGTACCGAGAGAACTCGTTGAGCACACTCTTAATATTGATCCAAAATTTAAGCCAATCAAGCAATTTCTCCGGCGGTTTGACGAGGAGAGGCGGAAAGCCATTGGTGAGGAAGTAGCCCGGCTCTTGGCGGCCGGGTTCATCGTCGAAGTCTTTCATCCAGAATGGCTAGCTAACCCGGTGCTCGTGCTCAAGAAGAACGGCACCTGGCGTATGTGTGTGGATTATACGGATTTAAACAAGGCTTGTCCGGCTGATCCTTTTGCTCTCCCCCGTATTGATCAAATTATTGATGCTACGGCGGGTTGTGAGCGTTTGAGTTTTCTGGATGCTTACTCTGGTTACCATCAGATCAAAATGGCAGTTAAGGACCAAGAGAAGACGGTGTTCATTACTCCCTTTGGAGCCTTATGTTATGTGTCTATGCCTTTTGGGCTCAAGAGCGCCCAGGCGACTTACCAGCGCTGCGTACAGAATTGTCTTCATAATCAGATTTGGCGCAACGTTCATGCCTATGTGGATGATATAGTGGTAAAATCCAGAGAGAAGGAGACCTTGATAGACGATCTGAGGGAAACCTTTGGTAATCTTTGGGTCTACAAGATGATGCTTAACCCGGCCAAGTGTGTTTTTGGTGTTCCTGCAGGCAAGCTTTTGGGTTTTCTGGTTTCTCACAGAGGCATCGAAGCTAACCCGGAGAAGATCAAGGCAATCACCTCTCTGGCTAAGCCGGCGTGCATAAATGACGTCCAGCGTCTGGTGGGCCGGATCGCTGCTTTAAGTCGGTTTATAAGCCGGTTGGGCGAAAAGGCCATACCGCTGTATCAGATGATGAAGAAAACAGATGACTTTGTCTGGAGTGATGCTGCCAATGCCGCCTTTGAGGATTTGAAAAGACAGTTAGCTGAACCGCCAGTTCTTGCTGCTCCTGTTGATAAGGAGCCCTTATTATTGTATGTAGCCGCTAACACACGAGCCGTCAGTGTGGCCATCATGGTGGAGCGCAAGGAGGCGGGTAAGGAACACCCGGTTCAGCGGCTGGTTTACTACATCACCGAAGTACTTATTGAGTCCAAGCAACGGTATCCACATTGGCAGAAGCTTGTTTATGGGGTATTCATGGCAAGCCGGAAGCTTAAGCAATATTTCCAGGGCCACCCTATCACTGTGGTTAGTTCTGCTCCTTTAGGAGATATCATCCAAAACAGAGAAGCCACAGGAAGAGTCGCTAAGTGGGCCATTGAACTTGGGCCTCATGGTTTAAAGTATGCGCCACGCACGGCTATCAAATCGCAAGCGTTGGTAGATTTCATCAACGATTGGACAGAGCTGCAGATGCCTGAAGAGAAACCGGATAACACATACTGGACTATTCACTTCGACGGGTCCAGGCAATTGGAGGGCTCGGGGGCTGGAGTCGTGTTAGCTTCCCCTCGAGGTGACAAATTTCGTTATGTGCTACGGTTGATGTTTCCCTGTACTAACAATGCAGCTGAGTACGAGGCCTTGCTCCATGGTCTTCGGATGGCTAAGGAGATGAGCTTAAGCCGGGTAAGGTGCTTTGGCGACTTAGATTTGGTGGCTCAACAAGTATCAGGCAAGTGGGATTCCAAGGACCCCCTCATGGCGGCTTATCGCCGTGAAGTTGATGCCATTGCCGGACATCTTCAGGGTTACCAAGTAGAGCACATTGACCGCAGAAAGAACGAGGTGGCTGATGCCTTAAGCCGGCTGGGCTCTCAGCGAAAGCCGGTGCCGCCTAATACTTTCTTGGATATTCTGCATAACCCTTCTGTCAAGTTACCTACAGAGGAAGACTTGGCTGTTTCGGACCCAGAAGCACAGTTGGTGGCGGCTCTTCATGTTATCCCAGATTGGACAGTGCCATACTTGGCTTACATGACCCGGGGAGAATTGCCTGAGGATGAAACTTTGGCCAGACAAATAACCCAACGGTCTAAGTCAATGATAATTGCCAATGGCGAGTTGCATCATCGCAGTGTCACTGGGGCTTTTCAGCGTTGTGTTTCCCCTAAGGAAGGTCAAGAAATTTTATGTGAGATTCACGAGGGAGATTGTGGCCATCATGCCGGCTCAAAATCCCTTGTGGCCAAAGCTTTTTGTCATGGTTTTTATTGGCTGACGGCTCATGCTGATGCAGAGGACTTAGTCAGTAAATATGACGGTTGTCAGAAGTTCTCAAGACGTGCTCACGTGCCGGCTCAAGAGTTGAGGATGATTCCAATCACTTGGCCGTTTGCAGCCTGGGGGCTTGATATGGCTGGACCTTTCAAAAGGTCCAAGGATAAGAAGACCCACCTCTTGGTGGCGGTTGACAAGTTCACAAAGTGGGTTGAGGCAGAGCCAGTTAGTAAGTGTGATGCAGCCACGGCGGTTCAGTTCATGAAAAAGGTGATATTTCGCTTTGGTTTTCCACACAGCATTATAACTGACAATGGTACCAATCTGTCTAAAGGCACCATGGAAGAATTTTGTCAACAGGAGCATATTCGGCTTGATGTTTCATCAGTGGCTCACCCCCAATCCAATGGCCAAGCTGAGAGAGCCAATCAGGAAATCTTGAAAGGCATCAAGCCCCGGCTTTTGGTCCCTCTGCAGCGCACGCCGGGTTGTTGGGTGGAGGAATTACCCTCTGTGATATGGAGCATCAATACTACTCCTAATAGATCTACGGGTTACACGCCTTTCTTCATGGTTTACGGAGCCGAGGCGGTTCTCCCTAGCGACATCCGTCATGACTCGCCTCGTGTGGCGGCTTATGTTGAGGCGGACGATGAACAAGCGCGTCAGGATGCTCTTGACTTGTTGGACGAACAGCGTGACGTAGCAGCAGCTCGCTCGGCGATTTACCAACAAGACCTGCGCCGCTATCACAGCCGCCGGGTTAAGTCCATAACCTTTCAGGAAGGTGACTTAGTGCTCCGGCTCATCCAGGATCAAACAGATGCGCACAAGTTATCCCCACCTTGGGAAGGGCCCTTTGTGGTCAGCAAGAACTTGCACAATGGGTCATACTACCTCATCGATGTTCGAGAGCACAAAGATTCACGTAAGTCGGAGGAGGAGACCCACCGGCCGTGGAATATCGCTCATCTTCGGCCTTATTACACTTGAGCCACCGGCTCTCATAATGTACATACTTCCGTGACAATGTATATATTATGATAAATAATAAAGCAGGACCTCTGTCCTTTTTTTCCCCCTCAAAGGTAAATGTGTCATTGTTATTTTCATTATGATATCACATGATCACTTGGGGGCTGATCCGGCTTACGATCGTATTCGAATCTAGCCGTTAAATATTATGATCACTAGGGGGCTTCCTGTTCAAACATAGGTTGTATTCGAACCAAAGAGAACATAGCTATCGATACCCTTTTGATCGGCACACTGCCGAGCTCATTGGGGAGTTTCTTGATCATATTTCAATCATAGCTCAACCCCCTTTGGGAACCGATGTGGATCTATTCGAATCAGCGTCGTTAAACAACTCTCAAGGTCATTTGGGGGCTTCCTGTTCAAACATAGGTCGTATTCGAACCAAAGAGGACATAGCTGTCGGTACCCTCTTGATCGGCAACGCCAAAGCCACTGGGGGCTATATGATCGTATTCGAATCTTAGCTTAACCCCTTTGGGACGGTTTTCTGGTCGTATTCGAATCAGAAGCCTCCAAATTTTTGAAGTCTCTTTTTGCAAACAAGTTTTTGGATTTTACTGGAAGTTCTTTCGATCATGTCTAAAGTGTACAAGGGTGGTTCCTATTCCACCGGCTTAACCTTGATCAATAAAGATGATCGCATATAATAACCATCGTATTACAGAGTTGGGTTCTCACCCTCATTGTTCGGGTCACGTAAACCGGAAGTGTAATCGAAGGGTCACAGGTATGCTGTTATGGTTGTCTCAAAGATATAATTGAGAACCAGTTTTTTATGATTTTGATTCATACTCCAGGTTATATGTAAAATATATGACCCTCTATGCGGTAAGCCGCCAAGGGACTTGTAATTTGTTCTCTATGCAGGACAGTTAAAGGCAGCTCTTTAAACGTTCAACCCGGTTGAGCAAAGCGGTCTTTTCATCCGCCCAGGCCTTTCTCTCCGTTTCAAACTTCTTTTTCAATTTCTCTGGTGCGGATACACTGACTTCAAACTTGGAGTTCGCCTTTTGGTTTTCACTCTCTTGAGTTTTCAGGCGATTCTTCAAGTCAGAGATCTCCGATTCAAATTGCTTAATGGCGGCCTGTATAAATTCCGGGTTACAGTTAGGGTTATTATAATGCAGCATTAAGTCCCAAGCACTTTGCAAGCAAAGATACTTGGCACTTGGGGGCTAATATATGCTAAAGAGCTCTATTTACAATGGCGGTTCATGGAAATAAGTCCCAAGCACTTTGCAGGCAAAGGTACTTGGCACTTGGGGGCTAATGCATATTGTTGTTCAAGTACTTGGTTAAAATACGGGAAAGACCGGTTCAAATATGCTGTCTGAGCCGGCCCTTGGGTGCTACCGGATAAGCCGGTTTTCTTGCAGTGATTACTAAGCTGGTGTTAAGTCTACAACATATTTCATCATAAGTAATAGACTTGGGGGCTGGCATAGTAAGGATAACTAAGGAGCAAGCAACAAGAGTTATACCTCAAATTTTTGGTGTATTTGTTTCACCATATCAATTTCCAGATCCCGGTTGTTGTGCACTTGGTTTACATAACCAGAGATGATTTCTCCAATACTCATATGAGCATAATCAATAACATCCAGCCAGGTTTTGCGGCGTTCCAGAAGTTCTTCTTTGGCGGAGCACTTGGCCAGCGCGGTGGGTCTCCCCGGTTCAACGAAGTCAGTCCGGATAATTTCGACGTCCGGGTCATCCGCCTTGGCCGGGCTAGGGTTCTCCGGGTTCTCAGAACCTTCCATAGCTTGTTCGGCGGACGGATCAGTGGTGAGAGTTGGAGTATCATGGGCTGGTTCAGGCGGCGGCTCATGAGCGGAAGTATCAGGAGCAGCCGTTCTGAGCTCCGGTTCAGCAGACATTGGCTCTTCGGCCGGCTTACTTCTCTTCGTCCTCTTGCTGGGCTTTACTTGTACACTGAAAATTAAAGGGTTAGTATAAAAACATGAGTAAGATAAGCACAAGATAAACAGATTATCATTACCCTGGAGCGGTTTTGAAAGCCGACATGCTGGACTGCATTGATTCGCCGGAGGAAGGTGAAGTTCCCTGATAGTTTGAGTCAGAAGAATTGAGTGTTTGACGAGTGAAACCCGCCAAAGGATACAAAGAATATAAATCAGAGATAACCTCAATCCGGCATTTTTTGGTTACATCGGGTAAGCCAGAGGAGAGGTCCGCATCTTTGCTAGTCCGGGTCTGCCTCCGACTCTCGTGAATCTGTCGCTTCAAAAGAAATTGAGGATCTTGATAAGCTAAAGGATGTGAAAATCTTACTTTCCGGGTTACCCTTCGGACTTCCTGTCTCGGCAAAGGCTCGGAGTCAGAGGAAATTATAGTTACCTCTTCAATTACTGCATGACTTGCTCCTGTATCCTCCTGCTGATAATCGGTGTCAATAAGATGGTTAAAGAAGGAGCCTAAAGAGTCAAGAGTTACCTCTGACTCGGAGGTATCGTCCAAATGAAACATATCCGAGGCGCTAGGTTTGTTCCCCTTCTTACGGGCAGCGGCTTTCCTGGCGGCTTTCTTGGCCTTTCTGGCTTTCTTTGCAGCCTCATGGTCATACTTGACCTTCCAGAATTTATCACCAGCCTGTAAAATATAGCAAGAGTTTTTGAATAAAGATGAAATTATCAAAGTGGAAAGTAAGATGCTCAAGTTAATGGTTTACCGCTGGCGCCGGGTTAGCCTTGCAGAAAGGACTTAAGCCCGCTTTCCCGCAATCTGCCAGGCTCTCGTTCAGAAGAGACTTGGTCATGTCATCAATGACATCCTCAGGTAAGTCGTCAGGACTGTGCCGTAGAGGATCATTTTTCTGGCCTGTGTAATCGCACATCAAGCCGGGGCGGCGGCTCAAAGGAATCACCCGCCAGGCAATCCAAACCCGGACCAAGTCAATGCCGTTTAGGCCGTTCCCCGGAAGAGCTTTGATCTTGTTTATAGTGGGGGCAAGTGTTTGACGTTCAGCCGGAGATAATTTATCTGGTAAGGGGTGAGTTGACTCCAGGCGCAGGGCGTGAAAGCCGGGCAAAGGGTTCTCATTAGCCGGAGAAGTGTCCTGACAGTAGAACCATGCCTGGTTCCAATCTTTAGGGTGACTCGGCGGCTCGGCATAGGGGAAGAGACAGTCTCTACGTCGCTGGATTGAGATTCCGCCAAGCTCCAAGCTGGGCCCGTGGGCACATTCGTTTTGACGGTTCAGATAAAATAACTCTCTAAAGAGTAGTAAGCTGGGTTCTTCTCCAAGGTACGCCTCACAGAATACTTGGAAATTGCAGATGTTTGACACGGAATTGGGTCCGATGTCTTGAGGTCGCAGGTCAAAAAAGTGCAAGACGTCTCTGAATTTTTTTGAGCCGGGTGGAGCAAAGCCCCGGCTCATGTGATCAGTAAAAATGACAACTTCCCCATCCTTGGGTTGAGGCTTTTCTTCCGCCGGGTCAGGAGCACGATAAGACATGATCTCTTTTTTCGGCAGATGACCGGTCTTCACAAAATCGTTTAAGATGCTATCAGTGACGGTGGATCTAACCCAGTTGCAGGTGACGGGTGCTTTGGGAGCCTTGGGCGGCATTATGAAGGATGGAAGCCTATGACAAAATCAAAATTTCTGGCTCAAATTTAAGCCAGAGAAAATATTTCAATTCATATTCAAGATGGCGGCTTACAAAGGGGCCTAATGATATATGGCTAATTGTGTCAGATTGTTTAAGCCGCCATGGGAGACAGTAGCAATTAAATTATTTAAATCTACCATGGGCATCAGGATTATTCATTGAGCATTGCTTCTTTTAAGCCGGCAATAAGAGCCGCCATGGCTAACGGATACAGTTTTTGCCTAAGTATCGCACAAACAGGTTTCACAGGTTGCAGCTGTTATTTTGGATCAAACGGTCGTTAAGAAAAGAAAATATTCTAGACCTAAAAACTGGTACAGATGAGTTCCCGAGCTTTAATGAGGTCCTTTTACAAACAAAAGGGGTTTGCTAGTATGGAAAATGGACACAAAACAACTACCGCATGAGTTCTATACTACTTTTGGATCAAAGGAGACGGCGGTGGAAGAACTACGAAGAAACCGTGATGAACCATGAAGAACACGGAAGAACTTGAAAACCCTAAATGTAGATCTGAAGTGCGGGAAGGTGAAGACTTACAGCTGTAGATCTACTGCGGAGGATCGCCGCCGTTCTCTAGTCGATTCAGGTTGATGCAGCGGCCAAGATCGACGAAGATGAGGTGCTCTGCTGCGGCGGCGGCGGCGGAGCTCGAGCAGCAGCGGAGTCGCGAGAGGAAGAAGACGACAAAAAGGGGGAGAATGAAGAAAGACCTAAAGGTCGTGCTTATTTATAGGGGAAGACTGATAAGTGGGCGCAAAAAACGAGGAGGCCGAAAACATGATTATCCAACTACAGAGATGCCTCGATTTTTGGGATGGTCATTAAGATAAGGATCCGTTGTGATATGACAGAATAAAAAATGAATTTAATGGAAGATGACGTCATGGCGGGTTATCATGAATCCAGAAGATGACGTCATGGCGGGTTATAACTTTTGCACAGACAAAAGCCAGAAGGTTTTTCCTTAAAGTATTGAAGATTGACATGAACCAGTTCAAATCAATCTGGGGCCTAATGTTGGGGACATAACTACTGGCGTAACCTGCCCAGGAGGGGCCGGTTTACGCTATGGCAATTCATCATATGAAGCCCAATATCAAGCTTGAAGATGGCGGTTCAATAAAGGGCCTAAAGCCCGTAGGCGACTTAAGACCCGTAGTGATAAACCGCCGTAATGGCATGACTTGTGTTGTAAGGCAAGATTAACTAGTCACCGAGCCGAACACTGTTTATGAGCCGGCCGGGACTCTGTAGGCCGCGGGGCGTCGACCCGTGTATATAAGGGGATGACCCGCCGACGGCTTAGGGCAAGTAACATCAAATCGGTAGCCAGGCATAGCGGATTCGCTCCCTGGTCATCGAAACCCTAGTAATTCCACCTCAACTGGAGTAGGCTTTTACCTTCACCGTAAGGGGCCGAACCAGTATAACCCTCGTGTCCTTTGTCCCGCTTTAACCCCTTTAAGCTTCCTAGTTGCGATGGCTCCACGACTAAGTCCTTTCACAAGGGCATCTGCCGTGACTATTCCACGACAACCTACCAAAGGCGCTTCACTCCCCGGCAACGGCGCCAGAAGTCTTGATGACCCACAAGTATAGGGGATCTATCATAGTCTTTTAGATAAGTAAGAGTGGCGAACCTAACGAGGAGCAGAAGGAAATGACAAGCAGTTTTCAGTAAGGTATTCTCTGCCAGCACTGAAATTATCGGTAATAGATAGTTTTGTGACAAGGTAATTCGTAACGGGTAACAAGTAACAAAAGTAAACAAGGTGCAGCAAGGTGGCCCAATCCTTTTTGTAGCAAAGGACAAGCCTGGACAAACTCTTATATAAAGGAAAGCGCTCCCGAGGACACATGGGAATTATCGTCCAGCTAGTTTTCATCATGCTCATATGATTCACGTTCGTTACTTTAATAATTTGATATGTGGGTGGACCGGTGCTTGGGTACTGCCCTTCCTTGGACAAGCATCCCACTTATGATTAACCCCCCTCGCAAGCATCTGCAACTACTAAAAGAATTAAGGTAAACCTAACCATAGCATGAAACATATGGATCCAAATCAGCCCCTTACGAAGCAACACATAAACTAAGGTTTAAGCTTCTGTCACTCTAGCAACCCATCATCTACTTATTACTTCCCAATGCCTCCCCCTAGGCCCAAACAATGGTGAAGTGTCATGTAGTCGACGTTCACATAACACCACTAGAGGAAAGACAACATACATCTCATCAAAATATCGAACGAATACCAAATTCACATGACTACTTATAACAAGACTTCTCTCATGTCCTCAGGAACGAACGTAACTACTCACAAATCATATTCATGTTCATAATCAGAGGGGTATTAATGTGCATAAAGGATCTGAACATATAATCTTCCACCGAATAAACCAACTAGCATCAACTATAAGGAGTAATCAACACTACTAGCAACCCACAGGTACCAATCTGAGGTTTTGGGACAAAGATCGGATACAAGAGATGAACTAGGGTTTGAGAGGAGATGGTGCTGGTGAAGATGTTGATGGAGATTGACCCCCTCCCGATGAAAGGATCGATGGTGGTGATGATGGTGACGATTTCCCCCTCCCGGAGGGATGTTTCCCCGGCAGAACAGCTCCGCCGGAGCCCTAGATTGGTTTCGCCAGGTTCCGCCTCGAGACGGCGGCTCTTCGTCCCAAAAGCTTCCTTATGATTTTTTCCAGGGCAAAAGACACCTTATACCAGAAGATGGGCACCGGGGGCTTCCAGGTGGCCCACGAGGCGGGGGGGGGGGGGGGGGGGGGGGCGCCCAGGGGTAGGGCGTGCCCTCCACCCTCGTGGACAGTGGGTGGCCCCCTCTGGTGTTTTCTTCGCCCAATATTTTTAATATATTCCTAAACTGACTTTCGTGGAGTTTCAGGACTTTTGGAGATGTGCAGAATAGGTCTCTAATATTTGCTCCTTTTCCAGCCCAGGATTCCAGCTGCCGGCATTCTCCCTCTTCATGTAAACCTTGTAAAATAAGAGAGAAAAGGCATAAGTATTGTGACATAATGTGTAATAATAGCCCATAATGCAATAAATATCGATATAAAAGCATGATGGAAAATGGACGTATCAACTGGCCTTCACGTGCATGCACATTGTATGTGGACGTGGAGAAGAAGAACTTCATCCTCATGCATTGTTGATTGAAGTTGAATGGGCAACCGAAGTGGCTCCTATCCATTGCCAGTATCATCAATGTCGTCAACATTGGCAATGAAGACGAAGATGGTGATCAAACTGACCCAACAAAAGTAGAGTCAGCCAAGAAGGTCAAAAGAAGGATCCGGGGGAGGAAGGGGTGAGGAGAAGGAGAAGCGAGAAGGAGCAGTGGACAAGATGACAGAGAAGTTCAAGGGCATCATGGACAAGAAGGAGGAGGCTTGTGTCAAGAACCATGACATCAAGGAGGAAACGAAGGTGACGAGGTTTGACATCTTCATGGCAGCAACGAAGAAGAAGATCAACCTCGAAGAACAAAAGACCAAGCTCGAAGAAAAGAAGACCAAGCTGGAAGAGAGGAGGCTTGGGCTCACAGCCGCTTCCAAGGAAACCAAGATATTGACCATGAAGATGGATGAGTTGGATACCAATGCAGCAAAGATCGTGCAAGCCGTCTGTGCAAAGATGTTGAAGCGCTTGGCAGCAGAGATGGTGGATGCGGAAGCTGCGTATGAGCCGAAAACAAAGTGATGACGGACGAGGCACGAACAGCCGGACTGGGAGGGCACAATTTGCATGAGTTGTCGGACTGAAGCATTTGTGACCAGGGCATGTAAAAGATAATGAATATCTGCCTTTATTGGTTGTGAATCATATGTATGCACTTTTACTTGCTCATTAAATTGCTACTGATGATTATTTGCACTTCAAATGTATCCGGATGGGGCCGGACCTAGGTAGACATTCCATGGACGATGTTGGATTGCCGCCTCCCATATCCAACTCCGATTTGGGGGACATCACTCACTGGTGATGCCCTTAGATGTGTAGAGCTACCGTTCATGGTGAATAGCGAGTATGCCAACTCAACTGTAAGGTGAAGTTACCACGTTACGTGATTATACCTTCTATGTTGGGTGTTCAATGGGTGAGTCATCTTTGAATAGTCAAAATCCTCTTGGTGGAATAGTTTAAATCTATTGTCCTGCCTCTCGTTATCATTAACAATGGCCAGCTCAACAATTAAGGTCGTTAGATCGAACCAACATTTCAATCATCGTGACTTTCCTATTGGAAAACGTAGCATGCAATTTCAAAAAAATTCTACGCACACACAATGATCTATCCATGGAGATGCATAGTTACGAGAGGGGGGAGCATCTTCATACCCTTGAAGATCGCAAAGCGGAAGCGTTTATCAGTGCGGTTGATGTAGCCGTACACCTTCACGATCCGTCCCGATCAAGTACCGAACGTACGGCACCTCCGTGTTCAGAACACGTTCAACTCGATGACGTCCTCGCCTTCTTGATCCAGCAAGACGGGCGAAGTAGTAGATGAGTTCTGGCAGCATGACGGCATGGTGACGGTGTTGGTGAAGAACAATCTCCGCAGGGCTTCGCCAAGCACACCGAAAACTATGACGGAGGATAAACTAGAGGGGACGGGGTTGTCGGCACACGACTTGGTGATTCCTGATGTGTCTTGGGTGCTAGCCCTGCCCCTCTACTTTATATGTTGAGCCCTAGGGTCCAAACTTGGAGTAAAAGCCTCTACAAAAGTCGGTTTTGCCGAAAGGCAAGAGTCCTACTCGGACTCCAGGGCTAGACGCCAGGGTTCCCGGCGTCTACCCCCTAGACGCCAGGGTTCCTAGCGTCTAGCCTCTGGTCTCCGCAAAACTCCCTTTTGCACTTTCCCCTTTGGCCCAAATAAAGTGTTCTCGTACCCAAACATTTCGGGAAACATCCGAAACCCCTTCCAGTGAACTCCGGAACCCTTCCGGAGACCAAACACTATTATTCCATATATAAATCTTTACCTCCGGACCATTTCGGAGCTCCTCGTCATGTCCATGATCACATCTAGGACTCCGAACAACATTCAGTTACCAACATACATAACTCAGATAATACTATATCATCAACGAACGTTAAGCGTGCAGACCATACGGGTTCAAGAACTATGTAGACATGACCGAGACACTTCTCCGGTCAATAACCAATAGTGGAACCTGGATGCCCATATTGGCTCCTACATATTCTACGAAGATCTTTATCGGTCGAACCTTATCACAACATACGTAGTTCCCTTTGTCCATCGGTATGTTACTTGCCCGAGATTCGATCGTCGGTATCCACATACCTAGTTCAATCTCGTTACCGGCAAGTCTCTTTACTCGTTCCGTAATACATCATCCTGCAACTAACTCATTAGTCACATTGCTAGCAAGGCTTCTTATGATGTGCATTACCGAGAGGGCCCAGAGATACCTCTCCGATACTCGGAGTGACAAATCCTAATCTCGATCTATGCCAACCCAACAAACACCTTCGGAGATACCTGTAGAGCATCTTTATGATCACCTAGTTACGTTGTGACGTTTGATAGCACAAAAGGTATTCCTCCGGTATCCGGGAGTTGCATTATCTCATAGTCGAAGGAATATGTATTTGACATGAAGAAAACAATAGCAATAAACCAAACGATCATTATGCTAAGCTAATGGATGCGTCTTGTCCATCACATAATTCTCCTAATGATGTGATCTCGTTCATCAAATGACAACACGTGTCTATGGTTAGGAAACTTAACCATCTTTGATTAAGGAGCTAGTCTAGCATAGGCTTACTAGGGACACGGTGTTTTGTCTATGTATCCACACATGTATCAAGTTTATGATTAATACAATTCTAGCATGAATAATAAACATTTATCATGATATAAGGAAATATAAAATAACAACTTTATTATTGCCTCTAGGGCATATTTCTTTCAGTCTCCCACTTGCACTAGAGTCAATAATCTAGTTCACATCGCCATGTGATTTAACACCAATACTTCACATCTTTATGTGATTAACATCCATAGTTCACATCGCCATGTGACCAATACCCAAAGAGTTTACTAGAGTAAATAATCTAGTTCACATCGCTATGTGATTAACACCCAAAGAGTACTAAGGTGTGATCATGTTTTGCTTGTGAGAGAGGTTTAGTCAACGGGTCTGCCACATTTAGATCCGTATGTATTTTGCAAATTTCTATGTCTACAATGCTCTGCATGGAGCTACTCTAGCTAATTGCTCCCACTTTCAATATGTATCCAGATTGAGACTCAGAGTCATCCGGATCAGTGTCAAAGCTTGCATCGACGCAACCCTTTACGATGAACTCTTTGTCACCTCCATAAACGGAAAACATTTCCTTAGTTCTCTTTAGGTACCTAAGGATAATTTTGACCACTGTCCAGTGATCTACTCCTGGATCACTATTATACCCCATTTGCCAAACTTATGGCAAGGTACACAATAGGTCTGGTATACAACATGGCATACTTTATAGAACCTATGGCTGAGGCATAGGGAGTGACTTTCATTCTCTCTCTATCTTCTGTCGTGGTCGGGTTTTTAGTCTTACTCAACTTCATACCTTACAACTCAGGCAACAACTCCTTCTTTGACTGATCCATTTTGAACTCCTTCAAAATCTTATCAAGGTATGTACTCATCGAAAGTCTTATCAAGCGTCTTGATCTACCTCCATAGATCTTGATGCCCAATATGTAAGCAGCTTCACCGAGGTCTTTCTTTGAAAAACTCCTTTCAAACACTCCTTTATGCTTTCCAGGAAATTCTACATCATTTCCGATCAACAATATGTCATTCACATATACTTATCAGAAAGACTGAAGTGCTCCCACTCACTTTCTTGTAAATATAGGTTTCAGCGCAAGTCTGTATAATACTATATGCTTTGATCAACTCATCAAAGCTTATATTCTAACTCCGAGATGCTTGCACCAGTACATAGATGGATCGTTGGAGCTTGCACATTTTGTTAACACCTTTATGATTGACAGAACCTTCTAGTTGCATCATATACAACTCTTCTTTAACAAATCCATTAAGGAATGCAGTTTTGATATCCATTTGCCAGATTTCATAAAATGCGGCAATTGCTAACATGATCCAGATAGACTTAAGCATCGATACGAGTGAGAAAATCTCATCGTAATCAACACCTTGAACTTGTCAAAAACCTTTTGCGACAAGTGGAGCTTCGTGGATAGTAACACTACCATCAGTGTCCGTCTTCCTCTTGAAGATCCATTTATTTTCAATGGCTTGCCAATCATCGGGCAAGTCCACTAAAGGCCACACTTTGTTCTCATACATGGATCCTATCTCGGATTTCATGGCCTCAAGCCATTTATCAGAATATGGGCTCATCATAGCTTCTTCATAGTTCGTAGGTTTGTCATGGTCTAGTAACATCACTTCCAGAACAGGATTACCATACCATTCTGGTGCGGAACGAGCTCTGTTCGACCTATGAGGTCTAGTAGTAACTTGATCTGAAGTTTCATGATCATCATCATTAGCTTCCTCTCTAGTTGGTGTAGGCATCACGGGAACGGTTTTCTGTGATGAGCTAGTTTCCAATTCGAGAGAAGGTACAATTACCTCATCAAGTTCTACTTTCCCCCCACTCACTTCTTTCGAGAGAAACTCCTTCTCTAGAAAGGTTCCATTCTTGGCAACAAAGATCTTGCCTTCGGATCTGTGGTAGAAGGTGTACCCAATTGTTTCCTTAGGGTATCCTATGAAGATGCACTTCCCTAATCTAGGTTCGAGCTTATCAGGTTGAAGCCTTTTGACATAAGTGTCGCAACCCCAAACTTTAAGAAACGACAACTTAGGTTTCTTGCCAAACCACAGTTCATACGGTGTCATCTCAACGGATTCGGACGGTGCCCTATTTAACGTGAATGCGGCTGTCTCTAATGCATAACCCCAAAACGATAGTGGTAATAAATAGGTAAGAGACATCATAGATCGCACCATATCTAATAAAGTACGGTTACGACGTTCGGACACACCATTACACTATGGTGTTCCAGGTGGCGTGAGTTGTGAAACTATTCCACATTGTTTTAAATGAAGGCCAAACTCGTAACTCAAATATTTGCCTCCACGATCAGATCGTAGAAACTTTTTTTTTCTTATTACGATGATTCTCCACTTCACTCTGAAATTCTTTGAACTTTTCAAATGTTTCAGACTTTTGTTTCATTAA
The DNA here is from genome assembly GCF_018294505.1 of Triticum aestivum. Lineage (NCBI taxonomy): Eukaryota > Viridiplantae > Streptophyta > Magnoliopsida > Poales > Poaceae > Triticum > Triticum aestivum. The sequence goes on along the minus strand of NC_057799.1, from coordinate 378,524,298 downwards.
GTAGATATACCCATATCTGCTCAAATCATCTATGAAGGTCAGAATTAACGATACCCGCCGCGTGCCTCAACACTCATCGGACCGCATAAATCGGTATGTATTATTTCCAGTAAGTCATTGGCTCGCTCCATTGTTCCGGAGAACGGAGTTTTAGTCATCTTGCCCATGAGGCATGCTTCGCAAGTATCAAATGATTCATAATCAAGTGATTCCAAAAATCCATCCGTATGGAGTTTCTTCATGTGCTTTACACCAGTATGACCTAAACGACAGTGCCACAAATATGTTGCACTATCATTATCAACTTTGCATCTTTTGGCATCAATATTATGAATATGTGTATCACTACGATCGGGATTCAATAAACCATTTACATTGGGTGTATGACCATAGAAGGTTTTATCATGTGAACAGAACAACAATTATTCTCTGACTTAAATGAATAACCGTATCGCAATAAACATGATCCAATCATATTCATGCTCAATGCAAACAACAAATAACATTTATTTAGGTCCAACACTAGTCCCGAAGGTAGAGGGAGTGTGCAATGGTGATCTTATCAACCTTGGAATCACTTCCAACACACATCGTCACCTCGCCCTTAACTAGTCTCTGTTCATTGTGCAACTCCTGTTTCGAGTTACTAGTCTTAGCAACTGAACCGGTATCAAATACTCTGGGGTTACTATGAACACTAGTAAAGTACACATTAATAACATGTATATCAAATATACCTTTGTCCATTTTGCCATCCTTCTTATCCGCCAAGTATTTGGGGTAGTTCCGCTTCCAGTGACCATTCCCTTTGCAGTAGAAGCACCCAGTTTCAGGCTTAGGTCTGGCTTTGGGCTTCTTCACAGGAGCAGCAACTTGCTTGTCATTCTTCTTGAAGTTCCTTTTCTTTTCATTTGCCCTTTTTCTTGAAACTAGTGGTCTTGTTAACCATCAACACTTGATGCTCTTTCTTGATTTCTACCTTCGCCGATTTCAGCATCGCGAAGAGCTCGGGAATCATTTCCGCTATCCCTTGCACATTATAGTTCATCACGAAGTTCTAGCAACTTGGTGATAGTGACTAGAGAACTATGTCAATCACTATATTATCTGGAAGATTAACTCCCACTTGATTCAAGCGATTGTACTACCCTGACATTCTGACCACATGCTCACTAGCTGAGCTATTCTCCTCCATCTTGTAGGCAAAGTACTTGTCAGAGGTCTCATACCTCTCGACACGGGCATGCGTATGAAATACCAATTCGGAACATCTCATATGTTCCATAGCGTTCATATCGTCTTTGAAGCCCTGATTCTAAGCTGTAAAGCATGGCACACTAAACTATCAAGTAGTTATCATATTGAGCTTGTCAAACATTCATAACATCTGCATCTGCTCTTGCAATAGGTCTGTCACCTAGCAGTGCATCAAGGACATAATTCTTCTGTGCAGCAATGAGGATAATCCTCAGATCACGGACCCAGTCTGCATCATTGCTACTATCATCTTTCAACTTAGTTTTTTCTCTAGGAACATATCAAAGATAAAACAGGGGAGCTATACGCGAGCTATTGATCTACAACATAGATATGTAAATACTACCAGGACTAAGTTCATGATAAATTAAGTTCAATTAATCAAATTACTTAAGAAGTCCCACTTAGATAGACATCCCTCAAGTCATCTAAATGAGACGTGATCCGAATCAACTAAACCATGTCCGATCATCACGTGAGATGGAGTAGTCATCAATGGTGAACATCTCTATGTTGATCATATCTACTATATGATTCACGTTTGACCTTTCGGTCTCCAGTGTTCCGAGGCCATGTCTGTACATGCCAGGCTCGTCATGTTTAACCCGAGAATTCCGCATGTGCAAAACTGTCTTGCACCCGTTGTATGTGAACGTAGAGTCTATCACACCCGATCATCACGTGGTGTCTTAGCAAGAAGAACTTTCGCAACGGTGCATACTCAGGGAGAACACTTATACCTTGAAATTTAGTTAAGGGATCATCTTATAATGCTACTGCCGTACTAAGCAAAATAAGATGCATATAAAAGATAAACATCACATGCAATCAAAAATATGTGACATGATATGGCCATCATCATCTTGTGCTTTTGATCTCCATCTCCAAAGCATCGTCATGATCTCCATCGTCGCCGGCTCGACACCTTGATTTCCATCGTTCCGTCGTGGTCGTCTCGCCAACTATTGCTTCTACAACTATCGCTAACGCATAGTGATAAAGTAAAGCAATTACATGGCGTTTTGATTTCATACAATAAAGCGACAACCATAAGGCTCCTGCCAGTTGCCGATAATTTTTACAAAACATGATCATCTCATACAACAACGTATATCACATCATGTCTTGACCATATCACATCACAACATGCCCTGCAAAAACAAGTTAGACGTCCTCTACTTTGTTGTTGCAAGTTTTACGTGGCTGCTACGGGCTTCTAGCAAGAACCGTTCTTACCTACGCATCAAAACCACAACGGTGTTTCGTCAAGTTTGCAGTTTTAACCTTCAACAAGGACCGGCCGCAGTCAAATTTGATTCAACTAAAGTAGGAGAAACAGACACCCGCCAGCCACCTTTATGCAAATTAGTTACATGTCTGTCGGTGGAGCCGGTCTCATGAACGTGGTCATGTAAGGTTGGTCCGGGCCGCTTCATCCAACAATACCACCGACTAAAAATAAGACGTTGGTGGTAAGCAGTATGACTATCACCGCCCACAACTCTTTGTGTTCTACTCGTGCATATCATCTACACATAGACCTGGCTCAGATGCCACTGTTGGAAAACGTAGCATGCAATTTCAAAAAAATTCTACGCACATGCAATGATCTATCCATGGAGTGCATAGCTATGAGAGGGGAGAGCATCTTCATACCCTTGAAGATCGCAAAGCAGAAGCGTTTATCAATGCGGTTGATGTAGTCGTACACCTTCACGATCCGTCCCGATCAAGTACCGAACGTACGACACCTCCGCGTTCAGCACACGTTCAGCTCGATGACGTCCTCGCCTTCTTGATCCAGCAAGACAGGCGAAGTAGTAGATGAGTTCTGGCAGCACGACGGCGTGGTGACGGTGTTGGTGAAGAACAATCTCCGCAGGGCTTCGCCAAGCACAACAGAAACTATGACGGAGGATAAACTAGAGGGGACGGGGTTGCCGGCACACGGCTTGGTGATTCGTGATGTGTATTGGGTGCTAGCCCTGCCCCTCTATTTATATGTTGAGCCCTAGGGTCGAAACTTGGAGTAAAAGCCTTCTCAAAGTCGGTTTTGCCTGAAAGGCAAGAGTCCTACTCGGACTCCAGGGCTAGACGCCAGGGTTCCCGGCATCTACCGCTTAGACGCTAGGGTTCCTGGCGTCTAGCCTCTGGTCTCTGCAAAACTCCCGTTTGCACTTTCCAAAAGCCTCGTGGGCTTTCCCCTTTGGCCCAAATAAAGTGTTCTCGTACCCAAACATTTCGGGAAACATCCGGAACCCCTTCCGGTGAACTCCGGAACCCTTCCGGAGACCAAACACTATTATCCCATATATCAATCTTTACCTCCGGACCATTCTGGAGCTTCTCGTCATGTCTGTGATCACATCCGGGACTCCGAACAACATTCGGTTACCAATATACATAACTCATATAGTACTATATCGTCAATGAACGTTAAGCGTGCGGACCCTACGGGTTCGAGAACTATGTAGACATGACCGAGACACTTCTTCGGTCAATAACCAATAGCGGAACCTGGATGCCCATATTGGCTCCTACATATTCTACGAAGATCTTTATCGGTCGAACCTTATGACAACATACATAATTCATTTTGTCCATCGGTATGTTACTTACCCGAGATTCGATCGTCGGTATCCACATACCTAGTTAAATCCCGTTACCGGCAAGTCTCTTTACTCGTTCCGTAATACATCATCCTGTAACTAACTCATTAGTCACTTTGCTTGCAAGGCTTCTTATGATGTGCATTACCGAGAGGGCCCAGAGATACCTCTCCGATACTCGGAGTGACAAATCCTAATCTCGATATATGCCAACCCAACAAACACCTTCGGAGATACATGTAAAGCATCTTTATGATCACCCAGTTACGTTGTGACATTTGACAGCACACAAGGTATTCCTTCGGTATCCGTGAGTTGCATAATCTCATAGTCGAAGGAATATGTATTTGACATGAAGAAAGCAATAGCAATAAACTGAATGATCATTATGCTAAGCTAACAGATGGGTCTTGTCCATCACATCATTCTCCTAATGATGTGATCTCGTTCATCAAATGACAACACATGTCTATGGTTTGGAAACTTAACCATCTTTGATTAACGAGCTAGTCTAGTAGAGGCTTACTAGGGACGCAGTGTTTTGTCTATGTATCCACACATGTATGAAGTTTCCGGTTAATACAATTCTAGCATGAATAATAAACATTTATCATGATATAAGGAATATAAAATAACAACTTTATTATTACCTCTAGGGCATATTTCCTTCATTTTCGTTCTTCTCATATTGTCCTCGCACCTTGTTGATACAAACACCTGTCATCTATAGGTCATGGATTCACCAAACAATATGTGCTTAACTATGTAAGTGTTTTGATCATGTTGTGTGGCCCTTAAATTAGACAACAAGCATTACGTTCAACACAAATAATCATCTCAACAATCAATCATAAAAGTAATATCAACATATGGATTAGTCACAAATGAATCTCACCAATCACCTATGTTGGTGCAATCTATTGCCCCTTGAGTGTTTTGGAGTTTGTTAGACAAAACAGTTGAGGGACTAATGTATTTACTAGTGCATGATGGCTCCATATTTTGCAACTTTTATAAGAGGATTTTGATGTGGTTTTCAAAGGTTTTTTGATATTTCTCGCATCTTTCTAACGCCAATCCTTCATGAAAGAAGAAAACTTGTTCTTTTTATTGACCTGTAGGAATAAACATATTTGGAAGGAAACCAATCAACATCTCATCAAACGATGCCATTTGGAACAACTTTCCTTTTGGCAAAAGTTCATTGGAGCAAAATGAGCGCAAGACGGGGCATGGTACGAGCGGCACCGTCACCACGTCCAGGACAGAGAAAGAAGAGATCTGGAGAAGAACCACTAGATATCCATTCCTTCTCTTTCGCCCATCTCCATTTTCATTCATCGCAACATGACCATACGTAGAGGAATTCAAATTTGTAAGATTAGGGTTTGTAACTCTGTTTATACTCATCTTGAGATCAAGACTTGTTTAATCATTCATCCTTTTGCGGATGTTTGTGATATTATTGAGATTATTTCCCTTTGTTTGATCTCCAAGTTGTTTGGTTATTCCTCTCTCATGTGTGAGTCTATGCGTGCGAGATATAGGGGATTGGTGAGATTCATTTGTGAGTGCTACTCCCGTAGGAGTTGTTGGATTCCCCGAAGAGAAAGGTGATGTAGCACGACAACAGGTAGTGTTTCCCCCGGTTAAAAACCAAGGTTTGTTGAACCAGTACACCAAGCTAACAACGTTAGTAGTACCTGCACACATAAAAAAAATTGCTTGCACCAACAGTAGCAAGGAGGTTGCCAATCCTCTTGTTGTTGCTAGTTACAAGATTAAAAGCAAATAGTGATAGGGCAAAGCGGCAAAATAGTAAAGAGCAAATTGTACCAACTTTTGTATTAATGGAGAATAGACCCGAGGGCCATATGTTCTCACTACTGGCATCTCACTCGAAAGCATGTAGTGACATGGTAGACAAATTACTATTGGTCAATTGACATAATAACACAAGTTATAACTATGATCATTCATGGCATAATTTCACATAGGCATTGCGTCTGTGATAAGTAGAACGTTAAACTTACTGACGTCTACAACTATTACTCTACCCCCAAGACCGCTATCCAGCATGCATCTCAAAGTATTATGTTTGCAAGAAACTGAGTAACGTAATAAGCAAGATGACATAATGTGGATAAAAGAAAACTTAGCAATAAGATTAACCCCCATCGTTTTACCCTTAGTGACAACAACACAATACACACCTTCCTCCCTTTTGTCACTAGACAAGATCACCGCAAGATTGAACCCACTGCTATGCACCACTTCCTCTGAAGAACTACTGATGGCCAAAGAAGAATCATAGATCGGAAAGCATAAATAGCTATAAATTAAGATAAATAAATGAATAATCTGATCATAAATCCACAAGTCATTGGATCCTAACAAACACACCACAAATTGATCTCAGAGAAAATCATTATATCGAAGATCAGAGAGTGAAAGCCATATAGCTACTATTGTGGACCCGTAGGCCCTAATGAAACTACTCAGGTGGAAGAGGGGGATTCACCAAATCTCTGAAATCCCCACCCACTCGGGTGCTGGAAAACCCCTCTACCAAAGGGGATTTAAGGGGATTGGGTGGAAGAGGGGGTTCCCTAAATCTCTGAAATCCCCACCCCCTCTGATGATGCTGGAAAAACCCCTCTACCAAACGAAGCATGAGTAGTGTTTGGGTGTAGGAGCTGAGCTTGCAGTTGTACATATTCCGACTTGTGTTGTCCCTTGTAACTTTTCTTGTACATATCTCTATCCTTCTATAAAGTTATGGGACGCGATTTGTGTACTCTCGGAAAAAAAAATCAACCCATTTGAAGCGCATTTGTATTTTATTTATAAAATAACTCCATGTAATGAATAAAATGAGTTTTGAACTACGAGTGATAGCTAGAGCTGTGCTAAAATTATGAATTAGTGCCGGTGGTTTGAGTTGTCACTCAATATGCGTTTTGACTGGTTAGTACAAAGTTGAGTCATCTATTTTAGAATGTATGTACTTTCTCCATTTTTGTATACAATACCACAAACCCATATTACAGGTACCAAGATAGAAATTAATGGCCACTTAAGCCAAATGTTGCAACTAGTCTTTTCTCCTCGCTTGACGTGTTAATAAATGTGTATTTTTCTCTCCAACGCACAACAAGACAACTCTCTCACTCCTTCATTCCTCGTTGGTTGATTAATTCGATGCATTCAAACCAACCTTCTCACCCCTGCATGCATGCATGGGGTATTAATGTCCTCGGTTGCTAGTACGAGACAAACCTCATCAATTTTATCTTGATTGGTGTTAGTGGCCTTGTATAGGTGCAAATTGTAATTTTGATAGTGGCCTTGTATACAAAAATGAAGGGAGTACATATAGATATGTCTCAGAAACTTATATACTGACCATATTGGACAACTTAAGCAACCTCCGTGACCGTATTTAGGGCATTTCGAAGTTCAGTGACCAAAATGAGACAGATGATTTTTCCTCATTTTATACCTCGGAGGCTCGGAGCAGCTTAGCAACAGAGTATACAGAGGTACTCCAGCAGCCGGCCGCCGTTCCTCCAGGATGCTATAAATGATTAGTAAAGCCCTTGAGATGATAGCAAATGTGCAGTGTAGTGCAGGGGAGTTAGTTCTCGATTCTCATTGAATGGAGCCAGACAGTGAACTTATTCTCAGCAACAGCCCACCGCAGACCCACAGAAAAAGAGTGGCACCACAATTACGAATGGTGTGATCCTTCAATTGGCTGGCAAGGAGAATAGGGTCCAGCTCCAGCCAGCAATTGACTAAGAAAAGCACAGCACCCAAATGTGGAATCCACAATGGGAAGAGGAGCACAGAGGAATAAAGCAAGATCCGGCTAGAAAAGGGCAGCAGCAGAACAAACTTCCCCATCAAAGGAGCACCGGAAGTGGAAGAAAGTGATTGACTCACAGTCTAAACTTTATCTATCCTAATCGTCTGGGCAGACCGCAATCGACAGAAAGCACCAGGCTTGGCTATCATTTTGATTTCGGTTACTTCAATGCTGAACGCAAAACATCAAGCATGAAGACTGCTCAACAGAACTCAAAGTGGCACCGGACACTATAACAAGAGAACCATCTTCATATTTAGCTTACAAGTTTTGAGCTCTCTGATGTATGTAGCAGGTTAAGGGGAAAAAGTTACATGGTTCAGGGTCCCTAAATACACAGCGGTCCATCAGATGAGCATCTCAGCCTAAGGTAAGCAGAAAATAGAATACGTTGAAGCATTTAACAAGATCATGCGATCATATGGCAGGAATACAACTACAGTTTTCAGCAGTGTATGTCACAGCGAAGCATAAGTATCGACACAGAAAGAGAAAACATCATTGAATGGATAAGACCAGATGGCTGCCACTAGAATACTACACCTAAACATAGCAATCAGTTTCGTTTTGAAAAGAATGGGCGTAGCAATCAGTCATTGTGCCACCAATCCAAACTAGCAAATCTTTTATATATAAGATGTATAAATTCAAGTGTAGAGAAGTACTAAGAAAAGCTCACCTAATAAGACCATAAACTAGAATACCTTATGACTGGAGAACACTGGCAACAGCCACCAAGGCACCAACCAAAGTTCTTCTCACGACATAAGCGGCATTGCTTTCCAACAAAGCATAATTGGTTGATGAGTTTGATACATTGCTTGCAGTTCATAGACATAATGAACTCTGAAATTCGAAAGCATAAGTAGATTCTGCGTGGGATCATACTGTTGACACAATGAACTCTGAAATTCTCTAGGAAGTAGGCAGAGATGGTTGAACAGCATATCAATTACGATTAGAGAATGCACATACGGCAAGAAACAAACATGAAAAAATAACCTTACCACAACAAAATGCAATTGTGTGATATCACGAGATAAAGAAACAAAACCGAAATACCATTTGGATTCGAGTGGACAAAAATAAACCTTGAGAATTGTCGAGATAAACTCAACAGCGTTGACAAAATTGCCCTTCCTCCTGAATTACAGAAAACTCCCAATTTACGATACATGACACAAGTTCTTATTACTGTTGAAACTTCAGTAATAACAGACACATCCTTCCAATTCACTGAGATCAAAATTGCAAGCAGTTGCACACAAAAAAACTCAACCTGTTACCTTACTTTCTCATCTTCCCTCCCGATCTACAACGCCACAAGAATTATATGCTAATGTAACCAATCTATGACTCTAAGCTGAATAGAAGTCTAGAGCCACATCACCTCGCCGGATTCAGTCGAGCCATCCGGTTTGCCGAAGCACAGCGTCGCGTACCCGTCGAAGATCTCGGCCCTTGAGCGTGCGACCGGCGCCCTCCAGCATCGAGAAGGGGGCGGCCGGCCCGGCGCCACCAGCAGACGCGCGCGCGACCATCTCGTGCGGGGGCAGCATGGCGGCATCCCCGTGCCGGAGCTCGTCATCGTCGTCCAGTTCGTCCCACTTGTCCATTGCCGGCTTCTGGGGCGGGCGGACGGGAACCTTAACTGGAGCCGACTGGTGATACTGCGGGGCCGGTGCGCGGTTCTTGGGCCTCGGGTTCGCCGGGATAGCCCACGCGGCGGAGGCAGGGGACTGGGTGGGCGACAGCGAACCACCAGATGCCGAAGTGGCAGCCGCGATGGTGGCCTTGCGCCGGAGCAGCGTGGCCGGGGTGGCCGCGACAGCCGACGCCGCTGCCCCGCTCCCGCCCCCGGCGCGGCGAACAAGGAGCCTTTTGTCCCCCTCGTGCAGCGCGGCGAGGAGACCGAGGTGGCTATGCGGAACCCGGGTCGGGCTCTCTGGCCCGTCGGGCCGCGCGTCCGAGGCGGCGACTGGGGCGGATGAGAACATGAAGTCGTCCTCGTGGAACTCATCCCCAGCGACGAACGACGACTCCGTCGGCGACGAGGAGGGCGACGAGAACAACCCGACGAACCGCTCGGTAGCCGGCGACCGGCGCGGCCGGTACTCGTCCATGGGCGCGCGCTCGGCCGCTCCGGCGAGGGGGTCAGGGCTCAGAGGGGAGGCGCGCGCGCGTGCGGGTGGGGGTTGAGGGCCCCGTGGGCTCGGGGTCCCAGCGGTGGGCGGCCGGGCGACGTGATGGGGATGGGGAAGGGGGGGAGAAGGTAAGGAGGTCTGGTGACTGGTGGGTTTCACTTTTTATGGGCGCGGCTGCGACCCACCGGAAGGGTCACCCCGCCCGGCTTTGTTGCTCGGCTCGGTTATATGGGGCGCGAGACGTGATTGATAGGCTGCAACAAAGGTTCGACTCAAAAAGAAATTAGAGTATGAACATTTTATTTAGATTGATCGAGAAACGAGCTGATTTTAAGCCGATATTGGCTCACTCATTTTAGCTTGATATGTTGATATCATATAATTATATTAATAATCTTCACATAAGATAAAAAGAAACGTGATAACTTACTATCATATATGTCATGTATAGTTTTTCTTCATTTTAGCTACTTTCAAACATGAAGTTTAATTAAGCGCAGAGAAAATTTAGTTCCAATTTAGTATGTGGTTGGTCATGTATTATCTCGGTCTCAAATTAGTTGTCTTATATTTGGCTAAATACTGATGTATCTAACAGAGTCAGCTAATTTGGAATGGAACAGAGAGAGTATTAAATATCCTGTTATTCTGACTAAAGTTTGAGTGCATGCACACCTTTTTTTTCTCTTGCTAGTTCATTCATGATCTCTTGCTAGACACTATCCGTATCTAGAGAAATCTAAAACAAGTATAATTCAAGACGGAGTGAGTACTAGTCTTCAGTTGAGAGAGAATAAGTCAAATTTAAGCTTATGTTGTGTTGTGGTCTATCTTGTTAAAAAAATGTCTTAGATTATCAAAGAAATAATATTATTTAGTTCGGAAGAGATCGACTCGAGATCATTACAAGCTAAAACGAGTCACTTTTTACAGCTGAACTTTGAGTTTCGCTCAGTTTGAAAGCTCAAATTTTTGTACAAACTGAGTTGACTCTAGTCCAACTCGCTCGGACTCGACTCGTTTGCAGCCTTAGGTGGATACTGGATAGGAAAAAAGGCCAAAATTCGACGCAATCAAGTACTCCAAAAAGGCCAGAGATCGATGACGCCTCACCATCTTTGCAAGCTCTCGTCCGGAAAAATTGAGGTGGAAGGAAGAACATGAAAACGGACAAAGATCATCAAGGGAGAGGTAGAAGCCTTCAGGCTCTACCAATGTGGATTAGTGCGAAGAGTTAGATTATCTTAGGCGATCTAGGTAGAGTTGGCGTTGCATGTTTTATGTAAGGTGTAATATATACTCGCTAACATGGAGGGGTTATCTACCCCATCATCTTCTTTAATAGATAGTGCACATGCTTATGCATATTCGAGAAAAAGATACTCCAAAATTAGGATGCTCCAGGCTGCGCCACTTTAGCGATTTCTACATCTTTTCATTTCTTTGCGAAAGAAGAGTTATAATCTTCAATTGAATGAGTCACAATATGCCTTTAAGCCACTTGACGCTTACGTGAGTTCAATTCACAACTCAGTGAATAAAAAATTACCGATCATGATCTCAAAAATAGAAAATTTCTGTCTCACAAGACTTTCAAACCGAAAATAGATTCATAGAAAATATTTTTTTCATAGGCATATATCCTCCCAAAAAGGCTACTTAACGTTTTATTCTAGCAGAGCATCTACGGCCGGATCTAGCAAATCCGACGTCTGTAGACGTACACGGATAGTGACCGATCACCTCTCAAATGTTTGCGTCCACAATTGTATGCCTCGTTAGCAAATCCACAAAATTCTAGGTCTAGCCTTCGTTGGTTGTACCTGTCAGTGGCAGTTTACAACTGAGTTTTGGATTTTGTCCGGAATTTCAGATTTTCGTCCAAAATTCGCCCATGTTGTCTAGGCCCGGTATAAATACAAGCCAGCCAAAACTTTCAGACCTTTTTGAGTTTCCGGCCCAGCCCATAGTCCACGTACGCCTGCTGATGGGAGTCAATGGTATAAAACTCCCTACTGAAGCCTCTCAACCCTAATCTTGCGTCCCTCGCTTCTCTTTACAGAGCGACGACAGCTGCCGCCTGCCGCCTACCGGCGATGCAAGCCAAGGCCCCCGCCTCCTCCCATCCTTCTGCACCGGCAGTCCACATCATCCTCCTCCTTTTCCTACTCCCAATCCACTTCTTCCACGGAGCGCGGAGACCGGGTTAACGGCGGATGTAGGCGCCGACAGTGCTAGAGAACTAGATGTAGGCATCGGCGCTGGAGTCGCAACACCACGTGCTTGTGAAGGCCATCCCTTTCTCCTTCCTATCTTGTGTTTAGTTTGGTGATAATGAAAGACCCAGCTTGTATGGTACCATTGTTATGTTGGGAAACATAGCATGCAATTTCAAAAAAAATCCTACGCTCACGCAAGATCTATCTAGGAGATGCATAGCGACGAGAGGGGGAGAGTGTGTCTACGTACCCTCGTAGACCGAAAGTGGAAGCGTTTGACAACGCGGTTGATGTAGTCAAACTTCTTCTCGTTCCGACCGATCAAGTACCGAACGTACGACACCTCCGAGTTCTGCACACGTTCAGCTCGATGACGTCCCTCGAACTCTTGATCCAGCAAAGTGTCGAGGAAGTAGATGAGTTCCGTCAGCACGACGGCGTGGTGACGGTGATGGTGAAGTAATCCGCGCAGGGCTTCACCTAAGCACCACGAGAATAGGACCGAGGGTGTAATCTGTGGAGGGGGGGCCGCACACGACTAACAGATGTTGGTGTGTGTTCTAGGAGCCCCCTCCCCATGTATATATAGGTGGGAGGGGAGGGGAGGCAGCCAGGGCACCCTAGGGCTTGGCCGCCGCCCCCTAGGGGCTCTGCCGTGCCCTGCGCCCCCCTTTCCTTGTATACGGAAGGGGGAAGGAAAGAGGGGAGAGGGGGAAGAAGGGCGAATCCTATTCCCTCTCTGTCCTTTCCTCCTCCCCTTTTCCTTCTCCACTTAGGCCAGCCCATATGGGGGGCGCAGCAGCCCCTGATGGCTGCTGCATTTCCCCTCTTGGCCCATTAGGCCCATATCTTTTGCCGGGGGTGCCCGGAACCCCTTCCGGTGACCCGATATATACCCGGTACCCTCGGGAACACTTCCGGTATCCGAATACTATTGTCCTATATATCAATCTTTACCTCTCAACCATTTCGAGACTCCTCGTCATGTCCGTGATCTCATCCGGGACTCCGAACAACATTCGGTCACCAAATCACATAACTCATATAATACAAAATCGTCATCGAACGTTAAGCGTGCGGACCCTACGGGTTCGAGAACTATGTAGACATGACCGATACACCTCTCCGGTCAATAACCAATAGTGGAACATGGATGCTCATATTGGCTCCTACATATTCTACGAAGATCTTTATCGGTCAAACCGTTATGACAACATACGTAATTCCATTTGTCCATCGGTATGTTACTTGCCCGAGATTCGATCGTCGCTATCTTCATACCTAGTTCAATCTCGTTACCGGCAAGTCTCTTTACTCGTTCTATAATACATCATCCTGCAACTAACTGATAACCCATAAGTATAGGGGATCGCAACAGTCTCCGAGGGTAGAGTATTCAACCCAAATTTATTGATTCGACAAAAGGGGAGCCAAAGAATATTCTCAAGTATTAGCAGTTGAGTTGTCAATTCAACCACACCTGGATAACTTAGTATCTGCAGAGTATTTAGTAGCAAAGTAATATGGGAGTAACGGTAACGGTAGCAAAAGTAATATTTTTGGGTTTTGTAGTGATTGTAACAGTAGCAACGGAAAAGTAAATAAGCGAAGAACAATATGTGAAAATCTCGTAGGCATTGGATCGGTGATGGAGAATTATGCCAGATGCGGTTCATCATGTAACAGTCATAACATAGGGTGACACAGAACTAGCTCCAATTCATCAATGTAATGTAGGCATGTATTCTGAATATAGTCATACGTGCTTATGGAAAAGAACTTGCATGACATCTTTTGTCCTACCCTCCCGTGGCAGCGGGGTCCTAATGGAAACTAAGGGATATTAAGGCCTCCTTTTAATAGAGTACCGGACCAAAGCATTAACACATAGTGAATACATGAACTCCTCAAACTATGGTCATCACCGGGAGTGGTCCCGATTATTGTCACTTCGGGGTTGCCGGATCATAACACATAGTAGGTGACTATAGACTTGCAAGATAGGATCAAGAACTCACATATATTCATGAAAACATAATAGGTTCAGATCTGAAATCATGGCACTCGGGCCCTAGTGACAAGCATTAAGCATAGCAAAGTCATAGCAACATCAATCTCAGAACATATTGGATACTAGGGATCAAACCCTAACAAAACTAACTCGATTACATGATAAATCTCATCCAACCCATCACCGTCCAGCAATCCTACGATGGAATTACTCACGCACGGCGGTGAGCATCATGAAATTGGTGATGGAGGATGGTTGATGATGGCGATGGCGACGGATTCCCCTCTCCGGAGCCCCGAACGGACTCCAGATCAGCCCTTCTGAGAGGTTTTAGGGCTTGGCGGCGGCTCCGTATCGTAAAACGTGATGAATTCTTCTCCCTGATTTTTTCTCCCCGAACACGAATATATGGAGTTGGAGTTGAGGTCGGTGGAGCGTCAGGGGGCCCACGAGGCAGGGGGCGCGCGCCCAGGGGGGCAGGCGCGCCCCCCACCCTTGCGGACAGGTGGAGGCCCCCCTGACGTGGATTCTTCTTCTAGTATTTTTAATATTTTCCAAAAATATGTTCCGTGGAGTTTCAGGTCATTCCGGGAACTTTTGTTTCTGCACATAAATAACACCATGGAAAGTCTGCTGAAAACAGCGCCAGTCCGGGTTAGTTCCATTCAAATCATGCAAGTTAGAGTCCAAAACAAGGGCAAAAGTGTTTGGAAAAGTAGATACGACGGAGACGTACCAACTCCCCCAAGCTTAAACCTTTGTTTGTCCTCAAGCAATTTAGTTGATAAACTGAAAGTGATAAAGAAAAACTTTTACAAACTCTGTTTGCTCTTGTTGTTGCAAATATGTAAAGCCAACATTCAAGTTTTCAGCAAAGATTATGACTAACCACATTCGCAGTAACTCTTAGGTCTCATGTTTACTCATATCAATGGCATAATCAACTAGCGAGCAATAATAATAAATCTCGGATGACAACACTTTCTCAAAACAATCATGATATGATATAACAAGATGGTATCTCGCTAGCCCTTTCTGAGACCGCAAAATATAAATGAAGAGCACCTTTAAAGATCAAGGACTGACTAGACATTGTAATTCATGGTAAAAGAGATCCAGTCATAGTCATACCCAATATAAATTAATAGTAATGAATGCAAATGACAGCGGTGCTCTCCAGCTGGTGCTTTTTAATAAGAGGGTGATGACTCAACATAAAAGTAAATAGATAGGCCCTTCGCAGAGGGAAGCAGGGATCTGTAGAGGTGCCAGAGCTCGGTTTTGAAATAGAGATAAATAATATTTTGAGCGGCATACTTTCATTGTCAACATAACAACCAAGAGATGGCAATATCTTCCATGCTACACACATTATAGGCGGTTCCCAAACAGAATGGTAAAGTTTATACTCCCCCTCCACCAACAAGCATCAATCCATGGCTTGCTTGAAACAACGAGTGCCTCTAACTAGCAACAGCCCCAGGGGGAGTTTTGTTTGCAATTATTTTGATTTAGTTTGCATAAAGCATGGGACTGGGCATCCCGGTGACCAGCCATTTTCTCGTGAGTGAGGAGCGGAGTCCACTCCTATTGAGAATAACCCGCCTAGCATGGAAGATACGGACATCCCTAGTTGATACATGAGCTATTCGAGCATACAAAACAGAATTTTCATTTGAAGGTTTAGAGTTTGGCACATACAAATTTACTTGGAACGGCAGGTAGATACCTCATACAGGAAGGTATAGTGGACTCATATGGCATAACTTTGGGGTTTAAGGGATTGGATGCACAAGCAGTATTCCCGCTTAGTATAAGTGAAGGCTAGCAAAAGACTGGGAAGCGACCAACTAGAGAGCGACAACAGTCATGAACATGCATTATAATTAATAAACATTGAGTGCAAGCATGAGTAGGATATAATCCACCATGAACATAAATATCGTGAAGGCTATGTTGATTTGTTTCAACTAGATGTGTGAACATGTGCCAAGTCGAGTCACTTAAATCATTCAAAGGAGGATACCACCCCACTATACCACATCACAACCATTTTAATAGCATGTTGGCACGCAAGGTAAACCATTATAACTCATAGCTAATCAAGCATGGCACGAGCAACTATGATCTCTAAATGTCATTGCAAACATGTTTATTCATAATAGGCTGAATCAGGAACGATGAACTAATCATATTTACAAAAACAAGAGAGGTCGAGTTCATACCAGCTTTTTAATTATTACTACTACAGCAAGCAAAAGAAGAACATGAAATATTTTTGGGTTTTCTTTTTAATTATTACTACTACAGCAAGAAAAGTAAACTAACTAAAAGTTACACTAATTTTTTTTCTTTTTTTCTTAAGGTTTATTAAACACACAAGAAGAAAGCAAGAAAAAGGAAAATAACTAGCATGGATATTACAGAGAAAGAGTATGAGCACCAACATCTAGCAATGAGTGTGTGAACATGAATGTAATGTCGGTGAGAAATACGTACTCCCCCAAGCTTAGGCTTTTGGCCTAAGTTGGTTTATTGCCACGGATGGCCTGGCGGATATCCAAAGTTGTAGTTGGGGTCGTACTGAGATGCAGCGGTCATTGCATCGTGTGCTGCATCTTGGAGGCGAGCTATCTCAGCCCTCCTCCTATACTCCTCCGCCTCCTCTCTGGTTATGTAATGTCTCCCTTTTTCCTGAAAGTCAAAGAGAGTAGGGGCAGGAAGAACAATATTGACGGCGTGACGCCTGTCAAAGATTAGTCTGTACTGGAGAGGTGGTTCATTCCTCTCGACAACCTGATGGTGAACCATAGCATTAAAGTCTAGATAAGTAGGAGGCAGTTCAATATCATCATCACGTATGGTTACACCAAGAAAATCAGCTAAGCGGGTTGCATAAATTCCACCAAAGAAATCTCCATTAAATCTATTATGATGCAACCTACGTGCAACAATGGCTCCCAAATTATAAGATTTGTCTCCTAACACAGCACTTCTAAGAATACTGAGGTCAGGGACACACATATGACATGCTTCAGCCTTACCATTTATGCACCTACCTATAAAGAGAGCAAAATAATGTATAGCAGGAAAATGAATACTCCCTATGGTAGCTTGTGCTATATCTCTAGATTCCCCCACAGTTATACTAGCAAGAAATTCTCTAAATTCAGATTTGCGAGGTTCACTAGTACTACCCCATTGTGGAAGTTTGCAAGCAGTGGTAAAATCCTCTAAGTCCATAGTGTAAGATTTTTCATAAAGATCAAACAGGACAGTTTGAGAATTGCGTGACGATGAAAATTCAAACCTCCTCACAAAGGAACTAGTGAGATAGTGGTACTGGCGGCACTTTTCCTCCTCGAAGCTCACAAGATCGGTGCTACGCAAATATGCGTTAAATTCTTCCTTGATTCCCGCTCGATCCATAAAGTCTTCTGAAGGCCATTCACAAGGCCGCACTGGAGCGTTCCTTGGAGGCTCATCATCGGCATCTCGCATTGCGAGCCTGGGTCCTTGCTTCCTTGAATGACCACCTTGGTACATTTTCCTAAGCATATTTCTTCCTCTGAAAAATTTCTGAAATTTTTAGTAACTTAAAACAAAAGTGAACCAAGCTCAACAAAATTGATAGCAACTACTCCTACAAGTGCCTAGAGACTATATCATGCATTAGAACTACTTGGAACCATATAAATTTGACATGCAAGCTCAAGAACATGGTCACCTAGGCAGCACAAATTTGCAATGAATAAAGCACTAGAACAAAAACTAATTGGACCAATGGAGGAGTCACATACCAAGGAACAATCTCCCCAAGCAGTTTTGTGAGTGGTGCTTTGAGCAAGGAGATCAAAAATCGCAGCAAAATGAGCTAGAACTCGTGCTTGAGCTGGATGGTGATTTTTTTGGGAGGAAGAAGAAGTGTGTGGGTGCAGGAATAAGTGGAGGGGAGCCACCATGGGCCCACGAGGCAGGGGGCGCGCCCTGGACCCTCGTGGCCAGGTGCTTGCTCCCCCTGCTGTGTTCTCAGTGCCAGATATTCTCAAATATTCCAGAAAAAATCATATTCCATTTTCAGGGCATTTGGAGAACTTCTATTTTCGGGGTATTTTTATATTGCACGGATAATTCAGGAAACAGACAGGAAAATGCTATTTTTACTTTATTTCAACTGAATAACAGAAAGTAAAAGGAGGGTACAGAAGGTTGTGCTTTCTAATTTCATCCATCTCATGCTCATCAAAAGGAATCCACTAACAAGGTTGATCAGGTCTTGTTAACAAACTCATTCCGACTAACATGGAACCGGAGAAATTTCGAGTGACACTATGTTACCTCAACGGGGATATGCACATCCCCAATAATAAGAATATCATATTTCTTCTTGACAGTAGGAAGAGGAAATTCAAAACCTCCAAAAATAATCGATGGAATTTTTCCAATAGAATTTATACTATGAACTTGAGGTTGCTTCCTCGGAAAGTGTACCGTATGCTCATTACCATTAACATGAAAAGTGACATTGCCTCTGTTGCAATCAATAACAGCCCCTGCAGTATGCAAAAAAGGTCTTCCAAGAATAATAGACATACTATCGTCCTCGGGAATATCAAGAATAACAAAGTCCGTCAAAATAGTAACGTTTGCAACCACAACAGGCACATCCTCACAAATACCGACGGGTATAGCAGTTGATTTATCAGCCATTTGCAAAGATATTTCAGTAGGTGTCAACTTATTCAAATCAAGTCTACGATATAAAGAGAGAGGCATAACACTAATACCGGCTCCAAGATCACATAAAGCAATTTTAACATAGTTTCTTTTAATGGAACATGGTATAGTGGGTACCCCTGGATCTCCAAGTTTCTTAGGTATTCCACCCTTAAAAGTATAATTAGCAAGCATGGTGGAAATTTTAGCTTCCGGTATCTTTCTTTTATTAGTAACAATTTCTTTTTTATACTTAGCATAAGGATTCATTTTGAGCATATCAGTCAAACGCATACGAAAAAAGATAGGTCTAATCATTTCAGCAAAGTGCTCAAAATCCTCATCATCCTTTTTCTTGGATGGTTTGGGAGGAAAAGGCATGGGTTTCTGAACCCAAGGTTCTCTTTCTTTACCGTGCTTCCTAGCAACAAAGTCTCTCTTATCATAACGTTGATTCTTTGATTGTGGGTTATCAAGATCAAGAGCAGGTTCAATTTCTACATCATTATCATTACTAGGTTGAGCATCAACATGAACATCATCATTAACATTTTCATTAGGTTCATGTTCATTACCAGATTGTGTTTCAGCATCAGAAATAGAAATATCATTTGGATTCTCAGGTGGTTCAGCAATAGGTTCACTAGAAGCATGCAAAGTCCTATCATTTTTCTTTTTCTTCCTTTTAGAAGGACTAGGTGCATCTAAATTATTTCTCTGAGAGTCTTGTTCAATTCTCTTAGGGTGGCCTTCAGGATACAAAGGTTCCTGAGTCATTTTACCAGTTCTAGTAGCCACTCTAACAGCATAATCATTATTCTTACTATTTAATTCATTGAGCAAATCATTCTGAGCTTTAAGTACTTGTTCTACTTGAGTGGTAACCATAGAAGCATGTTTACTAATGAGTTTAAGTTCACCTTTAACTCTAGACATATAATCACCCAAGTGTTCAAGCGTATCGGAATTGTATTTCAATTGTCTACCAAAATAAGCATTGAAGTTTTCTTGTTTGACAATAAAATTATCAAACTCTTCTAAGCATTGTCTAGCAGACTTATAGTGAGGAATATCACCTTCATCAAATCTATAGAGAGAATTTACCTTTACTACCTGTGTCGGGTTATCAAGACCATGAGTTTCTTCAATAGGTGATGAATTAAGATCATATGTTTCTTCAACAGGCGGTAAATTTAGACCATGTATTTCTTCAATAGGAGGTAAATTCTTAACATCTTCAACTTTAATACCTTTTTCTTTCATAGATTTCTTTGCCTCTTGCATATCTTCAGGACTGAGAAATAGAACACCCTCTTCTTCGGAGTTGGTTTAGGAATAGGCTCAGGAATTGGCTCAGGAAGTGTCCAATTATTTTCATTTGTCAACATATTATTCAATAGAATTTCAGCTTCATCTGGTGTTCTTTCCCTGAAAACAGAACCCGCACAACTATCCAGGTAATCTCTGGAAGCATCGGTTAGTCCATTATAAAAGATATCAAATATTTCATTTTTCTTAAGAGGATGATCAGGCAAAGCATTAAGTAATTGAAGAAGCCCCCCAAGCTTGTGGGAGACTCTCTTCTTCATTTTGCACAAAATTATATATCCCTTAAAGCAGCTTGTTTCTTATAAGCAGGGAAATATTTAGCAGAGAAGTAATAAACCATATCCTGGGGACTACGCACACAACCAGGATCAAGAGAATTAAACCATATCTTAGCATCACCCTTTAATGAGAACGTAAATATTTTAAGGATATAAAAGTAGCGAGTTCTCTCATCATTAGTGAACAGGGTGGCTATATCATTTAATTTAGTAAGATGTGCCACAACAGTTTCAGATTCATAGCCATAAAAAGGATCAGATTCAACCAAAGTAATTATATCAGGATCAACAGAGAATTCATAATCCTTATCAGTAACACAGATAGGTGAAGTAGCAAAAGCAGGGTCAGGTTTCATTCTAGCATTAAGAGATTGCTGCTTCCATTTAGCTAATAACTTCTTAAGATCACTTCTATCATTGCAAGCTAAAATGGCTCTAGCAGATTCTTCATCCAGAACATAACCCTCAGGCACAACAGGTAATTCATATTTATTAGGGGGAGAGTCTTCATCATCACTATCTTCAATATTATGAGTTTCAAGAATTTCATTCTCTCTAGCCCTAGCAAGTTGTTCATCAAGAAATTCACCAAGTGGCACAGTAGTATCAAGCATAGAAGTAGTTTCATCATAAGTATCATGCATAGCAGAAGTGGCATCATCAATAACATGCGACATATCAGAATGAATAGCAAAAGCAGGTTTAGGTGTCGCAAGCTTACTCAAAACAGAAGGTCAATCAAGTGCAGAGCTAGATGGCAGTTCCTTACCTCCCCTCGTAGTTGAGGGATAAATTTTGGTTTTCGCGTTTTTCAAGTTCTTCATAGTGACCAGCAGATATAAATCCCAAGTGACTCAAAGAATAGAGCTATGCTCCCTAGCAACGGCGCCAGAAAATAGTCTTGATAACCCACAAGTATAGGGGATCGCAACAGTTTTCGAGGGTAGAGTATTCAACCCAAATTTATTGATTCGACACAAGGGGAGCCAAAGAATATTCTCAAGTATTAGCAGTTGAGTTGTCAATTCAACCACACCTGGATAACTTAGTATCTACAGCAAAGTATTTAGTATCAAAGTAATATGGGAGTAACGGTAACGGTAGCAAAAGTAATATTTTTGGGTTTTGTAGTGATTGTAATAGTAGCAATGGAAAAGTAAATAAGCGAAGAACAATATGTGAAAAGCTCATAGGCATTGGATCGGTGATGGAGAATTATGCCGGATGCGGTTCGTCATGTAACAGTCATAACATAGGGTGACACAGAACTAGCTCCAATTCATCAATGTAATGTAGGCATGTATTCCGAATATAGTCATACGTGCTTATGGAAAAGAACTTGCATGACATCTTTTGTCCTACCCTCCCGTGGCAGCGGGGTCCTAATGGAAACTAAGGGATATTAAGGCCTCCTTTTAATAGAGTACCGGACCAACGCATTAACACATAGTGAATACATGAACTCCTCAAACTATGGTCATCACCGGGAGTGGTCCCGATTATTGTCACTTCGGGGTTGCCGGATCATAACACATAGTAGGTGACTATAGACTTGCAAGATAGGATCAAGAACTCACATATATTCATGAAAACATATTAGGTTCAGATCTGAAATCATGGCACTCGGGCCCTAGTGACAAGCATTAAGCATAGCAACGTCATAGCAACATCAATCTCAGAACATATTGGATACTAGGGATCAAACCCTAACAAAACTAACTCGATTACATGATAAATCTCATCCAACCCATCACCGTACAACAAGCCTACGATAGAATTACTCACGCACGGCGGTGAGCATCATGAAATTGGTGATGGAGGATGGTTGATGATGACGATGGCGACGGATTCCCCTCTCCGGAGCCCCGAACGGACTCCAGATCAGCCCTCCCGAGAGGTTTTAGGGCTTGGCGGCGGCTCCGTATCGTAAAACGTGATGAATCCTTCTCCCTGATTTTTTTCTCCCCGAACACGAAAATATGGAGTTGGAGTTGAGGTCGGTGGAGCGTCAGGGGGCCCATGAGGCAGGGGGCGCGCCCAGGGGGGCAGGTGCGCCCCCACCCTCGTGGACAGGTGGAGGCCCCCCTGACGTGGATCATATTTTTAATATTTTCCAAAAATATGTTCCGTGGAGTTTCAGGTCATTCCGAGAACTTTTGTTTCTGCACATAAATAACACCATGGGAAGTCTGCTGAAAACAGCGTCAGTCCGGGTTAGTTCCATTCAAATCATGCAAGTTAGAGTCAAAAACAAGGGCAAAAGTGTTTGGAAAAGTAGATACGATGGAGACGTATCACTAACTCATTAGTCACTTTGCTTGCAAGGATTCTTATGATGTGTGTTACCGAGAGGGCCAGAGATACCTCTCCGATACTCGGAGTGACAAATCCTGATCTCGATCTATGCCAACCCAACAAACACCTTTGGAGATACCTGTAGAGCATCTTTATAGTCACCCAGTTACGTTGTGACGTTTGATAGCACACAAGGTATTCCTCCGGTATCCGGGAGTTGCATAATCTCATAGTCGAAGGAGTATGTATTTGACATGAAGAAAGCAATAGCAATAAAACTGAACGATCATTATGCTAAGCTAACGGATGGGTCTTGTCCATCACATCATTCTCCTAATGATGTGATCCCGCTCATCAAATGACAACTCATGTCTATGGTTAGGAAACTTAACCATCTTTGATTAACGAGCTAGTCTAGTAGAGGCTTACTATGGACACGGTGTTTTGTCTATGTATCCACACATGTATCAAGTTTCTGGTTAATACAATTCTAGCATGAATAATAAACATTTATCATGATATAAGGAAATATAATACATAGACAAAACACCGTGTCCGTAGTAAGCCTCTACTAGTTTTTATTTTATATTTCGTTATATCATGATAAATGTTTATTATTCATGCTAGAATTGTATTAACCGTAAACTTGATACATGTGTGGATACATAGACAAAACACCGTGTCCCTAGTAAGCCTCTACTAGACTAGCTCGTTAATCAAAGATGCTTAAGTTTCCTAACCATAGACATGAGTTGTCATTTGATGAGCGGGATCACATCATTAGGAGAATGATGTGATGGACAAGACCCATCCATTAGCTTAGCACAATGATCGTTCAGTTTTATTGCTATTGCTTTCTTCATGTCATATACATACTCCTTCGACTATGAGATTATGCAACTCCCGGATACCGGAGGAATACCTTGTGTGCTATCAAATGTCACAATGTAACTGGGTGATTATAAAGATGCTCTATAGGTATCTCCGAAGGTGTTTGTTGGGTTGGCATAGATCGAGATTAGGATTTGTCACTCCGAGTATCGGAGAGGTATCTCTGGGCCCTCTCGGTAATACACATCATAAGAAGCCTTGCAAGCAAAGTGACTAATGAGTTAGTTGCAGGATGATGTATTACAGAACGAGTAAATAGACTTGCCGGTAACGAGATTGAACTAGGTATGAAGATACCGACGATCGAATCTCGGACAAATAACACACCGATGGACAAAGGGAATTACGTATGTTGTCATAACAGTTTGACCGATAAAGATCTTCGTAGAATATGTAGGAGCCAAAATGAGCATCCAGGTTCCACTATTGGCTATTGACCGGAGAGGTGTCTCGGCCATGTCTACATAGTTCTCGAACCCGTAGGGTCCGCACGCTTAATGTTCGATGACGATTTTGTATTATATGAGTTATGTGATTTGGTGACTGAATGTTGTTCGGAGTCCCGGATGAGATCACGGACATGACGAGGAGTCTCGAAATGGTTGAGAGGTAAATATTGATATATAGGACAACAGTATTCGGACACCGGAAGTGTTCCCGAGGGTACCAGGTACATATCGGGTCACCGGAAGGGGTTCCGGGCACCCCCGACAAAAGATATGGGCCTAATGGGCCAAGAGGGGAAACGCAGCAGCCAGCAGGGGCTGCTGTGCACCCCATATGGGCTGGCCTAAGTGGAGAAGGAAAAGGGGAGGAGGAAAGGACAGAGAGGGAATAGGATTCCCCCTTCCTTCCCCCTCTCCCCTCTTTCCTTCCCCCTTCCGTATACAAGGAAAGGGGGGCGCAGGGCAAGGCAGAGCCCCTAGGGGGCGGTGGCCAAGCCCTAGGGTGCCCTGGCTGCCTCCCCTCCCCTCCCACCTATATATACATGGGAAGGGGCGCCTAGAACACACAACAACATCTATTAGTCATGTGCGGCGCCCCCCTCCACAGATTACACCCTCGGTCATATTCTCACGGTGCTTAGGCGAAGCCCTGCGCGGATTACTTCACCATCACCGTCACCACGCCGTCGTGCTGACGGAACTCATCTACTTCCTCGACACTTTGCTGGATCAAGAGTTCGAGGGACGTCATCGAGCTAAACGTGTGCAGAACTCGGAGGTGTCGTACGTTCGGTACTTGATCGGTCGGAACGAGAAGAAGTTTGACTACATCAACCGTGTTGTCAAACGCTTCCGCTTTTGGTCTACGAGGGTACGTAGACACACTCTCCCCCTCTCGTCACTATGC
Organism: Triticum aestivum; assembly: GCF_018294505.1. NCBI lineage: Eukaryota > Viridiplantae > Streptophyta > Magnoliopsida > Poales > Poaceae > Triticum > Triticum aestivum. The sequence continues at coordinate 378,499,328 of NC_057799.1, read as the reverse complement.
ATCTCCTAGATAGATCTTGCGTGAGCGTAGGAATTTTTTTTAAATTGCATGCTATGTTTCCCAACATAACAAAGGTACCATACAGGTTGGGCCTTTCATTATCACTAAACTAAACACAAGATAGGAAGGAGAAAGGGATGGCCTTCCCAAGCACGTGGTGTTGCAACTCCAGCGCCGACGCCTACATCTGGTTCTCTAGCACTGTCAGTGCCTACATCCGCCGTTAACCCGGTCTCCGTGCTCCATGAAAGAAGTGGATTGGGAGTAGGAAAAGGAGGAGGATGATGTGGACTGCCGGTGCAAAAGGATGGGAGGAGGCGGGGGCCTTGGCTTGCATCGCCGGTAGGCGGCAGGCGGCAGCTGCCGCTGCTCTGTAAAGAGACTTTCCGGTAACGAGATTGAACTAGGTATGAAGATACCGATGATCGAACCTCGGGCAAGTAGACCGACTCCTGCCTGCATCTACTACTATTACTCCACACATCGACTGCTATCCAACATGCATCTAGTGTATGGAAAAATGGAGAAATGCAATAAGAACGATGTCATGATTTAGACAAGATCTATCTATGTAGAGATAGACCCCATCATTTTATCTTGAGTAGCAACAATACATACGTGTCGGTTCCCCTTCTGTCACTAGGATCAAGCACCGTAAGATCGAACCCACTACAAAGCACCTCTTCTCATTGCAGGATAAATAGATCAAGTTGGCCAAACAAAACCCAAATATCGGAGAAGAAATACGAGGCTATAAGCAATCATGCATAAAAGAGATCAAAGAAACTCAAATACTTTCATGGATATAAAAAGATATGACTGATCATATACTCAAAGTTCATCAGATCCCAACAAACACACCGCAAAAGAGTTACATCGTATGGATCTCCAAGAGACCATTGTATTGAGAATTCAGCGAGAGAGAGAAAGCCATCTAGCTACTAACTACAGACCCGAAGGTCTACAAAGAACTACTCACGCATCATCGGAGAGGCACCAATGGAGGTGGTGAACCCCATCCGAGATGGTGTCTAGATTGGATCTGGTGGTTCTGGACTCTGCGGTGGCTGGATCAATATTTCGTTGACTCGCCTAGGGTTTCTGGAATATTGGGGTATTTATAGAGCAAAGAGGCGGTCCGGGGGGCACCCGAGGTGGGCACAACCCACCATGGCACGCCTGGGCCTCCTGGCGCACCTTGGTGGGTTGTGCTCTCCTTGGAGCACCCCCAGGCGCAGCCAGGGCCCATTATGTGTCTTCTGGTCCAAAAAAATCTCCGTAAAGTTTCGTTGCATTTGGACTCCGTCTGATATTGATTTCCTGCGATGTAAAAAACATGCAGAAAACAGCAACTGGCACTTGGCACTATGTCAATAGGTTAGTACCAAAAAAATGATATAAAATGATTATAAAACATCCAAGATTGATAATATAACAGCATGGAACATGTCATATCACTTACCTACTCGAGGAAGAGTAGGAGTTAAGCTTGGGGATGCTGATACGTCTCCAACATGTCTATAATTTTGATGTGGAATGCTGCCTAACATGTCATATCATATTCTTTTCTTTATAGCATGGACATTTTGACTTTTATGTGATTCAAAGCAATAGTCTAGTTTTGACATGATAATTTAAATACTCAAGCATATCAACAAGCAACCATGTCTTTCAAAATATCAATGCTAAAATAAGTTATCCCTAGCCCATCATGCTCAACCATTGATCCATTCATGAAACACACTCGCATATTAGCTTACACCCAATACTCAAGTACGATCATATTGCCACCTAGTTGGTGCTTTTATAAGAGAAGATGGAGACTCAAATTCAAACAAAAAATTGCATAAAGTAAAAGAAAGGCCCTTCGCAGAGGGAAGTAGGGATTTGTAGAGGTGCCAGAGCTCAAAGCGAAAAACTTAGAGGTAAAAACATTTTGGGAGGTGTCGGTGTCAAAACCGGCGGATCTCGGGTAGGGGGTCCCGAACTGTGCGTCTAAGGCGGATGGTAACATGAGGCGGGGGACACGATGTTTACCCAGGTTCGGGCCCTCTTGATGGAGGTAATACCCTACTTCCTGCTTGATCGATCTTGATGATATGAGTATTACAAGAGTTGATCTACCACGAGATCGTAGAGGCTAAACCCTAGAAGCTAGCCTATGGTATGATTGTTGTTGTCCTACGGACTAAACCCTCCGGTTTATATAGACACCGGAGGGGGCTAGGGTTACACAGAGTCGGTTACAAGGGAGGAGATCTACATATCCGTATTGCCAAGCTTGCCTTCCACGCCAAGGAGAGTCCCATCCGGACACGGGACGAAGTCTTCAATCTTGTATCTTCATAGTCCAACAGTCTGGCCAAAGGATAGAGTCCGGCTGTCCGAGGACCCCCTAATCTAGGACTCCCTCAGTAGCCCCTGAACCAGGCTTCAATGACGATGAGTCCCGCGCGCAGATTGTCTTCGGCATTGCAAGGCGGGTTCCTCCTCCGAATATTCCATAGAAGATTTTGAACACAAGGATAGTGTCCGGCTCTGCAACAAATTCCACATACCACCGTTGGGAGAATAATATTTCCACAAATCTAATCTGCTGACAGCTTTTCTAAAAATGACGTTATGCCGTGATCTGGTCATGACGAACCGTTTTTCCGAGCCTGCCACTGCACGTGTTGCGAGGTGGTTTTATTGGCACGTCCCGTCGAAGCAGAGATTGTGTCCCTCTTTTCACGGGATTCTCATTGATACGGGTGTGGGTAACCCAACCGCGCCATCAATTACGGCGCTTGGGGGATAAGCGGTTTTACCAGGCAAGTGGGGAGGCGCAGAATACCTGCTGCCTTTATAAGGGGATAAGAACGCCCATTCGCACCCACGCCTTCTTCTTCCCGATCCATTCCCCTCCGCCCGAGCTCCAGCGCCCAAGCGTTCATCTTCTCTTCCCACAAAGGCCTTCCGAAAATGTCCGGATCCGGAGCAGGAGGCAAATGGATGGCCTCTACCGTCCGGGAGAAGGATATCAAAAAGCTTCAGGAGGCCGGGTATCTGGCCAAGAAAATCAGCCACTGTCTCCCGACGACGGGACAGATCGTCCCTACTCCGGAACCCCACGAGAGGGTTGTATTCCTCCCCCACTTTGTCCGTGGGCTAGGGTTTCCCCTCCGCCCGTTCGTTCGCAGCATCATGTATTACTATGGGATCGATCTTCATGATCTGTCCCCTAATTCCTTCCTCAACATCTCGACATTCATTGTCGTGTGCGAGGCTTTTCTCCGCATCTCGCCACACTTCGGCTTATGGCGGAAGATTTTTAATGTGAAGCCCAAGGTAGTGGGCGGCGAGCACGCCGAGTGTAGGGGCGCTATGGTGAGCAAGATGCCCAATGTCATATGACCAACAGGCACCTTTAACGATTCTGTCAAGGAGTGGCAACGGCAGTGGTTTTATATCACTGAGCCGCGCGGCACGGAATGGGCCGCTACTCCCGAGTTTCAATCCGGTGCCCCCTGCGGCTTACATCCTGGGTCAAGAAGGGCCTGAACTGGTCCTCGTCCGATGAACTGTCGGTGCTCCAGACGCGCGTTAAAGATATGGGAGACAAGAACATTGAACTTGTCAATGTAGTCCAGGTGATGTTAGTTCGCCGGATCCTGCCTTGTCAACACCGGACTTGCAATCTATGGGAAATCGATCCGACCAAGCACCAAACCTTGCGAGAGCTTTTCGGCTCCTCACACAAGGACATCTGGAAGGTGCTTTTCAAGTCCAGCAAATCATGGCCGGACTCCGCCGAGGACCGCGGGTACCAACTGTCCCGCCCTGCAAGTTCGGTAAGTCATCATACTTTTTATCCGCATAACCCAAAGGAAGCGCTTAATGTGTTTTCTACAACTCTCCTAGGGCTGGACGAAGAAGGCGGAGTGGATCCATTGTCTGGCCCCGCTGCCCGAAGAACCGGCCGTCCCACTTTTGACGAAGATGCTGGTCCCGGCGCCTTACAAGGTGCCAAAGAAGACGGCCGAGAAGGAGGCCCAAAAGACCCGGGGCGACCTTCGTCGCCGCGGCACTTCGGACACAATATCCGAAGGCTCTAATGCCCGTTCCGAAGAGGACGAGGAGGAGGAGGAAGATGAATCCCCCGTGGGGGGAAGAAAGAAAAGGACGGCCTCCGCACACTTGGAGGCCGAGCCGCCCAAAAGGGGAAAAGCTCCTCTTCCGGAGGAGTCCACTGCCGCCTCCCACAGCGGCCCGGCGTGGGATCCCAGGGCCCAGCCCCTGGTGAACTCGTGAGTATATAAAATCCGAGTACGTTTATGCGTCCCGACTCATCATGGCATAGTATTTTAACCTGAGACATATTTTTGTAGTCCGGCGAGGTCCTGTACCAAACAATCCTCATCAGAGGATTTGCTGAGTTCGGATGCTATGGAGAGTGGGACGCCCCCGAGGGTCCCTTCCTTCGAACAGGTGAATACCACCGAGGCTTCGTCCCAGAGGGACCCCGACCCAGGAGGAGAGGAAAAGACCGTGAAGGCGGTGCCTGGAGGTCAAACTTCAGGGGCCGGACACATGGGGGAGAAAATTCCCATGGGAGCTGACGGCGGGGGCCATCTGGAATCCGGCTCCCAGCCGGATACAGTTCTGGAGACCAATACGGCTCCAGAATCAGGCAGGCAGCCTCTCTCAGCTGGAGGGGACATGCCTGTTCCACCGGCAACCTCTGTCCAACCAGAGGTGTCAGATGCTTTGTTGGTGGCGCTGAAGAGCGCCTCCATCGTCGATGAACACCGTGCCGTTATGGGTACGGTGATTGAGAAGATTCAGTCTGCTGAGAGTGGACTGAATGGAGCCTATATCAGCCTTATAAAAGGTCTTGAGGTATGTTTTATGAGGTTTCGAAGAGTGTCATGGTATGGATAGTAGCCCCTGATACATTGTTCGGTGAAAGAAAGAACCGGACAGAGGATCAAATTTATGTTCGCAGGAAGACTCATTGAATGAAATATATTTCTCTTCTGTTATAAGCAGGCGTGTGTAGTGGCTGCTGCCTCTCATACTGCGGAGATCTCCGGACTGAATCAAAGTCTGGAGCGGGCCAAAGAAGAACTTGGCCAGTTGAAAATGTAGTTGGGAGATAAACAAGGTATGCGCAAGTCTTGTTCGCGTTTATTGCGAATTAATTTTCAGTATGATGAAATATGTTTCATGATTTGCGCTAGGGATGATGACCGAAGTCGAGGCTCTTAAGAAGGCTGTGGCCGAGGCCGAGAAAAAGGCAACCACAGAGCAGGCTCTTCGTGAGAAGCACGAGGCCAAGGTTATTAAAGCTGAGCAGGAGCTGCAAGAGGCCATGAGGAAATGCGAGACCTTGGAGCAGAGTTTAACGGAGAAAGAATCCGAACTCACCAAGGCGCATCAGGCCACGAGCGATGCCCGGGGGAAACCCAAAGCGCCCTGCAGGGGATCCAAGAGGCGAGAAAGATCGCGGCGGGTAAGGCTTTTTCCATGTAAAGCAAGTATTTGAGGGGAAAATTATGTTTCTAATTTTGAATTCGGATTTCTCAGGGGTATTTGCCGAGCTGCCCCGCAGCATATCAGATGCCGCCCAATTCTACCGAGCCGAAGAAAGGAACACTGCGGATAAGCTCTTCTGGTCGCAGTATTTGGCACCGAATTATCCGGTGCCCTTTGTCGATCAACTGAAACAGCTGATCGAACTGCATAAGGCGGCGGAACTGGCCATGAAGGATATGATTATCCGGCTATGGCCCGCCGAGCCGATTCCAAGCAGCTACTTCGGGCTCGTGAAGCGGCTTGTGAGTGCCTGCCCTCGACTTGATGTCATCAAGCGGTCGGTCTGTATAGAAGGTGCGCGAATGGCCTTCGCCCGCGCAAAGGTGCACTGGGGGAAGATGGATGCTGAAAAGCTGATGACCGAAGGACCGCCAGAGGGGAAGGAGCACCGCAAGCCCGAATTATATTATGAGAGTGTCCTGAAAGGATCCTACCTTGCAGCGGAGCTATGTACCAAGGACATTATATTTCCATGAATGCAAATCATGTTGTCCTTTGTAATGTTTGAACAAGGTCATTTATATTATTTATTGCTTGTTATATAAAAGTTTATCCTCCTGCGCGGCCGTTTTATATATTAATCCTGAGAGTTGGCCAGTCGTCGGCTTCTGCCCCCACGTAAGAAGTACGGGGGTGTTCGGGATAAACCTGATCACTCTTTATCCCAGTTTTGGGTCCTTCGAAGGAGGTGTTCAGCACAACGAACCAGGCAATCGGACTATAAGGCTTTATCACTCTCACTTGGCCATAGGAGCTTTAGGAAGGTAGGCACAGCCCCTGGTGTTCGGAAGACCGCATGGGGGCTCTATAAGCACCTGATCGGAAGAAAAACCGATCCATCGCACGCTGCATTGGTTATGGCATTATGCGGGAGAAATCCTTAAAGATTTTACAACCTCTCGAACAGCTGACCAGCTCTCGCCGTATCATGACAGTCAGTTTTCGGCTTTCTCTACTGAGGTTCTCATCCGGAAGAACCGGGACACAGTCGCAGTAGTTCTCCCAGTGCTACCTTAGCCGATATAGCGGAACGTAAGGTACCAAAACATGGGAGTCGGGCAAACCCAACTATTGACCCAAGACATGACTCGGAGCCGATGCATATAATGCTATAGGTTCGGGGTGCCGAACTTCCGTGAAGGTGTTTGGACTTTATTGTCGTATTATGGGTAAAACGAAGCCCCTGGCATATTTGAAGGTATATTGCGGCGTACGGATGCCACTTGACAAAAGAATTTTATAAGAAATAACAGCAGATAAGCGTCATATGAATCCACATCTTGTATTTAAATGGTACGTCGATGCGTATGAGTACAGGTAATGTGATAAAAAAAGAGATATGACTGTAGAACCTGCTGAGACCAAGGGGGAAGAAGCTGTGTGCGGATCCGGCGTATAGTCAGATGGTCATCGCGGGGAATATCTAAGGATTCCCTTGCACATTCGAGCTGCCTCCATATTGCCCGTCCTGGTCGGCACAAAGGTGAACCTGCAAAGGAAATGTAAGAAATGTTTGCGTGCCGGAGAGCGGTTGAGCCGCTGAGTGCGGCCTGTCCTGGCTTTTGCCGGAGTGTTTAATTGAGCTCTGGACGAGCCGGGCTATCCTTCCGCGAAGCAGTTCGGAGTCCTTTGACGGTGTCCGGGAGCCTGGCCGTTGACTCGAGGTTCAGCTGCAAGGTGCTGCGCGTTGCTTCTGCTGTTAAGGCAGCGATGTACTCGTTGATGCCGAAGTAAAGTTCGTCCTTGCCATTAACTGTGATGACGCCGCGTGGACCGGGCACTTTGAGCTTACGGTAGGCATAATGTGGCACCGCATTGAATCGAGCGAACGCGGTTTGTCCGAGCAGTGCCTGATAATCACTGCGGAAGGGGACGATTTCGAAGATTAACTCTTCTGTACGGCAATTGTCGGGTGATCCGAAGACTACCTCAAGGGCGATGGAGCCTGTACAGCTGGCCTCCACACCTGGTATAATGCCTCTGAAAGGGGCTTTAGTGGGTTTGATCACCGAATGATCGATCCCCATCTTGTGCACTGTGTCCTGGTAAATCAGGTTTAGACTGCTGCCACCGTCCATAAGGACTCGTGTGAGGTGGAACCCGTCAATTATTGGGTCGAGGACTAGTGCGGCTGGATTACCCTGATTGGCGTTAACCGGACGATCCGTGCGGTTGAAGGTAACCGGCCCTAGTTTATATTGTGGGACGACTTGTTCCGTTAAGTCGGCATCCCTAAGGGTGCGTATCCGGACCGGGTTGGGAATTTGGGTGGTGTTTACCACATTCACCGTTTGAATTTGCGGGGGAAATTTCTTTTGCCCTCCTGTGTTCGGTGATCTGGGCTCTTCGTCGCCATCATCGCTCTGAGACCCCCCTTCTCCGTTTTTGGCGCCTGCCCTGCCGGCTTGTTTGAAGACCCAGCATTCTTTGTTGGTATGAGTGGCTGGCGTTCCTGGGGTGAAATGAATTTGGCATTGGCGATCGAGTATGCGGTCCAGACTGGATGGACCCAAATTGTTATTTTTGAGTGGGCCTTTCTGCTGACCGGACTTTGAGCCCCTAAACCCGGCATTAACTACTGTATCTTCGGCGTTTTCACCATATTTGCGGCGCTTGTGTTTGTTGCGTCGTGGTTTGCCGTTGCTATCCCTGGCCTCTGATGTGCCAGGTTTGCTTGCTGTATTGTTACTACGAGCCAACCAGCTATCTTCGCCCGCGCAAAAGCGGGTCATAAGTGTCGTGAGGGCTGCCACGGATTTTGGCTTCTCTTGGCCGAGGTGCCGGGCGAGCCATTCGTCATGGATGTTATGCTTAAATTCCGCTAAGGCCTCTGCATCCGGACAGTCGACAATTTGGTTCTTCTTAATTAGGAATCGGGTCCAGAATTTCCTGGCCGATTCCCCTGGCTGCTGAGTTATATGACTTAAATCGTCAGCATCCGGCGGTCGCACATAAGTGCCCTGGAAATTGTCCAGGAATGCATCTGCCAGGCTCTCCCAACTTCCGATGGAGTTTGCCGGCAAGCTATTGAGCCAATGCCGAGCCGGCCCTTTGAGTTTTAGCGGGAGATACTTGATGGCGTGTAGATCATCCCCGCGGGCCATGTGAATGTGGAGGAAGAAGTCTTCTATCCATACCGCGGGGTCTGTAGTACCATCATATGATTCAATGTTTACGGGTTTAAACCCTTCTGGGAATTCGTGATCCATTACTTCATCGGTGAAGCATAGGGGGTGTGCGGCGCCTCTGTGCCGGGCTATGTCACGACGCAGTTCATACGAGTCTTGTCTGCTGTATTCGGCCCGGCCGGATTTGCTTTTAGTGTATCCGGCGTGACGATCATCGTCACGCGTTGGGGCGCGACCCCGTGATCCGTAGATCGATCTTGTATGTCCTGCTTTGTTTTCCAATACGTCTCGCAGGTCCCGCGTGTTGCCCCGGGCCTTGGTATTTTTGTTTGAATGGCGGCGGGGTGCGGGCTGGACTTCGGGCTGATATGCCCCTCTGTCTCGGCCACGAGGTGGCCGATCAGCCGCATCATACGCTGGTGATGTAGGTTTTAATGCTTCCTCCTCGAGTTGGGGTAGCAACCTGCGCTTTGGGTAACTCTTGGTTGGGTGCTCGAGTTCGTATTCCTCGGCCGCCAGGACTTCAGTCCATCTATCCGCTAGCAGATCTTGATCAGCTCGAAGCTGTTGTTGCTTTTTCTTCAGGCTGTTTGCTGTGGCTATAAGCCGGCGCTTGAAGCGCTCCTGCTCGACGGGATCCTCAGGCACGATAAATTCTTCGTCGCCGAGGCTCACCTCGTCTTCGGAGAGAGGCATGTAATTGGCATCCTCTGATTCTCCGTCTGCTGCCTGTTCCGGAGGGCTAGCTTGTTCATCCTCCCGCTCGAGGTCTGGTTGGAGGGGATTGTCGTCGTCTTCGGCACTATCCGGAGCGTTATTGTCTCTTGTGCCGGTATCGCTACTTTTGCTATGGCGGGACTTAGAGCGGCGCCGCTGACGTCGGTGCTTGGATTGCTTCTTGGAGGGATTATCCTCCGTTGCCTTATCGCCATTGCCTTCTTTGGGGGTGTCCACCATGTATATATCATATGATGAGGTGGCAGCCCAGCGCCCTGTGGGCGGTGGTTCATGTTCGTCTCCTGCATCGTCGTCCATACCGTCGATGTCTTCGGAGCCGAAATCGAGCATGTCGGTTAAATCGTCGACAGTGGCTACTAAGTGGGTGGTGGGTGGGCAGCGAATTCCTTCGTCGTCCGCATCCCATTCTAGCCGGACATAGTTCGGCCAAGGGTCTCCTGACAAGGAGAGAGACCTTAATGAATTTAGCACGTCGCCCAAAGGCGAGTGCTGAAAGATATCCGTGGAGGTAAACTCCATGATCGGCGCCCAATCAGATTCGATAGGCATGGACGCAGGCGGTTCGGGGCCTGTGGCCGGGGATGAATACGAGGATCCGGCGACACAGGTCTCATAGGAGGTGAAGTTAGTATTCAGCTCTGTCGCCACTGAGTGGGTGGCCTCTGAGGCAGGGTCCATCCACCCATCCTCGAACGGCGTAATCGACTCCGGATCTAGGGCCGGAGTAGGCATAGGTGTGATCTCCCGAACACCGTCCGGCGGCAGAGCTAAGTCGTGCTCGTCGTGACTGTGCGGCGCACCTGACATGGGCTCGAATCCGTCAAAGATCAAGTCTCCACGGATGTCGGCAGTGTAGTTTAAATTTCCAAACCTGACCTGACGGCCAGGGGCGTAGCTCTCGATCTGCTCCAGATGGCCAAGCGAGTTGGCCTGTAGTACGAAGCCGCCGAATACGAAGATCTGTCCGGGGAGGAAAACCTCACCCTGGATCGCATCGTTGGTGATGAATGAAGGAGCCATCAAGCCTTTATCGCGACGACACAGTGGAACTCTCAATGAAAGCACCAATGTCGGTGTCAAAACCGGCGGATCTCGGGTAGGCGGTCCCGAACTGTGCGTCTAAGGCGGATGGTAACAGGAGGCGGGGGACACGATGTTTACCCAGGTTCGGGCCCTCTCAATGGAGGTAATACCCTACTTCCTGCTTGATTGATCTTGATGATATGAGTATTACAAGAGTTGATCTACCACGAGATCGTAGAGGCTAAACCCTAGAAGCTAGCCTATGGTATGATTGTTGTTTTCCTACGGACTAAACCCTCCGGTTTATATAGACACCGGAGGGGGCTAGGGTTACACAGAGTCGGTTACAAGGGAGGAGATCTACATATCCGTATTGCCAAGATGCCTTCCACGCCAAGGAGAGTCCCATCTGGACACGGGACGAAGTCTTCAATCTTGTATCTTCATAGTCCAACAGTCCGACCAAAGGATATAGTCCGGCTGTCCGAGGACCCCCTAATCCTGGACTCCCTCAGGAGGTGTATCCATCCCACCAACGAAAATGACATAGAGTTCCCAACACTTTCCATGCTAGATATATCATAGGCGGTTCCCAAACAGAAAATAAAGTTTATTCCTTTTTCCACCATACTTTCACTTTCCATGGCTAGCCGTATCCACGGTTGCCCTCCATACTGATATGTCTCCAACGTATCTATAATTTTTTATTGTTCCATGCTATTATATTATCTGTTTTGGATGTTCAATGGGCTTTATTATACACTTTTATATTATTTTTGGGACTAACCTATTAACCGGAGGCCCATCCCAAATTGCTGTTTTTTTGCCTATTTCAGTGTTTCGAAGGAAAGGAATATCAAACGGAGTCCAAACGGAATGAAACCTTCGAGAACGTGATTTTCTGAACAAACGTGATCCAGAGGACTTGGAGTGGACATCAAGCAATCAACGAGGAGGCCACGAGGCAGGGGGGCGCGCCTACCCCCTGGGCGCGCCCTCCACCCTCGTGGGCCCCTCGTAGCTCCACCGACCTACTTCTTCCTCCTATATATACCTACGTACCCCGAAAACATCAGAACAGGAGCCAAAACCATAATTCCACCACCGCAACCTTCCGTACCCGTGAGATCCCATCTTGGGGCCTTTTCCGGCGCTTCGCCGGAGGGGGCATCGATCACGGAGTGCTTCTACATCAACACCATAGCCTCTCCGATGATCTGTGAGTAGTTTACCTCAGACCTTCGGGTCCATAGTTATTAGCTAGATGGCTTCTTCTCTCTCTTTGGATATAATACAAAGTTCTCCTCGATTCTCTTGGAGATCTATTCGATGTAATTTTTGTTTGCGGTGTGTTTGTCGAGATCCGATGAATTGTGGGTTTATGATCAAGATTATCTATGAACAATATTTGAATCTCCTCTGAATTCTTTTATGTATGATTGGTTATCTTTGCAAGTCTCTTCGAATTATCAGTTTAGTTTGGCCTACTAGATTGATCTTTGTTGCAATGGAAGAAGTGCTTAGCTTTGGGTTCAATCTTGCGGTGCTCGATCCCAGTGACAGTAGGGGAAACGACACGTATTGTATTGTTGCCATCGAGGATAAAAAGATGGGGTTTATATCATATTGCATGAGTTTATCCCTCTACATCATGTCATCTTGCTTAAAGCGTTACTCCGTTCTTATGAACTTAATACTCTAGATGCATGCTAGATAGCGGTCGATGTGTGGAGTAATAGTAGTAGATGCAGGCAGGAGTCGGTCTACTTGTCACGGACGTGATGCCTATATACATGATCATACCTAGATATTCTCATAACTATGCTCAATTCTACCAATTGCTCGACAGTAATTTGTTCACCCACCGTAATACTTATGCTATCTTGAGAGAAGCCACTAGTGAAACCTATGGCCCCCGGGTCTATTCTTTATCATATTAATCTACCGTTATTTCTATCGTTTATTTTGCTTTCTTTACTTTTAGTCTTTATCATAAAAATACCAAAAATATTATCTTATCATCTCTATCAGAGCTCACTTTTGTAAGTGGTCGTGAAGGGATTGACAACCCCTTTATCGCGTTGGTTGCAAGGTTCTTATTTGTTTGTGTAGGTGCGTGGGACTTGAGCGTGGTCTCCTACTGGATTGATACCTTGGTTCTCAAAAACTGAGGGAAATACTTACGCTACTTTACTGCATCACCCTTTCCTCTTCAAGGGAAAACCAACGCAGTGCTCAAGAGGTAGCAAGAAGGATTTGTGGCGCTGTTGCCGGGGAGTCTACGCACAAGTCAAGACATACCAAGTACCCATCACAAACTCTTATCCCTCGCATTACATTATTTGCCATTTGCCTCTCGTTTTCCTCTCCCCCACTTCACCCTTGCCGTTTTATTCGCCCTCTCTTTCCGTCCGCCTCTTTTTCGCTTAGTTCTTGTTTGCTCGTGTGTTGGATTGCTTGCTTGTCACGATGGCTCAAGACAATACTAAATTGTGTGACTTTGCCAATACCAACAACAATGATTTTCTTAGCACTCTGATTGCTCCTCTTACCAAAGCTAAATCTTGTGAAATTAATGCTGCTTTGCTGAATCTTGTCATGAAAGATCAATTCGCCGGCCTTCGTAGTGAAGATGCCGCTACCCATCTAAATAGCTTTGTTGATTTGTGTGATATGCAAAAGAAGAAAGATGTGGATAATGATATTGTTAAATTAAAGCTATTTCCGTTTTCTCTTAGAGATCGTGCTAAAACTTTGTTTTCATCTTTGCCTAAAAATAGTATTGATTCTTGGAATAAGTGCAAATATGCTTTTATCTCTAAGTATTTTCCTCCCGCTAAGATCATCTCTCTTAGAAACGATATCATGAATTTTAAGCAACTTGATCATGAACATGCTGAACAATCTTGGGAGAGGATGAAATTAATGATACGTAATTGCACTACTCATGGTTTGAATTTGTGGATGATTATACAAAAAATTTATGCCGGATTGAATTTTGCTTCTAGAAACCTTTTAGATTCGGTCGCGGGGGGCACTTTTATGGAAATCACTTTAGGAGAAGCTACTAAACTCCTAGATAATATTATGGTTAATTATTCTCAATGGCACACTGAAAGATCTACTAGTAAAAAGTGCATGCGATAGAAGAAATTAATGTTTTGAGTGGAAAGATGGATGAACTTATGAAATTGTTTGCTAATAGAGTGTTTCTTCTGATCCTAATGATATGCCTTTGTCTACTTTGATTGAGAATAATAATGAATCTATGGATGTGAATTTTGTTGGTAGGAATAATTTTGGTAACAACGTGTATAGAGGAAACTTTAATCCTAGGCCGTTCCCTAGTAATTCCTCTAATAATTATGATAATTCCTACAACAATTCTTATGGAAATTTTAATAAGATGCCCTCTGAATTTGAGACTAGTGTTAAAGAGTTTATGAATTCACAAAAGAATTTCAATACTTGGCTTGAAGAAAAATTGCTTAAGGTTGACAAATTGGCTAGGAACGTGGATAGAATTTCTCTTGATGTTGATTCTTTGAAACTTAGATCTATTCCACCTAAGCATGATATCAATGAGTCTCTCAAAGCCATGAGAATTTCCATTGATGAGTGCAAAGAAAGAACCGCTAGGATGCGTGCTAAGAAAGATTGCTTTGTGAAGGCGTGTTCTTCTAGTTTTTATGAGAATAAAGATGAAGATCTAAAAGTTATTGATGTGTCTCCTATTAAATCTTTCTTTTGCAATATGAATCTTGATAATGATGGGACTGGAGATGAGTCAACTTTAGTTAAAAGGCGTCCCAAAAAATCGGAGTTTTTAGATCTTGATGCAAAAATTGGTAAAAGTGGGATTGAAGAGGTTAAAACTTTAGATAGAAATGAACCCACTATTTTAGATTTCAAAGAATTTAATTATGATAATTGCTCTTTGATAGATTGTATTTCCTTTTTGCAATCCGTACTAAATTCTCCTCATGCTTATAGCCAAAATAAAGCCTTTACTAAACATATCGTTGATGCTTTGATGCAATCTTACGAAAAAAACTTGAGTTGGAAGTTTCTATCCCTAGAAAACTTTATGATGAGTGGGAACCTACAATTAAAATTAAAATTAAAGATCATGAATGCTATGCTTTGTGTGATTTGGGTGCTAGTGTTTCCACGATTCCAAAGACTTTGTGTGACTTGCTAGGCTTCCGTGATTTTGATGATTGTTCTTTAAACTTGCATCTTGCGGATTCCACTATCAAGAAACCTATGGGAAGAATTAATGATGTTCTTATTGTTTTAAATAGGAATTATGTGCCCGTAGATTTTATTGTTCTTGATATAGATTGCAATCCTCCATGTCCTATTATTCTTGGTAGACCTTTCCTTAGAACGATTGGTGCAATTATTGATATGAAGGAAGGGAATATTAGATTCCAACTTCCGTTAAGGAAAGGCATGGAACACTTCCCTAGAAATAATATTAAATTACCTTATGAATCTATTATGAGAGCCACTTATGGATTGCCTACCAAAGATGGCAATACTTAGATCTATCCTCACTTTTATGCCTAGCTAGGGGCGTTAAACGATAGCGCTTGTTGGGAGGCAACCCAATTTTGTTTTATTTTCTTGCTCTTTATTTCTGTTTACTAATAAATCTTTGATCTAGCCTCTGGTTAGATGTGTTTTTATGTTTTAATTAGTGTTTGTGCCAAGTGAAACCTATAGGATCTTCTTGGATGATAGTTATTTGATCTTGCTGAAAATTCCAGAAACTTTCTGTTCACAAAAACAATTGTTTAAAATCACCAGAACGTGATAAAATACTGATTCCAATTTCAGTAGATCACTAAACAAATTATCTAGGTCTTCCTATTTTGGTAGATTTTTCTGAGTTCCAGAAGTCTGCGTTAGATACAAATTACTACAGACTGTTCTGTTTTTGACAGATTCTGTTTTTCGTGTGTTGTTTGCTTATTTTGATGAATCTATGGCTAGTAAAAGAGCTTATAAACCATAGAGAAGTTGGAATACAGTAGGTTTAACACCAATATATATAAAGAATGAGTTCATTACAGTACCTTGAAGTGGTGTTTTGTTTTCTTTCGCTAACGCAGCTCACGAGATTTTCCGTTAAGTTTTGTGTTGTGAAGTTTTCAAGTTTTGGGTAAAGATTTGATGGATTATGGAACAAGGATTGGAAAGAGCCTAAGCTTGGGGATGCCCAAGGCACCCCAAGGAAAAATTCAAGGACAACCAAAAGCCTAAGCTTGGGGATGCCCCGGAAGGCATCCCCTCTTTCGTTTTCGTCTATCGGTAACTTTACTTGGGGCTATATTTTTATTCACCACATGATATGTGTTTTGCTTGGAGCGTCTTGTATGATTTGAGTCTTTGATTTTTAGTTTACCACAATCATCCTTGCTGTACACACCTTTTGAGAGAGACACACATGATTCGGAATTTGTTATAATACTCTATGTGCTTCACTTATATCTTTTGAGCTATATAGTTTTTGCTCTAGTGCTTCACTTATATCTTTTAGAGCACGGTGGTGGTTTTATTTTATTGATCTCTCATGCTTCACTTATATTATTTTGAGAGTCTTGAACAGCATGGTAATTTGCTTTAATTGTGAAATTAATCCGAATGTGATAGGCATCCAAGATGAGCATAATAAAAACTTCCATATTGGGTTCATTGAATATCATGAGAAGTTTGATGCTTGATAAGTGTTTTGAGATATAAAGGTGGTAATATTAGAGTGTGCTAGTTGAGTAGTTGTAAATTTGATAAATACTTGTGTTGAAGTTTGCAAGTCCCGTACCATGCACGTATGGTAACCGTTGTGTAACAAATTTGAAACATGAGGTGTTATTTGATTGTCTTCCTTATGAGTGGCGGTCGGGGACGAGCGATGGTCTTTTCCTACCAATCTACCCCCCTAGGAGCATGCGCGTAATGCTTGGTTTTTGATGACTTGTAGATTTTTGCAATAAGTATGTGAGTTCTTTATGACTAATGTTGAGTCCATGGATTATACGCACTCTCACCCTTCCATCATTGCTAGCCTCTTCGGTACCGTGCATTGCCCTTTCTCACCTTGAGAGTTGGTGCAAACTTCGCCGGTGCATCCAAACCCCGTGATATGATACGCTCGATCACACATAAGCCTCCTTATATCTTCCTCAAAACAGCCACCATACCTACCTATTATGGCATTTCCATAACCATTCCGAGATATATTGCGATGCAACTTTCCACCGTTCCGTTCATCATGACACGCACCATCATTGTCATATTGCCTTGCATGATCATGTAGTTGACATCGTATTTGTGGCAAAGCCACCGTTCATAATTTTTCATACATGTCACTCTTGATTCATTACCCATCCCGGTACACCGCCGGAGGCATTCATATAGAGTCATACTTTGTTCTAGTATCGAGTTGTAATCATTGAGTTGTAAATAAATAGAAGTGTGATGATCATCATTAATAGAGTTTGTCCCAAATAAAAAAATAAAAAAGGGAGAAAGGCCAAATAAAAAAGGAAGGCCCAAAAAAAAGGAAAAAAAAGAAAGAAAAAAGGGCAATGCTAGTACCTTTTTTTTCCACACTTGTGCTTCAAAGTAGCACCATGATCTTCATGATAGAGAGTCTCTTATTTTGTCTCTTTCATATACTAGTGGGAATCTTTCATTATAGAACTTGGCTTGTATATTCCAACGACGGGCTTCCTCAAAATGCCCTAGGTCTTCATGAGCAAGCAAGTTGGATGCACAGCCACTTAGTTTCTTTTGTCGAGCTTTCATACATATATAGCTCTAGTGCATCCATTGCATGGCAATCCCTACTCCTTGCATTGACATCAATTGATGGGCATCTCCCTAGCCCATTGATTAGACACGTCGATGTGAGACTTTCTCCTTTTTGTCTTCTCCACATAACCCCCATCATCATATTCTATTACACCCATAGTGCTATATCCATGGCTCACGCTCATGTATTGCGTGAAAGTTGAAAAAAGTTAGAGATTACTAAAGTGTGAAACAATTGCTTGGCTTGTCATCAGGGTTGTGCATGATGAGAGCATTCTTCTGTGACGAAAATGGAGCATGACCAAACTATATGTTTTTTTAGGGATGAACTTTCTTTTGCCATGTTATTTTGAGAAGACATAATTGCTTAGTTAGTATGCTTGAAGTATTATTGTTTTTATGTCAAAATTAAACTTTTATCTTGAATCTTTCGGATCTAAATATTCATGCCACAATAAAAAGAACTACATTGAAAATTATGCTAAGAAGCATTCCACATCAAAAATTCTGTTTTTATCATTTACCTACTCAAGGACGAGCAGGAATTAAGCTTGGGGATGCTTGATACATCTCCAACGCATCTATAATTTTTTATTGTTTCCATGCTATTATATTATCTGTTTTGGATGTTCAATGGGCTTTATTATACACTTTTATATTATTTTTGGGACTAACCTATTAACCGGAGGCCCAGCCCAAATTGCTGTTTTTTGCCTATTTCAGTGTTTCGAAGGAAAGGAATATCAAACGGAGTCCAAACGGAATGAAACCTTCGGGAACGTGATTTTCTGAACAAACGTGATCTAGAGGAATTGGAGTGTACGTCAAGCAATCAACAAGGAGGCCACGAGGTAGGGGGGCGCGCCTACCCCCTTGGGCGCGCCCTCCACCCTCGTGGGCCCCTCGTAGCTCCACCGACCTACTTCTTCCTCCTATATATACCTACGTACCCCGAAAACATCAGAATAGGAGCCAAAACCCTAATTCCACCGCCGCAAACTTCTATACCCGTGAGATCCCATCTTGGGGCCTTTTCCGGCGCTCCGCCGGAGGGGGCATCGATCACGGAGGGCTTCTACATCCACACCATAGCCTCTCCGATGATGTGTGAGTAGTTTACCTCAGACCTTCGGGTCCATAGTTATTAGCTAGATGGCTTCTTCTCTCTCTTTGGATCTCAATACAAAGTTCTCCTCGATTCTCTTGGAGATCTATTCAATGTAATCTTCTTTTGCGGTGTGTTTGTCGAGATCCGATGAATTGTGGGTTTATGATCAAGATTATCTATGAACAATATTTGAATCTCCTCTGAATTCTTTTATGTATGATTGGTTATCTTTGCAAGTCTCTTCGAATTATCAGTTTAGTTGGCCTACTAGATTGATCTTTGTTGCAATGGAAGAAGTGCTTAGCTTTGGGTTCAATCTTGCGGTGCTCGATCGTAGTGAGAGTAGGGGAAACGACACGTATTGTATTGTTGCCATCGAGGACAAA
Organism: Triticum aestivum; assembly: GCF_018294505.1. Taxonomy (NCBI): domain Eukaryota; kingdom Viridiplantae; phylum Streptophyta; class Magnoliopsida; order Poales; family Poaceae; genus Triticum; species Triticum aestivum. Next base: position 378,480,549 of record NC_057799.1, on the reverse strand, counting down.
AAGGTGGGGTTTATATCATATTGCATGAGTTTATCCCTCTACATCATGTCATCTTTCTTAAAGCGTTACTCCGTTCTTATGAACTTAATACTCTAGATGCATGCTGGATAGCGGTCGATGTGTGGAGTAATAGTAGTAGATGCAGGCAGGAGTCGGTCTACTTGTCACGGACGTGATGCCTATATACATGATCATACCTAGATATTCTCATAACTATGCTCAATTCTATCAATTGCTCGACAGTAATTTGTTCACCCACCGTAATACTTATGCTATCTTGAGAGAAGCCACTAGTGAAACCTATGGCCCCCGGTCTATTCTCTATCATATTAATCTACCGTTATTTCTATTACCGTTTATTTTGCTTTCTTTAATTTTAGTATTTATCATAAAAATACCAAAAATATTATCTTATCATCTCTATCAGATCTCACTTTTGCAAGTGGCCGTGAAGGGATTGACAACCCCTTTATCGTGTTGGTCGCAAGGTTCTTATTTGTTTGTGTAGGTGCGTGGGACTTGAGCGTGGTCTCCTACTGGATTGATACCTTGGTTCTCAAAAACTGATGGAAATACTTACGCTACTTTACTGCATCACCCTTTCCTCTTCAAGGGAAAACCAACGCAGTGCTCAATAGGTAGCACATACCAACACTTTCCAAGGAATTTATTATTTGACAACATAAAGTAAATTCATTTTTTTTCATTTCGGGACTGGGCATCCCTAAAACCTTTGCCTTACTCTCATGCAATGACAAGTGAATAAACACTCATCGTGAGAATAACACATCCAGCATGGAAAATATTAGCCACCCCTCACCGCTCCGCGAGCGAAACGAACACACAAAAGAGAAGTTTATTTTGAAAATTAGAGATGGCACATGCAAATTTGCTTAGAATGGCAAAAGAATACCGCATATAGGTAGATATAGTGGACTCATGTGGCAAAACTGGTTTAAAGGATTTTTGTGCAAAATGAAGGCTAGCAAAAGATTGAGAAGTGACCAACCAAGAAACGAATAATATCATAAGCAAGCATTAAGCATAATCAACACCGAATAATGCACCACAAGTAGGATATAATTTCATTGCATGACTATTGACTTTCGTGCTTGCATAGGGAATCACAAACTTTAACACCAATATTCTTACTAAAGCATAATTACTCATCAACATAACTCACATATCACATCATCATATCTCAAAACTATTACTAAGAATCAAGTTTATTTTGTCCAATAATCTTCATGAAAGTTTTTATTATATCCTTCTTGGATATCTATCACTTTGGGACTAATTTTCGTGTGTTTCTTTTCATAAGCTCAAACAAATATAAGTGAAGATCATGAGCATAATTTTTTTTCTTTCTCTCAAAATAATTTAAGAGAAGCAAGAGAGAACTTCTTGAAAATTTTACTAACTCTCAAATAAATCTAAGTGAAGCAAGAGAGCATTTCTTCAAAAATACGAAAGCACACCATGCTCAAAAAGATATAAGTGAAGCACTAGAGCAAGTCCATAGCTCATAAAAATTTAAGTGAAGCATAGAGAGCAATTCTAACAAGTCATGACATAATTTTGGCTCTCTCATATAGGTGTGTCCAGCAAGGGATCAAGACTTAAAACACAAAATAAAACAAGCAAAGACTCATATCATACAGGACGCTCCAAGCAAAACACATAGTATGTGACGAATAAAAATATAGCTTCGAGTAAAATACCGATGGTCGTTAGAAGAAAGAGGGGATGCCACTCAGGGGCATCCCCAAGCTTAGTTGGTTGCTCATTTTTGGATAATAGCTTGGGATGCCGGGGCATCCCCAAGCTTAGGCTCTTCTATCCTTCCTTCATCCATCGTAAGATAACCCAAAACTTGAAAACTTCAATCACACAAAACTCAACAAAACCTTCGTGAGATCCGTTAGTATAAGAAAGTAAACCACTACTATAAGTATTGTATCAAACCAACTCATATTTTGTTTTTGCATTATATCTACTGTATTCCAACTTTTCTATGGCAAAAACTCATCAAAGAAAACCATAGAGCCATCAAAACAAGCACACAACGCAAAGAAAACAGAATCTGTCAAAACAGAACAGTCTGTAGAAATCTGACTATTTCGAATACTTATGTAACTCCAAAAATTCTGAAAAATTAGGACGACCAGATTAATTTGTATATTAATCTTCTGCAAAAATAATCAGGGAAAAAGCAATTTTCTGTGATTTATGAAAATTATTTTCGCGAGTGCATAAGTTTCTATTTTTTAGCAAGATCAAACAACTATCACCCAAGAAGATCCTAAAGGCTTTACTTGGCACAAACACTAATTGAAACACAAAAAACACAATCACAAAAGTAGCATAATTGTGCAAACACTCCAGAACAGAAAGGAAAAAGCAAAAATAAATTTTATTCATTGGGTTGCCTCCCAATAAGCGCTATAGTTTTACGCCCTTAGCTAGGCATAAAGCAAGGATCTAAGTTTTGTCATCTTTGGTTCGAGATCCATAAGATGCCCTCATGATTGATTCATATGGTGGCCTAATTTTTGTTCTAGGGAAGTGTTCCATACCTTTCCTCAAAGGAAATTGGAACTTAATATTGCCTTCTTTCATATCAATCACGGCACCAATAGTGCGTAAAAACGGTCTACCAAGAATGATTGGACAAGACGGATTGCAATCAATATCAAGAACGATAAAATCTATGGGCACATAATTCCTATTTGCAAGAATAAGAACATCATTAATTCTTCCCATAGGATTTTTAATAGTGGAATCCGCCAAGTGTAAATTCAAAGAACACGATTCAATATTGGTAAGACCAAGCACATCACATAAAGATTTCGGAATTGTAGAAACACTAGCACCCAAGTCACACAAAGCAAAACACTCATAATTTTTAATCTTGACTTTGATAGTAGGTTCCCATTCATCATGCAATTTTCTAGGAATTGAGACTTCTAACTCCATTTTTTCTTCAAAAGCTTTCATCATAGCATCAACAATATGTTTAGTAAAAGCTTTATTTTGTTCATAGGCATGGGGTGAATTTATCATGGATTGCAACAAAGAAATACAATCAATCAAAGAGCAACTATGATAATTAAAGTCTTTGTAATCCAAAAGAGTGGGCACATCACTAGTTAAAGTCTTGACCTCTCCAAACCCACTTTTATCAATTTTCTCAACAAGATTTTCACCGTCCGAAATATTGGGACGCCTTCTAGCTAAAGTTGACTCTTCTCCGGTCCCTTTTTCATCAATCATAACTTTACTAAACAAGGAGTCAATAGAATAAACACCAATCATTTTAAGATCTTCATCACTTTTACGAAAGTAATCACTAGAAAACGCTTTTTCTAAACATTCTCTTTTAGCTCTAAGCATAGCGGTTCTGTTCTTACTTTCATACATAGAAACATAAAGATCTTTAATTGATTCATTAACCTTAGGCACAAAAATTTTCATCCTGAGATTTTCCACATCATGAGAAATTCTATCAACACTTCTAGACAAATCATCAATCTTATTCTACTTTTCTTCTATGGTAGTGTTGAAAACTTTTTGCGTGTTGATAAATTCTTTAATATTATTCTCAAGATCAGAGGTGTTCCTATTATTATTGTAAGATTGATTTCCATAGGAATTACCATAACTATTAGAGGAATTACTAGGAAAAGGCCTAGGATTAAAATTACCTCTATAAGCATTGTTATTGAAATTATTTCGAGAGATAAAATTCACATCTATGGCATCACTATTTTGCTCAATCAAAGTAGACAAAGGCATATCATTAAAATCAATAAGAGCACTTTTACTAGCAACCAATTTCACAAGAACATCAAATTTTTCACTCAAAGAAGAAATTTCTTCAACCGAATTAACTTTTTTTACTAGTAGGAGCCCTTTCGATATGCCATTGTGAATAATTTGCCATGATGTTATCAAGCAATTTGGCGGCTTCACCCAAAGTAATTCCATAAAAGTAACACCCGCGGCGGAATCTAAAAGATTACGAGAAACAAAATTCAACCTCGCATAAAAATTTTGTATGACCATCCAAAGATTTAACCCATGAGTTGGGCAATTCCTTAGCATCATTTTCATCCTTCCCCAAGATTGTGCAACATGCTCATGTTCAAGTTGCTTGAAATTCATGATCTGGGTTCTAAGGGAAATAATTTTTGCGGGCGGAAAATACTTAGTGATAAAAGCATCGTTGCACTTATTCCATGAATCGATACTATTGCGAGGCAAAGAAGAGAAGCAATTTTTTGCAGAATCACGCAAAGAGAACGGAAATAATTTCATCTTCAACACATCATTGTCCACATATTTTTTCTTTTGCATATCGCATAATTCCACGAAGGTATTAAGATGGGACGCGACATCCTCATTAGGAGTACTAGAAAATTGATCATTCATAACAAGATTCAGCAAAGCAATATTAATATCACAAGACTCCGCACTAGTGGCGGGAGGAGCAATCGGAGTGCCAATAAAATCATTGTTGTTGGTATTTGAGAAATCACATAACTTGGTGTTCTCTTGAGTCATGATGACTACACGACAAGATTGCACTCAAAAATAGATCTGGCAAGAAAACGGCGAACAGGAAAAGAGGGACGAATAAAACGACAAATTTTTGTGAAGTAGGGGAGAGGAAAACGAGAGGCAAATGGCAAATAATGTAGTTGTGAGGAGATGAGAATTGTGATTAGGAACCTGGTATATGTTGAAGATCCTCCCCGGCAACGGCGCCAGAAATTGGCGAGTTGACGGGAGACTATCTTGACGTGATCCTCCCAGGCAACGGCGCGAGAAATTACTTTTGATGTCGGCTAGGACTACGTCGGTATTTCCCCAAAGAGGAAGGGATGATGCAGCACAGCGACGGTAGGTATTTCCCTCAGTGAAGAAACCAAGATTATCGAACCAGTAGGAGAACCAAGCAACACAACGTAAACAACCCCTACACACAGATAACAAATCCTTGCAACCCGACGTGTAAAAGGGGTTGTCAATCCCTTTCGTGTAGCGGCGCCCCAAGATGGGCAAACGTACGTGAGGAAATTGTAGTAGATTGATAGATCGAACGCCAAACAAAATAAATAAGAATAAATTGCAGCAAGGTATTTTTGTATTTTTGGTTTAATAATTCTGAAAATAAATGCAAAGGAAAAGTAGATCGCAAAGGCAAATATATGAGAAAGAGACCCGGGGGCCGTAGGTTTCACTAGTGGCTTCTCTCGAGAAAAATAGCAAATGGTGGGTAACAAATTACTGTTGGGCAATTGATAGAACTTCAAATAATCATGACGATATCCAGGCAATGATCATTATATAGGCATCACGTCCAAGATTAGTAGACTGACTCCTGCCTGCATCTACTACTATTACTCCACACATCGACCGCTATCCAGCATGCATTTAGTGTATTAAGTTGATGGAAAAAACGGAGTAATGCAATAAGAACGATGACATGATGTAGACAAGATCTATCTATGTAGAGATAGACCCCGTCGTTTTATCCTTAGTAGCAACAATACATACGTGTCGATTCCCCTTCTGTCACTGGGATCAAGCACCGTAAGATCGAACCCACTACAAGGCACCTCTTCCCATTGCAAGATAAATAGATCAAGTTGGCCAAACAAAATCCAAATATCGGAGAAGAGATACGAGGCTATAAGCAATCATGCATAAAAGAAATGAAAGAAACTCAAATACTTTCATGGATATAAAAAGATATAACTGATCATAAACTCAAAGTTCATCAGATCCCAACAAACACATCGCAAAAGAGTTACATCATATGGATCTCCAAGAGACCATTGTATTGAGAATTCAGCAAGAGAGAAAGCCATCTAGCTACTAACTACGAACCCGAAGGTCTACAAAGAACTACTCACGCATCATCGGAGAGGCACCAATGGAGATGGTGAACCCCATCCGAGATGGTGTCTAGATTGGATCTGGTGGTTCTGGACTCTGCGGCGGCTAGCTCAATATTTCGTCGACTCCCCTAGGGTTTCTGGAATATTGGGGTATTTATAGAGCAAAGAGGTGGTCTGGGGGGCACCAGAGGTGGGCACAACCCACCAGGGCGCGCCCGGGCCACCTGGCGTGCCCTGGTGGGTTGTGCTCTCCGCGGAGCACCCCCAGGTGCAGCCAGGGCCCATTACGTGTCTTCTAGTTCAAAAAAATCTCCGTAAAGTTTTGTTGCATTTGGACTCCGTCTGATATTGATTTCATGCGATGTAAAAAACATGCAGAAAACAGCAACTGGCACTTGGCACTATGTCAATAGGTTAGTACCAAAAAAATGATATAAAATGACTATAAAATGATTCTAAAACATCCAAGATTGATAATATAACAACATGGCACAATAAAAAATTATAGATACGTTGGAGACGTATCAATAGGCTCTACGTTCACATACAACAGGTGCAAGACAGTTTTGCACGTGCGAAATACTCGGGTTAAACTTGACGAGCCTAGCATGTACAAACATGGCCTCGGAACACTAGAGACTGAAAGGTCGAACGTGAATCATATAGTAGATATGATCAACATAGAGATGTTCACCATTAATGACTACTCCATCTCACGTGATGATCGGACATGGTTTAGTTGATTTGGATCACATATCCTGTAGATGACTTGAGGGATGTCTATCTAAGTGGGAGTTCTTAAGTAATTTGATTAATTAAACTTAATTTATTATGAACTTAGTCCTGATAGTATTTGCAAATTATGTTGTAGATCAATAGCTCGCGTTGTAGCTCTCCTATGTTCTTGATATGTTCCTAGAGAAAAATAAGTTGAAAGATGATAGTAGCAATGATGCCAACTGGGTCCGTGATCTGAGGATTATCCTCATTCCTCTACAGAAGAATTATGTCCTTGATGCACCGCTAGGTGACGAACCTATTGCAGGAGCAGATGCAGACGTTATGAACATTTGGCAAGCTCGGTATGATGACTACTAGATAGTTTAGTGTGCCATGCTTTACGGCTTAGTCGAGACTTCAAAAATGTTTTGAATGCCACAGAGCATATAAGATGTTCTAAGAGCTGAAATTGGTATTTCATACTCATGCTCGAGTCGAGAGGTATGAGACCTCTGACAAGTACTTTGCCTACAAGATGGAGGAGAATAGCTCAACCAGTGAGCATGTGCTCAGAATGTCTGAGTACTACAATCGCTTGAATCAAGTGGGAGTTAATCTTCCAGATAAGATAGTGATTGACAGAGTTCTCTAGTCACTATCACCAAGTTATTCAAACTTCGTGATGAACTATAATATGCAAGGGATGACGAGAACGATTCCCGAGCTCTCCGTGATGCTAAAATCGACGAAGGTAGTAATCAAGAAAGAGCATCAAGTATTGATGGTTAACAAGACCACCAGTTTCAAGAAAAAGGGCAAAGGAAAAGAAAGGTAACTTCAAGAAGAATGACAAGCTAGTTGCCACTCCCGTGAAGAAGCCCAAAGCTAGACCTAAGCCTGAAACTGAGTGCTTCTACTACAAAGGAAATGGTCACTGGAAGCGGAACTACCCCAAATAATTGGCGGATAAGAAGGATGGCAAAGTGAACAAAGGTATATTTGATATACATGTTATTGATGTGTACTTTACTAGTGTTCATAGTAACCCAGGGTATTTGATGCTGGTTCAGTTTCTAAGATTAGTAACTCGAAAGAGGAGTTGCAAAATGAACAGAGACTAGTTAAGGGCAAGGTAACGATGTGTGTTGGAGGTGATTCCAAGGTTGATAAGATCACCATCGCATACTCCTTCTACCTTCGGGATTAGTGTTGAACCTAAATAAATGTTATTTGGTGTTTGCATTGAGCATGAATATGATTGGATCATGTTTATTGCAGTACGATTATTCATTTAATCAGAGAATAATTGTTGTTCTGTTTAAATGAATAAAACCTTCTATGGTCATACACCCAACGTAAATGGTTTATTGAATCTCGATTATAGTAATACACATATTCATAATATTGATGCAAAAAGATGCAAAGTTGACGATGATAGTGCAACAGACTTGTGGCACTGCCGTTTAGGTCATATTGGTGCAAAGCGCATGAAGAAACTCCATGCGGATGGGCTTTTGGAATCACTTGATTATGAATCATTTGATACATGCGAACCATGCCTCATGGGCAAGATGACTAAAACTCCGTTCTCCGGAACAATGGAGCGAGCCAATGACTTATTGGAAATAATACATATCGATGTATGCGGTCCGATGAGTATTGAGGCACGCGGCGGGTATCGTTATTTTCTGATCTTCACAGATGATTTGAGCAGATATGGGTATATCTACTTAATGAAACACAAGTCTGAAACATTTGAAAAGTTCAAGGAATTTCAGAGTGAAGTGAAGAATCATCGTAACAAGAAAATAAAAGTTTCTACGATCAGATCGCGGAGGTGAATATTTGAGTTACGAGTTTGGCCTTCATTTAAAACAATGTGGAACAGTTTCACTACTCACGTCACCTAGAACACGATAGCGTAATGGTGTGTCCGAAGGTCGTAATCGTACTTTATTAGATATGGTGCGATCTATGATGTCTCTTACCAATTTACCACTATCGTTTTGGGGTTATGCATTAGAGACAGCTGCATTCACGTTAAATAGGGCACCATCTAAATCCGTTGAGACGACACTGTATGAACTGTGGTTTGGCAAGAAACCTAAGCTGTTGTTTCTTATAGTTTGGGGTTGCGATGCTTATGTGAAAAAACTTCAACCTGATAAGCTCGAACCCAAATCGGAGAAGTGCGTCTTCATAGGATACCCAAAAGAAACTGTTGGGTACACCTTCTATCACAGATCCGAAGGCAAGATCTTTGTTGCTAAGAATGAATTCCTTTCTAGAGAAGGAGTTTCTCTCGAAAGAAGTGAGTGGGAGGAAAGTGGAACTTGATGAGGTAATTGTACCTTCTCTTGAATTGGAAAGTAGCTCATCACAGAAAACCGTTCCTATGATGCCTACACCAACCAGAGAGGAAGCTAATGATAATGATCATGAAACTTCAGATCAAGTTACTACCAAACCTCGTAGGTCAACCAGAGCACGTTCCGCACTAGAGTGGTACGGTAATCCTGTCCTGGAAGTCATGTTACTAGACCATGACGAACCTACAAACTATGAGGAAGCAATGATGAGCCCAGATTCCGCAAAATGGCTTGAGGCCATGAAATCTAAGATGGGATCCATGTATGAGAACAAAGTATGGACTTTGGTTGACTTGCCCGATGATCGGCAAGCCATAGAGAATAAATGGATCTTCAAGAGGAAGACAGACGGTGATGGTAGTGTTACTATCTAAAAGCTTGACTTGTCGCAAAAGGTTTTCGACAAGGTCAAGGTGTTGATTACGATGAGATTTTCTCACTCGTAGCGATACTTAAGTCTGTCCGAATCATGTTAGCAATTGCCGCATTTTATGAAATCTGGCAAATGGATGTCAAAACTGCATTCCTTAATGGATATCTTACAGAAGAGTTGTATATGATGCAACCAAAAGGTTTTGTCGATCCTAAAGGTGCTAACACAGTGTGCAAACTCCAACGATCTATCTATGGACTGGTCCAAGCATCTCGGATTTGGAATATACGCTTTGATGAGTTGATCAAAGCATATAGTTTTATACAAACTTGCGGTGAAGCCTGTATTTACAAGAAAGTGAGTGGGAGCACTACAACCTTTCTGATAAGTATATTTGAGTGGCATATTGTTGTTCGAAAATGATGTAGAATTTTCTGGAAATCATAAAGGAGTGTTTGAAAGGAGTTTTTCAAAGAAAGACCTCGGTGAAGCTACTTACATATTGGGCATCAAGATCTATAAAGATAGATCAAGACGCTTGATAAGACTTTCGATGAGTACATACCTCGATAAGATTTTGAAGGAGTTCAAAATGGATCAGTCAAAGAAAGAGTTCTTGCCTGAGTTGTAAGGTATGGAGTCGAGTAAGACTCACAACCTGACCACGGCAGAAGATAGAGAGAGAATGAAAGTCATTCCTTATGCCTCAGCCATAGGTTTATAAAGTATGCCATGCTGTATATCAGACCTATTGTGTATCTTGCCATGAGTTTGGCAAAGGGGTACAATAGTGATCCAGGAGTAGATCACTGGACAGCGGTCAAAATTATCCTTAGAGGACTAAGGAAATATTTATCGGTTATGGAGGTGATAAAGAGTTCATCGTAAAGAGTTACGTCGATGCAAGCTTTAACACCGACCTGGATGACTCTGAGTCTCAATCTGGATACATATTGAAAGTGGGAGCAATTAGCTAGAGTAGCTCCATACAGAGCATTGTAGACATAGAAATTTGCAAAATACATACGGATCTGAATGTGGCAGACCCGTTGACTAAATTTCTCTCACAAGCAAAACATGATCACACCTTAGTACTCTTTGGGTGTTAATCACATGGCGATGTGAACTAGATTATTGACTCTAGTAAACCCTTTGGGTGTTGGTCACATGGCGATGTGAACTATGGGTGTTAATCACATGGTGATGTGAACTATTGGTGTTAAATCACATGGCGATGTGAACTAGATTATTGACTCTAGTGCAAGTGGGAGACTGAAGGAAATATGCCCTAGAGGCAATAATAAAATTTTTATTTTATATTTCCTTATATCATGATAAATGTTTATTATTCATGCTAGAATTGTGTTAACCGGAAACTTGATACAAGCTGGATACATAGACAAAACACCGTGTCCCTAGTAAGCCTCTACTAGACTAGCTCGTTAATCAAAGATGGTTAAGTTTCCTAACTATAGACATGTGTTGTCATTTGATGAACGAGATCACATCATTAGGAGAATGATGTGATGGACAAGACCCACCTGTTATCTTAGCATAATGATCGTTCAGTTTTATTGCTATTGCTTTCTTCATGTCAAATACATATTCCGTCGACTATGAGATTATGCAACTCCCGGATACCGAAGGAATACCTTGTGTGCTATCAAACGTCACAACGTAATTGGGTGATTATAAAGTTGCTCTATAGGTATCTCCGAAGGTGTCTGTTGGGTTGGCATAGATCGAGATTAGGATTTGTCACTCCGAGTATCGGAGAGGTATCTCTGGGCCCTCTCGGTAATACACATCATAAGAAGCCTTGCAAGCAATGTGACTAATGAGTTAGTTGCGGGATGATGTATTACGGAATGAGTAAAGAGACTTTCCGGTAACGAGATTGAACTTGGTATGAAGATACCGACGATCGAATCTCGAGCAAGTAACATACCGATGACAAAGGGAATAACGTATGTTGTCATTACGGTATGACCGATAAAGATCTTCATAAAATATGTCGGAACCAATATGAGCATCCAGGTTCCGCTATTGGTTATTGACCGGAGAGGTGTCTCGGTCATGTCTACATAGTTCTCAAACTCGTAGGGTCCGCACGCTTAATGTTAGATGACGATTTGTTATTATATGAGTTATGTGATTTGGTGACCGAATGTTGATCGGAGTCCCAGATGAGATCACGGACATGACGAGGAGTCTCTAAATGGTTGAGAGGTAAAGATTGATATATAGGAAGATGGTATTCGGACACCGGAAGTGTTCCGGGAAGCACCGGGTACTTATCGGGTCACCGGAAGGGATTCCGGGCACCCCCGGCAAAAGATATGTGATGTCGCTTGAAGCTACATCGGTATTTCCCCAAAGAGGAAGGGATGATGCAGCACAGGGGCGGTAGGTATTTCCCTCATATATGAAATCAAGGTTATCGAACCAGTAGGAGAACCAAGCAACACAACGTAAATAGCCCCTGCACACAGATAACAAATCCTCGCAACTCGACGTGTTAAAGGGGTTGTCAATCCCTTCCGGGGTACGACGCCTCAATGTAGGCAAAAGGATGTGAGATAAATTGTAGTAGATTGATAGATCGAACGCCAAATAAAATAAATAGAAATAAAACGCAACAAGGTATTTTTGTATTTTTGGTTTAATAGATCTGAAAATAAATTGCAAGAGAAAAGTAGACCGCAAAGGCAAATATATGAGAAGGAAGACCCGGGGGCCGTAGGTTTCACTAGTGGCTTCTCTCAAGAAAAATAGCAAATGGTGGGTGAACAAATTACTGTTGGGCAATTGATAGAACTTCGAATAATCACGACGATATCCAGGCAATGATCATTATATAGGAATCACATCCAAGATTAGTAGACCGACTCCTGCCTGCATCTACTACTATTACTCCAAACATCGACCGCTATCCAGCATTCATCTAGTGTATTAAGTTCATGGAAAAACGGAGTAATGCAATAAGAACGATGACATGATGTAGACAAGATCTATCTATGTAGAGATAGACCCCATCATTTTACCCTTAGTAGCAACGATACATACGTCTCGTGTCCCCTTCTGTCACTGGGATCAAGCACCGTAAAATCGAACCCACTACAAAGCACCTCTTCCCATTGCCAGATAAATAGATCAAGTTGGCCAAACAAAACCCAAATATCAGAGAAGAAATACGAGGCTATAAGCAATCATGCATATAAGAGATCAAATAAACTCAAATAACTTTCATTGGTATAAAAAGATATAACTGATCATAAACTCAAAGTTCATCAGATCCCAACAAACACACCGCAAAAAGAGTTAGATCATATGGATCTCCAAGAGACCATTGTATTGAGAATTCAGCGAGAGAGAGGAAGCCATCTAGCTACTAACTACGGACCCGAAGGTCTACAAAGAACTACTCACGCATCATCAGAGAGGCACCAATGGAGGTGGTGAACCCCATCCTAGATGGTGTCTAGATTGGATCTGGTGGTTCTGGACTCTGCGGCGGCTGGATCAATATTTCATCGACTCCCCTAGGGTTTCTGGAATATTGGGGTATTTATAGAGAAAAAAGTCGGTCCGTGGGGCACCTGAGGTGGGCACAACCCACCAGGGCGTGCCTGGGCCTCCTGGCGCGCCCTGGTGGGTTGTGCCCTCCTCGGGACACATTCCAGGCGCAGCGAGGGCCCATTATGTTCCTTCTGGTAAAAAAAATCTCCGTGAAGTTTCGTTGCATTTGGACTCCATCTGATATTGATTTCTTGCGATGTAAAAAACATGCAAAAAACTGCAACTGTCACTTGGCACTATGTCAATAGGTTAGTACCAAAAAATGATATAAAATGACTATAAAATGATTATAAAACATCCAAGATTGATAATATAACATCATGGAACAATAAAAAATTATAGATACGTTGGAGACGTATCAATATGGGCCTTATGGGCCAAGAGGGAAACACACCAGCCACAAAGGGGCTGGTGCCCCCCCCCCCCATATGGGCTGGCCAAATTGGAGAAGGAAAAGGGAAGGAGGAAAGGAAAAAGGGAATAGGATTCCCCCTTCCCCCTCTTCCCTTCCTACTCTGAATAGGAATAGGAAAGGGGGAGGCCAAATAGCGAGGTGCCCAAGTAGGATTCCTCCTACTTGGGGCGCCCCCTTGGCTGCCTCTCCTCCCCTCCAACCTATATATATGAGGGGGGAGCACTGTCGGTGTCAAAACCAGCGGATCTCGGGTAGGGGGCCCCGAACTGTGCGTCTAGAATCGATGGTAACAGGAGACGGGGGACACGATGTTTACCCAGGTTCGGGCCCTCTCTTTGGAGGTAATACCCTACTTCCTACTTGATTGATCTTGATGAATATGAGTGTTACAAGAGTTGATCTACCACAAGATCGTAATGGCTAAACCCTAGAAGTGTAGCATATGAGTATATGGTAATGAATATGTCCTATCTGGACTATTCTCTCCAGTTTATATAGACACCGGAGAGATCTAGGGTTACTCGAGGTCGGTTACATAAGACGAAATCTTCATAATCAATCGCCTAGCTTGCCTTCCACGCCAAGTAGAGTCCAATCCGAACACGGGTATAGTCTTCGGTCTTCGTGTCTTCATAGCCTATCAGTCCGGCCCATGGATAACAGGCCGGATGCCCGAGGACCCCTTAGTCCAGGACTCCCTTAGTAGCCCCTGAACCTGGCTTCAATGACGAGGAGTCCGGCGCACAGATTGTCTTCGGCATTGCAAGGCGGGTTCCCCTTCTTCCGAACTCCAAGATAGTCTTCGGATGCGATGATTGTATCCGGACCTGTGTACATAATTGCAGAAAATACAATACTCCACGAGTCCAATCGGTCGACAACTGTTGCGATATGGCATCATGTCCGCCCGGTTATTATTTCCAACCGCTGTCTATCCTATCGCCCCATGTCTCGGGAAGCGGTTTTATTGGCACGTCTTGTCAAAGCAGAGATCGTGTCCCCTTATTCACGGGATTTTCAATAATGTTGGTATGGGTAACCCAACCGTCCCCGGGTACAACTCTTTGAGGATAGGTAAGTTTCGAGACCCAGGAGGGGACGCTCGATATTCTCGGCCTTTATATAGGGACTCGGACTTGTCTTTCTCTTTTGCACTTGCTTCTTCCTCAATCCCAGCCTCCTCGAGTTCTAGCCCTCAAGTTCCAATCACCAGCCGCCCCAATCATGTCCGGGCCCAGCCGTTCAGGCCAGTGGGTGGCCTCTTCCTTCACGGAGGAGGATATTGCAAAGCTCCACGTAGCGAGGTACCTGACCCCAGAAATCCTTCATCAGCTTCCTGCCGAGGGGCAGATTATTCCCACCCCCAAATCTGGCGAGAGGGTAGTATTTGTATCCCACTTCCTTCACGGGCTAAGGTTCGCACCTAGCCCCTTTGTTCGGGGCTCATGTTCTACTATGGGCTAGATTTTCATGATCTGGCTCTGGACGCCATTCTTCTCATCTCGACATTCATCGTCACGTGTGAGGCCTTCCTCCGGACTCCTCCGCACTTTCGTTTGTGGCTCAAGACTTTTCATGTGAGACCACAGGTGACAGAGGAGGAGCAGGCAGAGTGCGGCAGCGTTGCTATAAGCAAGCTTGCCAGCGCGATTTGGTTTGAAGGATCTTTCGCCGAGTCTTCCGAACTATGCCAGCAGGGATGGTTTTATGTCAACGAGCCGCGGGGCCCCAAGAGGATGGCTACTCCTGCTTTCCGACCCGGCCCTCCAATTCAACTCGCTTCATGGATCAACAAGGGATTGAACTGGGGATCCGTTAATGAGGTGCAGACTCTGCAAAGTCGCATCCGAAGCCTTACCGAGAGAGGCATCAAGCTTGTGAACATTGTTCAAGTAATGCTAGTCCCCCGGATCCTGCCATGTCAGCGGCGGCCTATCCGTCTGTGGGAGTTCAATCCAGAAGGGCGGCGGACCCTTCAGCACTTCTTCGGCACGACACACGAAGGAATGTGGAAATTATATTTTGGGGAGCGAGAGCAATGGCCGGACACTTCGGTAAGTATTCAACACCTTTTATTTCAACATCTTTTGACAAGATACTGAGCACTCCGCCCCTACGCAGGACTGGATAAAGAAAGCGGTATTAATCTGGAGTCCGGCGCCCCTTCCCGAAGATCCCGCGTCCACCCTGCTAACGCGGATGTTAATTCCGACACCGTACTGGGTGTCTGCAGAGGGGGTTGAGAGCGTGGAGCCCAAAGGAGATGCCTGCCGCGGCAAGAAGCGGGCTGCCTCTGGAGGCCAGGAGGGGAAACTTTCCAAGAAAGGAAAATTTTCATCATCGGCCGGCTTGAGCCAGGCGAGCGATGTCAATGTGGAGCCTGATGATGAGGACGAACCTCCGGCCAGACCGTAAGTGAAGCGAGGTACTTTAACCATACCTCATTCTTTTCTTATTACTGAAGTAGTTCTCCAACATGTGCACGTCCTCGCAGGTTAACGCCTGGTGTTTCTCAATCGTCCTCCTCCTCGGGGGACCTTCTTCCAGAGATGATGGAGAGTGACACGCCTTCTCCGGCCTCCTCGCCCAACAGGGCGGATCATCTTGAGGTGTCATCCCGGAGGGCCCCTCCCGACCGGCAAGTAGCACAGGAACGAGGAAGGAGTTACCCGAAGGTGGTGCCTCTGTCATTCTGGGTTCGAGGGCCAAGAATGGCGGCCCCGAATTGTCCGGCTCACAACCGGAGATTATTCTGGAGGCAGTTAAGCGGATTCCTTTAAAGGAATATCGTGCTCCGGCAACGGTGTCCGAAGACCCAGGAGTGCCGAAGACGCTGACGGACATGCTGCGACAGGCGTCTGTTTCAGAGGAGCACCGCGCCTTAATGGTTACGGTGGTCGAAAAGGTTCTCTCCGCGAAGAGCGGGTTGAATGAGGCCTTCATGAGCCTTCTAAGGGGTTTTGAGGTTTGTGATGTAATTTTGTCAATGGAATATTATTGACCGAATGCACCTGTTGTATATGCAGTAGCCCCTGAGACTCGGATTGCCTTCCAAAAGAAGAGATCGGAGGATCGAAAAGACACGCTCAGGTACTAACCTTGTTGTAACTTGGAATGTAGACTGTCTCGCTTCCCACGGCTACCCGTGGTATGGAAGTGGCCGAACTACAGCGAAAGCTGGATACTGCGGAGGATGACATTGCATTGATCAACAGGCGTCTTGACGACTCGGAAGGTATGTTTTGTGGGCATTCCTTACACCAGTGTGCTTTGTAATTTAAGCCTGACTCTGAAAAGAGTTTTATAAGGAATATGCATGAATGCAGATGGTGCTGCCGTCGTGGAAGCCCTTCGGGCGGAGCTAGCCCGGGCCAAGGAACAGGCCCGGTTTAGTAATGTGGCCGCCGAAAAGGCATCGGCCGAGTTGAGGGCTGAACAAGCCGCGCGACGCCAGGACAAGGAAGCCATGTCCACCATGGCGCGCGAGTTAGAAAATGCAGCTAGCCGCTGTAAACTTGTTGAGAAGGAAAATGAAGCCAAAACGGCTGAACTTGACAAGGCCTTACGAGAGGCGAGAGAGACGCGGTCTGAATCCAGAGCAGCCCATGAGGAAATCCGGCAAGTTGGGGATATTGTGGCCGGCAAGCACTTTTTGCTACAGGCTAAGTTCGGCGATCCGAACTATGCTCAGCTTAACCAAGTATGGAGTTCTCTGGACAATTTGTTAGACTTGCCGAAGAGTTCTTCCGATGCGGCGCAGTTTTATCAGGTGCAAGAGGGGTGTGCAACGGAGAAGCTTTTCTGGTCGCAATTCGGCGCGTCGAAGCGCCCTCTGTTGCTGAATGAACAAATGTCCTAGTGGGCCGAGCCGCATAGGATATCCGGCGCTGCCATGAAGAACGTCGTAGTCCATTTGTGGCCGACAGAACCTGTTCCGAGTAGTTACTTCGGCCTGGTGCAGCGGCTTGCTGACGCGGTGCCGCGTATCAATGCTATGAAGCGGTCGGCGTGCATTGAAGGTGCACGGATGGCCTTCGCCCAAGTCAGGACGTTCTGGGGGAAGATGAAGGCCATCAATATTGCGACGAAGAGTCCACCCGAAGGCAAGGACCGTCCAGAACCGGAGCATTATTTTGGAGACGTCCTAGAGGCTGCCCGCTTGATAGAGGGTCAGTGCTCGAAAGACATAATATTCGAGTGATGTGTATAAGGGTTGTAACAGACAACTTTATAGTTAATCTATTTTTTTGCTCGAAAGCTTGTATTCCTCCTGTGCGGCCGTTTTTAATGTAATTTGAAAGTTTTCCAGTCGTCGGCTTCAGCCCCCTCATAGTAAATACGGGGGTGTTCGGAAAAGCATTGAACCACTCTTTATCCAACGTCTTGGTCCATAAAGGAGGTGATAATGCGGCAACCAGGCAATCGAACTATAGGGCGTTAACACTTTCACTTAGCCATAGGAGTTTTATGGTGGGGCTACGACATAGCCCCTAGTATGTATGCGACGTATCTTAATATTGTGCCTTGCATGTTTTGATCTGAAAAAGACCCTTCGTGTGACACGGGGAATCACTAAAGATTCGAATAAGTCGTCAAGTGGTTGACCAGCTCTTGCCGCATCATGACAGTCAGTTTTCGGCTTTCTCTACTGAGGTGCTCATCCGGTCAAAGCCAGGGCACAATCACAGTAGTTCTCCCTTTACTACCCTAGCCGATAGAGTGGAACGTAGGGTAGCAAACACAGGAGCCGGGCAACCCAACTATTGACCAAAGACAATGATTCGGAGCTGATGCATATAAGGCCAAACTTGCGACGCCGAAGAATGCTATACAGCTGTTCGGGCTTTTATTGGCGACTCATTGGTTCCCAAACCAAGCCCCTGGCCGGTTATGCCGAGGTGCGTCTTATAACACTGCCGTTGCGGCCGTACTCATTGTAAAAAGAGTATAGAAGATTAGTTCGCATAAAGTTTACTGGGAGTGGAGCAATAAGCCAATGATAAATTCATATATAAAAAAGGAAAAAACCACAACCCCGCCATTTGACATGCTCAGGGTCAGGAACGGAGGAAAAAAAGGCATAGTACAGGCTCGAAATAAAGAGTGCGGTCTACAAAAACTATTTTGGACCTCCTATCGCACGTCTGCGCCGCCCGTCCTTTGGGAGGGGAGTCCTTATCTAAAGTAACCCCTTAGGTGAGTGTGCGGATCCGAACTCCGACAGAGTCCGTCGTATATGCAGTCCTGTCGGTCACCTGCTTATAATAAAGAAAAGTAAAGAAGAATGGATAAAAAACGTTACGGGAATGCTTGCAGGGTTGTCCGTATTGTGCTTCCGCCGATGCCCATGGTATCTTGAGCGCGTAGTGCTGTACACGTGCTGTAAATCCTGCCATCATAGTGGGTCGGTGGCGGAAGCCGAACTGCTATTTCCGCTCCGGTAGTGGTCGAACGTCGGAGGGAAACTGCTTCCGGCTCCCGGTGTTCGGCTGGCGAGCCTTGCCGTCGTCTTTATCGCTTGGTGGCCTGCTCCCCTTGTATTTGGCATTAAGCTTGCTTGCCTGCTTGAAGACCCAACAGTTTCTGTTGGTGTGATTAGCTGGCTTATCAGGGTGGCCGTGAATCTGACAAGGTCGGTCCAATATCCTGTCAAGGGCGGATGGTCCGTCCTGTTTGGCCTTAAATGGCTTCTTCCGTTGACCGGGTTTCAGATTGTGAAATCCGGCGTTGACCGCTATGTTACGCAATCTTTCGTTATTGCTGCGACTGTTATGCTCGTTTAGTCATGGCTTGCCGTTGCCGTCTCGGATTTCGGAAGTGCCCGGGTCACTGGCGTTGTTGCTTTTGCGAGCGAGCCAGTGTCTTCTCCCGCACAAAAGCGAGTCATTAGAGCGGTAAGGGCTATCAAGGATTTGGGTCCTTCCTGGCCGAGGTGACGTGCTAGCCATTCATCCCGGACGCTATGTTTGAAGGCCGCTAGGGCTTCCGCGTCCGGACAGTCGACAATTTGGTTCTTTTTGACTAAGAACCTAGTCCAGAGTTCCCTGGCTGACTCGCCGGGCTGTTGGACAATATGACTTAAGTCATCGGCCTCTGGTGGCCAGACATATGTTTCTTGGAAGTTGTCACAAAAGGCGTCTTCCAGATCTTCCCAGCTACCAATAGAATTTTCTGGCAAACTGTTTAGCCAGTACCGTGCTGGCCCCTTGAGCTTGAGAGGCAGGTATTTAATGGCATGAAGGTCGTCTCCGCGAGCCAAGTGGATATGAAGGAGGAAGTCCTCAATCCATACTGCGGGATCTGTTGTTCCATCGTCTGATTCGATATTGATGGGTTTAAACCCGTCTGGGAATTCATGCTCCATTACCTCGTTGGTGAAGCAAAGAGGGTGTGCGGCTCCTCTATGTTGGGCCACACTGTGAATCACATCCGGCGGGCTCCGCTTACGGTTTTCGGACCGAGCGTGCTCGGGTCTGTTGTGTCCGAATAGATAACCGTCATTGCTGGCCAGGGCCTGTCTCTGCAATCTGTGTGTCGATTTTGTGCGTCCGGTTCTACCCTCCGGTTCTTGTTGGATGTCGCGAGTATCCCCCCGAGCCTCTTTATTCTTGCTTGGACGGCCGAATGGGTTTGTATGGTGCTCTACTGGGGCTGCTGCCTTGCCCGGACCGAACTGTGGTCGGCCTACCGGCTTATTCGATGGTGGTGTGGGCTCCAAAGCCTTGCCATCGTATTGAGGGAGCCACCTACTGTTGTGGTGGCTTTTGTTTGGGACGCTAAGGCCGTATTCTTTGGCGGCCAGGACCTCGGTCCATCTGTCGTTGAGCAAATCTTGGCTCGCTTGAAGCTGCAGCTGCTTCCTCCTTAGGCTCCTTGTCGTGGCTATGAGCCGGCGTTTAAAGCGCTCCTATTCTAGAGGTTCTTCGGGCATGATGAATTCCTCGTTGCCGAGGCTCTCTTCTTCCTCGGAGAGTGGAAGATAATTACTATCCTCTGAGTCTCCGTATGTGGCCTGTTCATCAAGGCTATCCTGCCCGCTTTCCTAGTCCTCCTGTTCGGATCCTGTCTGAACAGGGTCTTCGTTGTCCGGAGTACTATCACCTCCGATGCTAATATTGTTTTCCCTTGAGTGACATGACTGAGAGTGGCGCCGGGGGCGCCGGTGTTTGGACTGTGTACGAGGAGGCTTATCCTCGGCTGGATCCTCTTTGTCATTGTTGAGATCGTCGTTGGGTGTGTCCACCATACATACGTCATACCAGGAAGTGGTCTCCCCATGTGCAGCGAATAGTAAGCTCTGATTTTGCCCCTCATCGTCGTCCAAACCGCCGATGTCTTCGGAGCGGGGGTCAGGCGTATTGGTTGGTTTGTCGATTGTGGCTATGGAGTGGGTGGCGGGTGGGAAGCAAAATTCTCCATCGTCCGCCGTAAGGCCGAATCGAACATAGTTCGGCGACGAGCCGTCTGCTAGGGATAGATTTTTTAGTGAATTTAGTAGGTCGCCCATGGGCGAGTGTTGGAAGATATCCGCAGCACTGAACTTGAAGATCGATAGCTGATCGAGTTCGATATCCGCGGGCTCGCTGGGTTCGGAACTCGATATCGGAGACAAGTCCGGGGTTCGGTTGATGCAAGTATCGTACGAAGTGGAATCTGCAAGCGGCTCCACCGCCGCCGAGTTGGTAGCCCCCATGATGGGGTTGAGTTTCCCATCTTCGGACGACTTGATCTGCTCCGGCTCTAAGGCCAGAGTGGTTACAGGAGCTATCTCCTGGATGCGGCCCGATGACAGGTTTAAGCCATGTTTATCGGGGCGAAGGGGAGCGGTTGCCGCGGTCTCGAATTCGTCGAAGATCAAGTCTCCGCGGATGTCCGCGACGTAGTTCAGGCTTTCGAATCTGACCTGATGGCCAGGGGCATAGCTATCGATCTGCTCCAGATGGACTAGCGAGTTGGACCGTAGTACGAAGCCGCCGAATACAAAGATTTGTCCGGGGAGGAAGGTTTCTCCCTGGATCATGTCATTACTGACGATTGAAGGGGCCATCGAATCCTTTCGTTGACGGCACAGCGGAACTCTCAATGAAAGCACCAATGTCAGTATCAAAACCGGCGGATCTCGGGTAGGGGGTCCCGAACTGTGCGTCTAGAATCGATGGTAACAGGAGACGGGGGACACGATGTTTACCCAGGTTCGGGCCCTCTCTATGGAGGTAATACCCTACTCCTGCTTGATTGATCTTGATGAATATGAGTGTTATAAGAGTTGATCTACCACGAGATCCTAATGGCTAAACCCTAGAAGTCTAGCCTATGACTATATGGTAATGAATCTATCCTATCTGGACTATTCTCTCCGGTTTATATAGACACCGGAGAGATCTAGGGTTACTCGAGGTCGGTTACATAAGCGGGAATCTTCATAATCAATCACCTAGCTTGCCTTCCACGCCAAGTAGAGTCCAATCCGGACACGGGTATAGTCTTCGGTCTTCGTGTCTTCATAGCCCATCAGTCCGGCCCATCGATAACAGGCCGGACGCCCGAGGACCCCTTAGTCCAGGACTCCCTCAAGCACCGCTAGAACACACACCGACTATTGTTAGCCGTGTGCGCCCCCCCTCCACAGTTTACGCCTCCGGTCATATTCACGTAGTGCTTAGGCGAAGCCCTGCGCGGATCACTTCACCATCACTGTCACCACGCCGTCGTGCTGATGGAACTCTTCCTCGACACTTTGCTGGATCAAGAGTTCGAGGGATGTCATTGAGCTGAACGTGTGCAGAACTCGGAGGTGCCGTACGTTCGGTGCTTGATCGGTCATAACGAGAAGAAGTTCGACTACATCAACCACGTTGTCAAATGCTTCCGCTTTCGGTCTACGAGGGTACGTGGACACACTCTCCCCCTCTCATTTCTATGCATCTCCTAGATAGATCTTGTGTGAGCGTAGGAAATTTTTGAAATTGCATGCTACGTTTCCCAACAATTTCAGCATCGCGAAGAGCTCGGGAATCGTTTTCATCATCCCTTGCATATTACAGTTCATCATGAAGTTCTAGTAGCTTGGTGATAGTGACTAGAGAACTCTATCAATCACTATCTTATTTAGAAGATTAACTCCCACTTGATTCAAGCGATTGTAGTACCCAGACATTTTGAGCACATGCTCACGGGCTGAGCTGTTCTCCTCCATCTTGTAGGCAAAGTACTTGTCAGAGGTATCATACCTCTCGACATGGGCATGAATCTGAAATACCAATTTTCAGCTCTTGGAACATCTCATATGCTCCGTGTCGTTCAAAACATCTTTGAAGTCCCGGTTCTAAGCCGTAAAGCATGGCGCACTACACTATCAAGTAGTCATCATATCGAGCTTGCAAAATGTTCATAACGTCTGCATCTGCTCCTGCAACAAGTTTGTCACCTAGCGGTGCATCAAGGACATAATTCTTCTGTGTAGCAATGAGGATAATCCTCAAATCACGGACCCAGTCCGCATCATTGCTACTATCCTCTTTCAACTTATTTTTCTCTAAGAACATATCAAAAATAAACGGGGAGCTACACGCGAGCTATTGATCTACAACATAGATATGCAAATACTATTAGGACTAAGTTCATGATAAATTAAGTTCAATTAATCAAATTACTTAAGAACTCCCACTTAGATAGACATCCCTCAAGTCATCTAAATGATATGTGATCCGAATCAACCAAACCATGTCTGATCATGTAACATCCCAAATTTTCAATTTGGAATGTTATGCATTAGATCATCATTGCATATCATATTTTTATTTGCATTTTGGTTGATCCTAGAAATTCTACGCAACTCAAGGACCCACGGAGAGAGTTGGGGATTTCGTTATTTTCATATTCGAGTTTTTCTCGAATTTTGAAAAGAGGATCGTTTGATTTTAATTATTTTTCTCTGAAATATTTCTTTTATTAAAATTAAAAAAGAGAGGATAAAATGACTTCCTCAAAATAAAGAAATATCAGAGATTTAATATTAAAATCAAATAAGATTTTTATTCGGAGTTTTGTCGCTATTTTATTTGAACTAGGAAAAATATGCGTTTTTCATAATTGCATTTTAGGCCCAAATAAATGTTCACCTTATTCGGCCTATTTTTAGAGGATGGAGAAAATTTGTTTCGGGATTTTTGGAGTCCGTTTAGTATCTCTTTTCTTTCTTTTTCTGCACGTCAGAATTATTTAAAAAAAAATCAAACCGACTCCGGGCCGTACCCGAGCGGGACTCCGCCTGGGGGGCCTTTATAAGCCGCCGCCCCGAGCCGTCGAAGCCCACCAGCACCGCCAGCCCAGCCCGCGCCGCCACCCAAACCCTAACCCTAACCGCGCCCCGCCGACGCCGCCGCCCCGCGCCGCCTCGCCGGAGCCCACCGCCACCGCCGCCTTTCGCCGACCCGCTGGAGGTAGTCGCCGCCATCGCCTCGGTTTTCGCGAGAGAACCGACAGTTTTTTTTCTAAACCTAGATTCGTTTTTTAGGTCCAGTTCGGTTTATTTTTTTCGGTTTAGTTATTTAGTGAACGCCCGTTCATTAGTTCGTTTTAATGAACGGTTTTCACCGTTTAGCCGCAGACAGCGAACGTTCATTCGTTAGCCTGTTCGTCAGTTTTTTTTCTCGGATTTTCCGTGATTATTTTCGATCGCGATTTCTGATCCGATTTTCGTTCTAGTATAACTTTTCGCTCGTTTATCGGAATCAGGCGATTCAAGCGCCTAGAGTTTTGTGTCAAAACCCTCTTTTTGTTTAACCAACTTAAACAAGTTTTTGCTACTGTAAAATTTGACTTTAGACCAGATTAGTAAACGAAGCTTGTTTCTTTCGCCGTTTGAGTTTTTATGCTTCGTTTGATTTGATTTTTTTGCAAACCAGAGTTTTAAGTTGAAATTTCTGGTTAGATCTCTTATTTGAGTTTTACCCGTGCCCTTCCTTGTTTGCTTATTGTATGCTTGTTGATTTGTTTGCGATAGAATACCCGGAGTGCGAAGCGTGCTACTACGAGTCTCTAGGTTTCGCGGATCATCAGCAAGGCAAGTAACACTTTGATCATACCTCTTTCATACCCAGTTTTTATGCATTAGTTTCACCCTCAAACATTGCATGGTTAGGATCTGAATTAAATTGTGGGATTGGGAAGTAGATGAGGTACTATTCACCTATTTATTATCAAACCCTGGGAGTTACTTCTACGTTGCTTATATTGCTATGCTATGCTCGTAGACGTGGTTTGGGTTTGAGAGTATTCATGACAGATGTGAGATTGTTAATTAATGGTTAACTTAAGGTGGCAACTTTAATACACATCTGGGTGGATTGAGGCACCTGGGGTATCCAGTGATTGCCTGTATTTTTGGAAATCCCAGGGTACCGTGTGATTCTCCTATGGACTGCCACCCAGGCTCAAAGGGATCATGAGATTATTCATACTAGAAACTTCCGTGTGCAGCCACAAGCTATTATGGGCTCTAGCGTAGTTGATTAAGTTGTGTGAACTCTTATAGTGGTAGACTAGCAGATGTAGGGGATGTAGGTGGTACGGTCTACCCATCGTAAGGTGCTAACGCTTCTGAAAGACTGTGTCTCGGTCATCCGTTTCTCAAACATCATGTAGTGCGAGAAATCAAACGGAGGAGATCGAGTCTTGTGGGGAAAAGTGCGCAAACCTCTGCAGAGTGTACAAACTAATCATGGTTAGCCGTGTCCCCGGTTATGGACATCTTGAGTATCTGGTTCTTGGATTATCATGTTGATCTCATCACTACTTAATTAATTTGTTGGGTTGTTAATGATTACTTTTAATTGGGATTGAGAGGGGGTTTACCTTCTCAATGTTTTCAACAAACTTTGTAGTTAATTAAAATATATTCCTTTGCAGTAGGGAAAAATTGGCTTTTCGCAAAAACTTATTAACCATACAGCCTCCACCAGCCATATATGCATGTAGTGATAGCATTATTCTGTTCATTACTCTCTTGTGTTACATTGCCAGCATATTCCATGTGCTGACCCGTTTTCGGGCTGCAACGTATCATGTTGAAGACTTTTCAGACGACGAGTAAGGAGTCTTAGGTCGTGGTCTTTCACTCAGTGATGCCGTTGGAGTTGATGGACTCACTTTATCTTCCAAGCCTTTCGCTGTTATCGTATTAGATGGCCTTAAGCCATATTTATTGTAATAAGTTCTCTTTTGAGACATTCGATGTAATAAGTGTGTGATTGCTACTCTGTTATAAATCCTTCAAGTACTGTGCGTGTCAGCATTACCGATCCAGGGATGACACATGCACAGAGATCAGACTGTTTGAGGTCTGGTCGCTACAAAGATGGTATCAGAGCACACGCTGACTGTAGGACATGACCACTAAGCTAAAAGCCCTAGATCACTACTCTCTTCTCATTTCTAACTCCTCTCCATTTTCTACTCTTTAGGATGGCGGATGCAAGGATCAAGTTCATGCAACCGGATGAAGACACCCCATTTGGACGCCACTTGAAGGAAGTCACTAATTACTTGAACATTGGAATACCAAGTTTCACCGGGACCTACAACGCCACTTTACCAGAAGAGGAGCGCTGGATGATTCAAGTTCAAGTTCCAGGAAGGACATTCACGCCAGTCACCGAGCCCATAGAGTTATCCTTCGATGCCCCAACCTGGAGTCTAGGAAAGAGTATGGCAGCTCACATCACCATGGAATGCATTGTAGAAGTTTACCTCAATGATCTCAAGGATACTATCTACCAGATTTGTGGGCGCCGACACGAGCAATGGGAGATGATCAGCACTAGGAAAGATAGATCGATTGCAGCTTTCATCCAGGAGTTAAACCAGCACATTCGACGCCAAGAGAACCAGATGTGCACATGCATGACAGATTTGAAGAAGGCGATGACAAGGATCACGGAACTGGAGGAAGAACTCAAGGCTACACGCGAGGATTATATGGAGGAAATCGTTGCATTAGTCGAGAAGAATGGCGACCTGACAAAGAAGCTGGGAGTTTTCATGGGAGACCCTGCGCCAGGAGGAGAAGATGATAGTTCCACTTGCCCGGAGAACTACATCATCATCGACGACACCGACTCGGACCCTGACGATAGCGATGATGATTATGTTGATGAAGCTGGAGCAGATATCATGGAGTCTTCGACCGATCAATTTTTCTAGTAGACCACCAAATCAGTAGTAGTATTCCACCATGTATATAGTATAGTCCAAACACTTTTGTAACGATAGTTCTAGACCGATTGTATGCCTTTGTTTGATTGATTGAGTGATATGTTTGTGTTTGTCTCATGTGCATATGGGTAGTGTATCCCCTCTAGACCTCATTCTACTCTGATTTCTCATCTTTTCTAAACCCAGCAGATGCCTCCGAGACGTGACAATGGATTTGCTTTCCCACCGGAGCTCACCCAGTTGATCCAGCAGCAGAATGCATTGATGCAGATACTAGTCCAGAATCAGAACCAGGGGAACAACAACAACAACAACAACCCACCACCACCCCCACCAGTTGACCACTTAGCCCGTTTTCTTAGGCTGAATCCGCCGGTGTTCTCCAGTAGCACCGAGCCGATTGTTGCAGATGATTGGCTTCGCAAGATTGAAAGGGAGTTGACCACTGCAGGATGCACAGATGCGGAGAGAGTGCGTTTTGCCGCACATCAGCTTGATGGACCCGCAGCATCTTGGTGGGAGAATTTCATAGTCACTTACCCTATTGACACTGTGACATGGGACCAGTTCCAGCAGGCTTTTCGCACTGCCCATGTTTCAGCAGGAGCTATGTCCATGAAGAAGCGTGAGTTTCGCAACTTACGCCAAGGAGGGCGCACTGTTGGCCAATATGTGGATGAGTTTAGTAAGTTAGCACGTTATGCCCCAGATGACGTCGCTACAGATGCAGCTAAGAAGGAGAAGTTTTTGGAAGGACTGAATGATGAGCTGAGCATGCAGTTGATGGTGGCAAATTTCAATAACTATCAGGAGTTGGTGGATAGAGCTCTCATGCTCGAAGGGAAGCAGCAGCAGATTGACAGCCGCAAGAGGAAGTATGGACAAGGGTAGTATAATTCTGGAGCCCAGCAGAGACCCCGTTACACCCCGAACTCGGGAGGACTTGTTCATAACCATGGAGGCCACACTCATAATGGAGGAAGTTCGCACAATCATAGTGGCCCCAAGAATGGTAATGGTAATGGAGGAAGTAGCGGACAGAACCGTTCCAACCCGGCAACACCCGCCAAGAAGGATCTAAGCCACGTGACTTGCTACAAATGCCAGAAGACCGGACATTACGCCAATGAATGTCCTGAAGCTAAGAATGGAAACGGCAATGGAAGCTCTGGGAAGAAGCCCAACCCTTTCACCAGGGGACAAGTGAACCACGTTAACGTGGAGGAGGTTGAAGCCCAGCCAGATGCAGTAATAGGTAAGTTTTTGGTTAAGTCATTTACTGCAGTCGTACTTTTTGATACTGGTGCATCGCATTCATACATATCAAGGGGATTCGTGGATAAGTTTAAACTGCCAACCCAAGCCCTTAGGTCACCCATGTTAGTAACCTCGCCAGGAGCAGAGTATATGGCTAGCCTATGGTGTGATCGGTTACCATTAAGGATTGGTAACTACTTGTTCCCCTCAGACCTAATAGTATTGGAGTCACAAGGATTGGATGTGATATTAGGCATGGATTGGTTATCGAAGTATGGAGGGAACATTGACTGCGCCAGTAAGTCGATTTTGCTTACCACCCCAGAAGGAAGAAGGATCAAGTATGTATCCCGGCATGTGCCGAATAGGACTCAAGTAAATTCCTTATCAGGAGTTGTACAGGAGGAAGTACCAGTGGTGAAGGATTTTCCGGATGTATTTCCAGAAGAGTTGCCAGGCATGCCACCAGATAGAGACATTGAGTTTTTGATTGAGCTTTTTCCAGGCACAGGGCCAATATCTAAGAGACCGTACAGAATGCCCGCAAAGGATTTGGAGGAAATTAAGAAGCAGATTAAGGAGTTACTGGATAAAGGTTATATTCGCCCAAGTTCGTCACCTTGGGGATCACCAGTACTTCTAGTGGAGAAGAAGGATGGATCGTTAAGGATGGTTTTTGATTATCGTGGATTGCATGAGGTGACGATCAAGAACAAGTACCCACTGCCGATGATCAATGATTTGTTTGACCAGTTGCAAGGAGCTAAGGTGTTTTCCAAGATCGATTTGCGATCAGGGTACCACCAGCTGAAGATTCGAGAGTAGGATATACCTAAGATAGCTTTTACCATGAGGTACAGTCTGTATGAGGATACCGTTATGTCATTTGGTCTGACTAATGCACCTGCCTATTTATGAACATGATGAACAAAGTGTTTATGGAGTTTTTTTGGATAAGTTCGTTGTGGTGTTCATTGATGACATTCTGGTCTACTCTAAGAACGAAGAGGAACATAAAGAGCATTTGCGTTTGGTACTTGGTAAGCTCAGGGAACATCAGTTATATGCCAAGTTTAGCAAGTGCGAGTTTTGGCTGAAGGAAGTTGGATTCCTTGGACATGTTATATCCGGAGAAGGAATAGCAGTAGACCCCACCAAGGTTGTCATTGTGACAAACTGGGAATCACCCACGACAGTTGGGGAGATCCGGAGTTTTCTTGGACTCGCAGGATACTACCGGAGGTTCATTGAAAATTTCTCAAAGATTGCAAAACCTATGACGGAGTTGTTGAAGAAAGACACCAAATTCAATTGGATTAAGGAATGTGAGGCCAGTTTTCAGGAGTTGAAGAGACGCTTGGTTACATCACCAATGTTGATTCTACCAGATCAACGCAAAGCTTATGAAGTGTATTGCGATGCTTCTCGTCGAGGACTTGGAGCCATACTTATGCAGGAGGGAAGAGTTGTTTCATATGCCTCACGATAGCTTAAACCCCATGAGTTAAATTATGCTACGCATGATTTGGAGTTAGCAGCCGTAGTACATGCGTTGAAGACATGGAGACATTTTCTCATCGGAAACCATTGTGAGGTATACACGGATCACAAGAGTTTGAATTATATCTTCACGCAGAAGGAGTTGAATCTTAGGCAGAGGAGATGGTTAGAACTCATTAAAGATTATGATATGGGATTGCATTATCACCCTGGAAAGGCTAACGTAGTAGCCGATGCGTTAAGCCGCAAAAGTCATGTCAATACACTCATGACCGGAGAGTTACCCAAGGAGTTGGCAGATGAACTTTGCGAGCTATGTTTGGAGATAGTTCCAAGAGGTTATGTAGCAGCCTTGGAAATTCAGTCTACCTTGATGGATAAGATCAGAGAAGCTCAGAAGACAGACAAGGAGATTGTCGAGATAAAGGAAATGATGAGCAAAGGAAAGGCTAAAGGATTTCGTGAGGATGAGCACGATACCTTATGGTTTGAGGACCGCGTATATGTGCCAAATGATCAGGAGATCAGGAAGCTGATTCTGCAAGAAGCCCATGATTCGTCATATTTGATTCACCCAGGAAATACCAAGATGTATCTCGATTTGAAGGATAGTTTTTGGTGGAACAAATGAAGAAGGATATTGCAGAGTATGTTGCAGTTTGTGATGTATGTCAGAGAGTGAAGGCAGAACATCAGAAGCCAGCAGGATTGCTACAGCCATTGCCGACACCCGAATGGAAGTGGGACAAACTAGGCATGGACTTTATCACGGGATTACCCAGGACTCATTCAGGCTATGACTCGATATGGGTTGTAGTCGATCGTTTAACGAAAGTAGCTCATTTCATCCCAGTGAAGACCACTTACACCAGTGCTAAGTTGGCAAAGATATACATGACCAGGATCGTATGTCTGCATGGAGTTCTGAGGACCATTATATCAGATAGTGGAACCCAGTTTACCTCAAAGTTTTGGAATCAGTTGCATGAAACTTTGGGAACCAGACTAGAGTTCAATACAACTTTTCACCCGCAAACAGATGGATAGACTGAAAGAGTAAATCAGATTCTGGAGGACATGTTGAGAGCTTGTGCGCTAGACTATGGATCTAGTTGGGACGATAATTTGCCTTATGCAGAGTTCTCTTATAACAACATTTATCAAGCCAGTTTGAAGATGGCCCCTTTCGAAGCACTGTACGGAAGGAGGTGCAGAACACCATTGTTGTGGGACGAAGTTGGAGACCGACAGTTGTTTGGACCAGATTTGATTAAAGAGTCTGAACAGAAGGTTAAGCTGATTCGCGATAGACTCAAGGTAGCCCAGTCCAGGCAGAAGAGTTATGCGGATTCTAAACGCAAGGAGACAGTTTACGAAGTCGGAGACAGAGTGTATCTTCGAGTATCACCACTTCGAGGAGTGAAGCGCTTTGGAGTTAAGGGAAAGTTAGCACCACGTTTTGTGGGACCATACAGAATTTTGGAACGTATGGGAGAAGTTGCTTACAAGTTGGAATTACCCGAAGGATTGTCCGGAGTTCACGATGTGTTCCACGTTTCTCAGTTGAAGAAGTGCCACGCAGAGATGGCTGATATTCCTCTGAGAGATACAGTGCCGCTAGAAGCGATACAGTTGGATAGTGATTTGACATATGAGGAGAAACCAGTCAAGATACTCGAGTTTGCCAGCCGAGTTACACGCAACAAAGTAATCAAGTTCTGCAAAGTTCAGTGGAGTCACCATACCGAAGATGAAGCCACCTGGGAACGAGAAGAAGATCTACGGAAGGATCACTCTCACCTATTTTCTAGCCAACCCGAATCTCGAGGGCGAGATTCATCTTAAGGGGGGTAGGTTTGTAACATCCCAAATTTTCAATTTGGAATGTTATGCATTAGATCATCATTGCATATCATATTTTTTATTTGCATTTTGGTTGATCCTAGAAACTCTACGCAACTCAAGGACCCACGGAGAGAGTTGGGGATTTCGTTATTTTCATATTCGAGTTTTTCTCGGATTTTGAAAAGAGGATCGTTTGATTTTAATTATTTTTCTCTGAAATATTTCTTTTATTAAAAATAAAAGAGAGAGGATAAAATGACTTCTTTAAAATAAAGAAATATCAGAGATTTAATATTAAAATCAAATAATATTTTTATTCGGAGTTTTGTCGCTATTTTATTTGAATTAGGAAAAATATGCGTTTTTGAAAATTGCATTTTAGGCCAAAATAAATGTTCACCTTGTTCGGCCTATTTTTAGAGGACGGGGAAAATTTATTTCGGGATTTTTGGAGTCCGTTTACTATTTCTTTTCTTTCTTTTTCTGCATGTTGGAATTATTTAAAAAAAAGTCAAACCGACTCCGGGCCGTACCCGAGCGGGACTCCGCCCGGGGGGCCTTTATAAGCCGCCGCCCCGAGCCGCCGAAGCCCACCAGCGCCGCCAGCCCAGCCCGCGCCGCCACCCAAACCCTAACCCTAACCGCGCCCCGCCGCCGCCGCCGCGCGCCCCGCCGCCGTTGCCGCCCCACCCCGCGCCGCCAACGCCGCTGCCGCCGCGCGCCCCGGCGCCGCTGCCGCCCCGCGCCGCCTCCGCCTCGCCGCCGCCCCGCGCCGCCTCGCCGGAGCTCGCCGCCGCCGTTCGCCGACCCGCTGGAGGTAGTCGCCGCTGCCGCCTCGGTTTTTCGCGAGAGAACCGATGGTTTTTTTCTAAACCTATATCCTTTTTTTAGATCTGGTTCGGTTTATTTTTTCGGTTTAGTTATTTAGCGAACGCACGTTCATTAGTTCGTTTTAACGAACGGTTTTCACCGTTTAGCCGCAGACAGCGAACGTTTGTTCGTTAGCCTGTTCGTCAGTTTTTGTTTTTCTCGGATTTTCCGCGATTATTTTCGATCGCGATTTCTGATCCGATGTTCGTTCTAGTATAACTTTTTGCTCGTTTATTGGAATCAGGCGATTCAAGCGCCTAGAGTTTCGTCTCAAAACCCTCTTTCTGTTTAACCGACTTAAACAAGTTTTTGCTACTGTAAAATTTGACTTTATACCAGATTAGTAAACGAAGCTTGTTTCTTTCGCCGTTTGAGTTTTTATGCTTCGTTTGATTTGATTCTTTTTGCAAACCGGAATTCTTAAGTTGAACTTTCTGGTTAGATCTCTTATTTGAGTTTTACCCGTGCCCTTGCTTGATTGCTTATTGTATGCTTGTTTGTTTGCGATAGAGTACCCGGAGTGCGAAGCGTGCTACTACGAGTCTCTAGGTTTCGCGGATCATCAGCAAGGCAAGTAACACTTTGATCATACCTCTTTACTACCCAGTTTTATTGCATTAGATCAATCCTCAAACAATTGCATGGTTAGGATCTGAATTAAATTGTGGGTTGGGAAGTAGCTGAGGTAGTACCTATTCACCTGTTTATTATCAAACCCTGGGAGTTACTTCTACGTTATGCTTATATTGCTATGCTATGCTCGTAGACGTGGATTGGGTTTGAGTGTATTCATGACAGATGTGAGATTGTTAATTAATGGTTAAACTTAAGGTGGCAACTTAAATACACATCTGGGTGGATTGAGGCACCTGGGGTATCCAGTGATTGCCTGTATTTTTGGAAATCCCGGGGTACCGTGTGATTCTTCTATGGACCGCCACCCAGGCTCAAAGGGATCATGAGATTATTCATACTAGAAACTTCCGTGTGCAGCCACAAGCTATTATGGGCTCTAGCATAGTTGATTAAGTCGTGTGAACTCTTACAGTGGTAGACTAGCAGATGTAGGGGATGTAGGTGGTACTGTCTACCCATCGTAAGGTGCTAACGCTTCTGAAAGACTGTGTCTCGGTCATCCGTTTCTCAAACACCATGTAGTGCGAGAAATCCAACGGAGGAGATCGAGTCTTGTGGGGAAAAGTGCGCAAACCTCTGCAGAGTGTACAAACTAATCATGGTTAGCCGTGTCCCCGGTTATGGACATCTTGAGTATCTGGTTCTTGGATTATCATGTTGATCTCATCACTACTTAATTAATTTGATGGGTTGTTAATGATTACTTTTAATTGGGATTGAGAGGGGGTTTACCTTCTCAATGTTTTCAACAAACTTTGTAGTTAAATAAAA
This sequence comes from Triticum aestivum, assembly GCF_018294505.1. Classification (NCBI taxonomy): domain Eukaryota; kingdom Viridiplantae; phylum Streptophyta; class Magnoliopsida; order Poales; family Poaceae; genus Triticum; species Triticum aestivum. The sequence continues at coordinate 378,447,096 of NC_057799.1, read as the reverse complement.
TATATTCCTTTGCAGTAGGGAAAAATTGGCTTTTCGCAAAACATATTAACCATACAGCCTCCACCAGCCATATATGCATGTAGTGATAGCATTATTCTGTTCATTACTCTCTTGTGTTACATTGCCAGCATATTCCATGTGCTGACCCGTTTTCGGGCTGCAACGTGTCATGTTGCAGACTTTTCAGACGACGAGTAAGGAGCCTTAGGTCGTGGTCTTTCACTCAGTGATGCCGTTGGAGTTGATGGGCTCACTTTATCTTCCAAGCCTTCCGCTGTTATCGTATTAGATGGCCTTAAGCCATATTTATTGTAATAAGTTCTCTTTTGAGACATTCGATGTAATAAGTGTGTGATTGCTACTCTGTTATAAATCCTTCAAGTACTGTGCGTGTCAGCATTACCGATCCAGGGATGACACTTATGCACAGAGATCAGACTGTTTGAGGTCTGGTCGCTACAGATCATCACGTGAGATGGAGTAGTCTCAATGGTGAACATCTCTATGTTGATCATATCTACTATATGATTCACGTTCGACCTTTCGGTCTCAAGTGTTTCGACACCATGTCTGTACATGCCAGGCTCGTCAAGTTTAACCCGAGTATTCCGCATGTGCAAAACTGTCTTGCACCCGTTGTATGTGAACGTAGAGCCTATCACACCCAATCATCACGTGGTGTATCAACACGAAGAACTATCGCAACGGTGCATACTCAGGGAGAACACTTATACCTTGAAATTTAGTTAAGGGATCATCTCATAATGCTACCGCCGTACTAAGCAAAATAAGATGCATAAAAGATAAACATCACATGCAATCATAATATGTGACATGATATGGCCATCATCATCTTGTGCTTTTGATCTCCATCTCGAAAGCATCGTCATGATTTCCATCGTCACCGGCTCGACACCTTGATCTCCATCGCAGCGTCGTGGTCGTCTCGCCAACTATTGCTTCTACAACTATCGCTAATGCATAGTGATAAAGTAAAGCAATTACATGGAGTTTGCATTTCATATAATAAAGCGACAACCATAAGGCTCCTGCCAGTTGCCGATAACTTTTACAAAACATGATCATCTCATACAACAATCTATATCACATCATGTCTTGACCATATCACATCACAACATGCCCTGCAAAAACAAGTTAGACGTCCTCTACTTTGTTGTTGCAAGTTTTACGTGGCTGCTACGGGCTTCTAGCAAGAACCGTTCTTGCCTACGCATCAGAACCACAACGGTGTTTCGTCAAGTTTGCTGTTTTAACCTTCAACAAGGACTGGCCGCAGTCCAACTCGATTCAACTAAAGTTGGAGAAACAGACACCCGCCAACCACCTTTATGCAAAACTAGTTGCATGTCTGTCGGTCGAACTGGTCTCATGAACGTGGTCATGTAAGGTTGGTCCGGGCCACTTCATCCAACAATACCGCTGAATCAAAATAAGATGCTGGTGGTAAGCAATATGACTATCACCGCCCACAGCTCTTTGTGTTCTACTCGTGCATATCATCTACGCATAGACCTGGCTCGGATGCCACTGTTGGAAAACATAGCATGCAATTTAAAAAAATAATTGCGCTCACGCAAGATCTATCTAGGAGATGCATAACAACGAGAGGGGGAGAGTGTGTCTACGTACCCTCATAGACTAAAAGCGAAAGCGTTTGACAACGCAATTGATGTAGTCGAACTTCTTCTTGTTCCAACCGACTAAGTACCGAACGTACGTCACCTCTGAGTTCTGCACACATTCAGCTCGATGACGTCCCTCGAACTCTTGATCCAGGAAAGAGTCGAGGAAGTAGATGAGTTCCGTCAGCACGACAACGTGGTGAGGATGATGATGAAGTAATCCACGAAGGGCTTCGCCTAAGCACCGCGAGAATATGACCGAGGGTGTAATCTATGGAGGGGGCGCCGCACACAGCTAACAGATGTTGTTGTGTGTTCTAGGCGCCCCCTCCCCATGTATATATAGGTGGGAGGGGAGGGGAGGCAGCCAGGGCACCCTAGGGCTTGGCCGCCGCCCCCTAGGGGCTCTGCCTTGCCCTGCGCCCCCCTTTCCTTGTATACGGAAGGGGGAAGGAAAGAGGGGAGAGGGGGAAGGAAGGGGGAATCCTATTCCCTCTCTTTCCTTTACTCCTCCCCTTTTCCTTCAACACTTAGGCCGGACCATATGGGGGGCGCAGCAGCCCCTGCTGGCTGCTGCGTTTCTCCTCTTGGCCCGTATCTTTTGCTGGGGGTGCCCGGAACCCCTTCCGGTGACCCGATATGTACCCGGTACCCTCCGGAACACTTCCGGTGTCCAAATACTATCGTCCTATATATCAATCTTTACCTCTCAACCATTTCGAGACTCCTCGTCATGTCCATGATCTCATCTAGGACTCCGAACAACATTCGGTCACCAAATCACATAACTCGTATAATACAAAATCGTCACCGAACGTTAAGCGTGTGGACCCTACGGGTTCGAGAACTATGTAGACATGACCGAGACACCTCTCCGGTCAATAACCAATAGCGGAACCTGATGCTCATATTGGCTCCTACATATTCTACGAAGATCTTTATCGTTCGAACCATTATGACAACATATGTAATTCCCTTTGTCCATCGGTATGTTACTTGCCCGAGATTCGATCGTCGGTATCTTCATACCTAGTTCAGTCTCGTTACTGGCAAGTCTCTTTACTCGTTCTGTAATACATCATCCTGCAACTAACTCATTAGTCACTTTGCTTGCAAGGCTTCTTATGATGTGTATTACCGAGAGGGCCCGGAGACACCTCTCTGATACTCGGAGTGACATATCCTAATCTCGATCTATGCCAACCCAACAAACACCTTCGGAGATACCTGTAGAGCATATTTATAATCACCCAGTTACGTTGTGATCTTTGATAGCACACAAGGTATTCCTCCGATATTCGGGAGTTGCATAATCTCATAGTCGAAGGAATATGTATTTCACATGAAGAAAGCAATAGCAATAAAACTGAATGATCATTATGCTAAGCTAACGGATGGGTCTTGTCCATCACATCATTCTCCTAATGATGTGATCCCGTTCGTCAAATGACAACTCATGTCTATGGTTAGGAAACTTAACCATCTTTGATTAACGAGCTAGTCTAGTAGAGGCTTACTAGGGACATGGTGTTTTGTCTATGTATCCACACATGTATCAAGTTTCCAGTTAATTCAATTCTAGCATGAATAATAAAGATTTATCATGATATAAGGAAATATAAAATAACAACTTTATTATTGCCTCTAGGGCATATTTCCTTCATGTTAAATGTTAATTCTGAAATCCATTGATTGTGCCTGAATTTTTGACCCGTTGAATGTGATTCAGTTGGTTCAAGCCTTTTCTAGAAAATTTCAGTCATTTTTCATTGAAATTTCATTCTAAATTTCAAATTTTGTTCTGTGCTTTCGTCTGAGTTTTTCCAAATTTTTCCAAAAAATGAATTTCGCCCATTTCTCCTTTGACCGGTAAAAATCACAAAACAAAATCCAAAACCTTGATTTACACTCCCTTCCTGAAGCCACTATCTAGAGATTACTTGGTCCTTCTCTTTTGGGTGAAAGCCCGTGATTGGCCTATGCGGTTCAATCCGGCGATGACAGTGTTCATGCATCATTTCCTTTATGAAGGTGTCATTGTTGGGGGAAGCTTCTTCTCGTTCAGGTGTTGTCAAAGGCAGTGTTAGTAGTTGATGTTTTGCTGCGGTTGGTCTTCGCCTTGCCTTGACCCTCATGGGTCCTTTTTATTTCTTTCTTTTTAGCTATGTGCATCCTAATTATGCAGAGGTCGGGTGTATTGATACTTCTCCAACGTATCTATAATTTTTTATTGTTCCATGCTATATTATATTCTATTTTGGATGTTTAATGGGCTTTATTATACACTTTTATATTATTTTGGGACTAACCTATTAACCGGAGGCCCAACCCAGAATTGCTGTTTTTTGCCTATTTTAGAGTTTCACAGAAAAAGAATATCAAACGGAGTCCAAACGGAATGAAACCTTCGGGAACGTGATTTTTGGAATGAACGTGATCCATAGGACTTGGACCCTACGTCAAGAAAGCCACCAGGAAGGCACGAGGTAGGGGGCGCGCCTACCCCCCTGGGCGCGCCCTCCACCCTCGTGGGGCCCACGTTGCTCCACCGACGTACTTCTTCCTCCTATATATACCTACGTACCCCCAAACTACCAGATACGGAGCCAAAAACCTAATTCCACCGCCGCAACCTTCTGTACTCGTGAGATCCCATCTTGGGGCCTATTTCGGACCTCCGCTGGAGGGGGCATTGATCACGGAGGGCTTCTACATCAACACCATAGCCTCTCCGATGATGTGTGAGTAGTTTACCTCAGACCTTCGGGTCCATAGTTATTAGCTAGATGTCTTCTTCTCTCTCTTTGGTTCTCAATACAAAGTTCTCCATGATTCTCGTGGAGATCTATTCGATGTAATCTTCTTTTGCGGTGTGTTTGTTGAGACCGATGAATTGTGGGTTTATGATCAAGTTTATCTATGAAGAATATTTGAATCTTCTCCGAATTCTTTTATGTATGATTGGTTATCTTTGCAAGTCTCTTCGAATTATCAGTTTGGTTTGGCCTACTATATTGATCTTTCTTGCAATGGGAGAAGTGCTTAGCTTTGGGTTCAATCTTGCTGTGTCCTTTCCCAGTGACAGCAGGGGCAGCAAGGCACGTATTGTATTGTTGCCATCGAGGATAACAAGATGGGGTTTATATCATATTGCATGAGTTTATCCCTCTACATCATGTCATCTTACTTAAAGCGTTACTCTGTTCTTTTGAACTTAATACTCTAGATGCATGCTGGATAGCGGTCGATGTGTGGAGTAATAGTAGTAGATGCAGGCAGTAGTCGGTCTACTTGTCACGGACGTGATGCCTATATACATGATCATACCTAGATATTCTCATAACTATGCTCAATTCTGTCAATTGCTCAATAGTATTTTGTTCACCCACCGTAATACTTATGCTCTCGAGAGAAGCCACCTAGTGAAACCTATGGCCCCCGGGTCTATTTTCCATCATATTAATCTTCCAACACTTAGCTATTTTATTGTCTTTTATTTTACTTTGCATCTTTACATAAAAATACCAAAAATATTATCTTATCATATCTATCAGATCTCACTTTCGTAAGTGATTGTGAAGGGATTGACAACCCCTTTATTGCGTTGGTTGCGAGGATTTTATTTGTTTGTGTAGGTGCGAGGGACTCGTGCGTGGCCTCCTACTGGATTGATAACTTGGTTCTCAAAAACTTAGGGAATTACTTACGCTGCTTTACTACATCACCCTTTCCTCTTCAAGGGAAAACCAACGCAGTGCTCAAGAGGTAGCAAGAAGGATTTCTGGCACCGTTGCCGGGGAGTCTACGCAAAAGTCAACATACCAAGTACCCATCACAAACCCTTATCTCCCGCATTACATTATTTGCCATTTGCCTCTCGTTTTCCTCTCCCCCACTTCACCCTTGCCGTTTTATTCGCCCTCTCTTTTCCGTTCGCCTCTTTTTCGCTTGCTTGTCATTATGGCTAGTCCTCTATCTTCTCCGTTGTCTCCCGAGAATGAAGTTCTTAATTTTAAGCAAGGGGGGGGAGAAAATCTAAAAGACGCTTGGTATAAAATTTGCAATGCTCAAAATAGATCTACCGGGAAGCAATCTACTTCCGTTCTTCTCCGTAATTTTTATGTAGGCACTACTCCTTGGTACATATATATCCTTGATACCATTATCGGAGGGAATTTCTTGGGTAGCCATACTTTTGATTCTTATAATGCTATGATAGATTTGTTTGGCTTACCACCTCTTTTGGTTAATGGAACTATGTTAACTTTGGAGCATGTAATGCAAAGACTTGAAATTATTGAAAATAAAGTGGCTACTGTAGAGTTAATTGAAAGTTTGGCTAAAAAGATCCAAAACCAAATTACCCAATATGGATCTAAAGTAGGAGTCACTTTGAAAAATATTAAGGAGAAGTAACCCATAGTTAATGAAAGAATAAATCAGGATTCCACTAGAATTGATAAACTTGAGGGTATCATTACCAACTTGGGGACCGCTTTCTCTTCCGTAAAAAATACTCCAAGTCCTCCAACTAAAACTGCCAAGCTTATGTATGTTCCTAAAAATAAAGGTGAATCCTCTAGTAAAGAAACTGCGGATCTCAAATCTATAAGTATTCATCCCAATCTTTCTGCTATCATTAAGGAACCATTTGCTACAAATGATTTCTTCAATTTTGTGCCTAGAAGTTTGATAATTAATAAAGAGAAAGAAACTCCTAAGGGTAATAGGTGTCTTATTGAAGAATTACCTACCAAAGATGGCAATAACTAGATCTATCCTTACTATTATGCCTAGCTAGGGGCGTTAAACGATAGCGCTTGTTGGGAGCCAACCCAATTTTATTTTTGTTTTTTTGCTTTTTGCTTCTGTTTAGGAATAAATATTTGATCTAGCCTCTGGTTAGATTTGTTTTTATGTTTTAATTAGTGTTTGTGCCAAGTTTAACCTATAGGATCTTCTTGGATGATAGTTATTTGATCTTGCTGAAAATTCCAGAAACTTTCTGTTCACGAAAACAATTGTTAAAAATCACCAGAACGTGATAAAATATTGATTCCAATTGCAGCAGATCAATAAACAAATTGTCTAGGTCTTCCTATTTTGGTAGAATTTTTTGGAGTTCCAGAAGTTTGCGTTAGTTACAGATTACTACAGACTGTTCTGTTTTTGACAGATTCTGTTTTTCGTGTGTTGTTTGCTTATTTTGATGAATCTATGGCTAGTAAAATAGTTTATAAACCATAGAGAAGTTGGAATACAGTAGGTTTAACACCAATATAAATAAAGAATGAGTTCATTACAGTACCTTGAAGTGGTGTTTTGTTTTCTTTCGCTAACGGAGCTCACGAGATTTTCTGCTGAGTTTTGTGTTGTGAAGTTTTCAAGTTTTGGGTGAAAGATTTGATGGATTATGGAACAAGGAGTGGCAAGAGCCTAAGCTTGGGGATGCCCATGGCACCCCAAGATAATCTAAGGACACCAAAAAGCCAAAGCTTGGGGATGCCCCGGAAGGCATCCCCTCTTTCGTCTACTTCCATCGGTAACTTTACTTGGAGCTATATTTTTATTCACCACATGATATGTGTTTTGCTTGGAGCGTCTTGTATTATTTGAGTCTTTGTTTTTTAGTTTACCACAATCATCCTTGCTGTACACACCTTTTGAGAGAGTCACACATAAATTGGAACTTATTAGAATACTCTATGTGCTTCACTTATATTTTTTGAGCTATATAGTTTTGCTCTAGTGCTTCACTTATATCTTTTAGAGCACGGCGGTGGATTTGTTTTATAGAAACTATTGATCTCTCATGCTTCACTTATATTATTTTGAGAGTCTTAAAATAGCATGGCAATTTGCTTTAATTATAATATCATGAGAAATTTGATGCTTGATAATTGTTTTGAGATATAAAGGTGGTAATATCATAGTTGTGCTAGTTGAGTAATTGTGGAATTGAAAAATACTTGTGTTGGAGTTTGTGATTCCCGTAGCATGCACGTATGGTGAACCGTTATGTAACGAAGTCGGAGCATGAGGTATTTATTGATTGTCATCCTTTGTGTGGCGGTCGGGATCGCGCGATGGTTAACTCCTACCAACCCTTCCCCTAGGAGCATGCGTAGTAGTACTTTGCTTCGAGGGCTAATAAATTTTTGCAATAAGTATATGAGTTCTTTATGACTAATGTGAGTCCATGGATTAGACACACACTTACCTTTCCGCAATTTTCTAGCCTCTTCGGTACCGTGCATTGCCCTTTCTCACCTTGAGAGTTGGTGCAAACTTCGCCGGTGCATCCAAACCCCGTGATATGATACGCTCTATCACACATAAACCTCCTTATATCTTCCTCAAAACAGCCACCATACCTACCTATTATGGCATTTCCATAGCCATTCCGAGATATATTGCCATGCAACTTTTCATCGTTTCGTTTATCATGACACGCTCCATCATTGTCATATTGCTTTGCATGATCATGTAGTTGACATTGTATTTGTGGCAAAGCCACCATTCATAATTCTTTCATACATGTCGCTCTTGATTCATTGCATATCCCGGTACACCGCCGGAGGCATCCACATAGAGTCATATTTTGTTCTAAGTATTGAGTTGTAATTCATGAGTTGTAAGTAAATAAAAGTGTGATGATCATCATTATTAGAGCATTGTCCCAAGTGAGGAAAGAATGATGGAGACTATGATTCCCCCACAAGTCGGGATGAGACTCCGGACTAAAAAAAAGAGGCCATAAAAAAGAGAAAAGGCCCAAATAAAAAAATGAGAGAAAAAGAGAGAAGGGACAATGTTACTATCCTTTTACCACACTTGTGCTTCAAAGTAGCACCGTGATCTTCATGATAGAGAGTCTCTCATTTTGTCGCTTTCATATACTAGTGGGAAATTTCATTATAGAACTTGGCTTGTATATTCCAATGATGGGCTTCCTCAAATGCCCGAGGTCTTCGTGAGCAAGCAAGTTGGATGCACACCCACTTAGTTTCTTTTGTTTGAGCTTTCATACACTTATAGCTCTAAGTGCATCCGTTGCATGGCAATCCCTACTCCTTGCATTGACATCAATTGATGGGCATCTCCATAGCCCGTTGATTAGCCTCGTTGATGTGAGACTTTCTCCTTTTTTGTCTTCCCACATAACCCCTATCATTATACCTTATTCCACCATAGTGCTATATCCATGGCTTGCGCTCATGTATTGCGTAAGAGTTGAAAAGGCTGAAGCGCGTTAAAAAGTATGAACCAATTGCTTGGCTAAAACCGGGGTTGTACATGATATGAATATTTTGTGTGGGGAAGATGGAGCATAGCCAGACTATATGATTTTGTAGGGATAACTTGCTTTGGCTATGTTATTTTGATAAGACATAATTGCTTGGTTAGCATGCTTGAAGTATTATTGTTTTTATGTCAACATTAAACTTTTATCTTGAATCATATTAAATCTGAACATTCGTGCCACAATAAGAAGAATTACATTGAAATTGTGCTAAGTAGCATTCCACATCAAAAATTCTGTTTTTATCATTTACCTACTCGAGGACGAGCAGGAATTAAGCTTGGGGATGCTTGATACGTCTCCAACGTATCTATAATTTTTGATTGTTCCATGCTATATTATATTCTGTTTTGGATGTTTAATGGGCTTTATTATACACTTTTATATTATTTTGGGACTAACCTATTAACCGGAGGCCCAGCCCAGAATTGTTGTTTTTTTGCCTATTTCAGAGTTTCGCAGAAAAAGAATATCAAACGGAGTCCAAACGGAATGAAACCTTCGGGAACGTGATTTTTGGAACGAACGTGATCCAGAGGACTTGGACCCTATGTCAAGAAAGCTACCAGGAAGGCACGAGGTAGGGGGGCGCGCCTACCCCCTGGGCGCGCCCTCCACCCTCGTGGGGCCCACGTTGCTCCACCGACGTACTTCTTCCTCCTATATATACCTACGTACCCCCAAACTACCAGGTACGGAGCCAAAAACCTAATTCCACCGCCGCAACCTTCTGTACTCGTGAGATCCCATCTTGGGGCCTTTTCCGGAGCTTCGCCGGAGGGGGCATTGATCATGGAGGGCTTCTACATCAACACCATAGCCTCTCCGATGATGTGTGAGTAGTTTACCTCAGACCTTCGGGTCCATAGTTATTAGCTCGATGGCTTCTTCTCTCTCTTTGGTTCTCAATACAAAGTTCTCCATGATTCTCGTGGAGATCTATTCGGTGTAATCTTCTTTTACGGTGTGTTTGTTGAGACCGATGAATTATGGGTTTATGATCAAGTTTATCTATGAACAATATTTGAATCTTCTCTGAATTCTTTTATGTATGATTGGTTATCTTTGCAAGTCTCTTCGAATTATCAGTTTGGTTTGGCCTACTAGATTGATCTTTCTTGCAATGGGAGAAGTGCTTAGCTTTGGGTTCAATCTTGCGGTGTCCTTTCCCAGTGACAGCAGGGGCAGCAAGGCACGTATTGTATTGTTGCCATCGAGGATAACAAGATGTGGTTTATATCATATTGCATGAGTTTATCCCTCTACATCATGTCATCTTACTTAAAGCGTTACTCTGTTCTTTTGAACTTAATACTCTAGATGCATGCTGGATAGCGGTCGATGTGTGGAGTAATAATAGTAGATGCAGGCAGGAGTCGGTCTACTTGTCGCGGACGTGATGCCTATATACATGATCATACCTAGATATTCTCATAACTATGCTCAATTCTGTCAATTGCTCAACAGTAATTTGTTCACCCACCGTAATACTTATGCTCTCGAGAGAAGCCACTAGTGAAACCTATGGCCCCCGGGTCTATTTTCCATCATATTAATCTTCCAACACTTAGCTATTTTATTGTCTTTTATTTTACTTTGCATCTTTATCATAAAAATACCAAAAATATTATCTTATCATATCTATCAGATCTCACTTTCGTAAGTGACCGTGAAGGGATTGACAACCCCTTTATTGCGTTGGTTGCGAGGATTTTATTTGTTTGTGTAGGTGCGAGGGACTCGTGCGTGGCCTCCTACTGGATTGATACCTTGGTTCTCAAAAACTGAGGGAAATGCTTACGCTGCTTTACTGCATCACCCTTTCCTCTTCAAGGGAAAACCAACGCAGTGCTCAAGAGGTAGCATGTATACTTGTTCTGTTTGTATCCACTTGATGCAGCATTATGAGTCAATAAAGGGCGCCCTTTATTGATTTTTTTAGCATATCCACAAATCCATACAATGACATGAAATGTTAAAATAACCTACGTTGTTCTACGTGCTATCTCATGCCTTGACATATATTGTACCACCTCTTGTACTCACTCTTAAATTCTCCTATCAATGAAATGATACACATGCTTTGCGTATTCGTGAAAAAAAGTTCTACATGCTATCAAACTACCAAAAACTGGCATGTTGTACTAGTTACGAGTATGGAGAAAGTTCACCGACGGCCACCTGCTTCCTCTTAACTAGGAAGGTGTTGGGGCCCAAGTGCAAGGGTTTTTAGCAAGCAACAATTTCCCTCAAGTGATCTCATGGTTTATCGAACCAACAGAAGCTTAGCAACACAAGCAATGATCAGCACCCGCACACACAGATACAAAGCTTCCTCGCCCTCAACAAGACTAGTGAGATTGTCAGACCCACTAGCTTGCTACTTAGTAAGGATTAAAAGCGGCAACTGAACCACAAAAATACTTGGACTTAATGGCAAGTTGACAGGAATGTAGAAACAAGGAATTAAAAGAGCGTCGATTGAGATTGAAAGTTTTATAGGAAGAAAATGGACTGGGTCGATAGGTTCACTAGTGGTTTCTCTCCAAAAGAAAGCACGGTGTAGTGAACAAATTACAATTGAGCATCGATTAAATTACAATATTTATAACTATGACTATCATGGCATAATCAATATATGAACATCACGTCCCAATATCTATGTACAATTATCCAACTGCATCTATAGCTAATACCACACCAAAGATCACCATCCAGCATGCATCTTAAAGTATGAAGTAAAAACAGAGTATTGCAATAAGTATAATGGCATGAAGTAGATGATATATTGTCTTCACCCTGCGTTCAAAGGACAACTACGCAATCATCTTTTTATCCCTACTGGCAACAACACATCAAGCCTTTTCCACTTTGTGTCACTGCGGTAGCTTACTTGCATGGTGGAACTCAACTATCATACACAACTCCCTCTAAAGATTAAACCCCCAACCCTTGGCTAGAGGAAGAGAGAATAAATCGGAGAGCATATGATTAAGAATTATGTAGCAAAAGAACTAAATAGATATCAAAAGAATTCATGAATAAATCTGATCATAAAGTGATAATTCATATATCCCAACAAACACACCGCAAAAGTTACATTGGTAGGATTACAATCATGTAGGGCAGCTCATGTGATCTTTGTAGAAAAAGCCCGCGAGAGAGAGAGAGAGAGAGAGAGAGAGAGAGCCATCTAGCTACTGTTATGGACCCATGGTCCAAAGGAAGCTACTCCCGAGCGATCACCATGTAATTTCCACCTCCGATAGAGTATCAAAAAGACCTCCAGATTGGATCGCAAAGAAACAAAGGTGTGCGGCGACGGAAAATTTCGAGTGACAAATTCCTAATGGTTTTCGGAAGTATATAAAGGCACAAGAACCGAGAGGCGGTGGATCAGAGTCGGGAGGGGGGCACGTGGCAGGGGGCGCCCCCCTAGGGTGCGTGGGTCCCTGGGTGGTCGCGCTTGTTATGTTGGTTGTTGCTAGAACCTTCCAGACTCGAAACTTTCACTGATTTTTTTTTGGATTTTTAGTCTGTTTATTCTTTTGCAAAGTCAACAACAACAGAAAACATCAGTTGGCACTAGGCACTGGATTAATAGGTTACTCCTGAAAAATAATATAATTTTATGCCAAAACTACGAGTTGTTTTTGGACTTTGTAAACAATAAAGTTTATCGGACTCAAGAACATCCAGAAAAAACCGGCCAAAATTTTGAAGTCCATAAGCTTTCGAGGAGCACCGACATTGGCCAAGGGGCCCCACGTGCCTCCTCCATGCGCCATAGGGGGCGCATCCCCCTGCCGCGTGGCTCCTCTGAACCTCTAATTCACCGCCTCTCGGTCCTTCTGCCATTATATACCTATGAAAACTCGCCCGGATTTTTCGGTCGCCGCACACCTGTGTTTCTTCGCGATCCAATCTGGAGGCCTTTCTTGGTACTCTACCAACGGGGGAAATCATCTCAGTGGCCATCCTCCATCAACTTGAAGGCCATCAAGATCGCTCGTGAGTAGTTTCCTTTGGACCATGGATCTGTAGCGGTGATGGTTCTCTCTCTATCAAAGTACTAGAATGAGAAGATTTAATATCTCTAGCTAGATAGTTCTCTCTCTATGGGTATGTAATAGTGACACACCTTTATTACTCCCTCCATTTCTAAATATAAGCCTTTTTAAAGATTTCAATACAGACTACATATGGATGCATATAGACGTATTTTAGAGTGTAGATTCATTCACTTTGCTTCGTATGCGATTCATATTGGAATCTCCTAAAGGGCTTATATTTAGAAACGGAGGGAGTAGATGGTAATTAAAGTTGCATCACGAGCATAGAGGGGTGATGGCACTAGGGGCCTCATCTAACCAAGTACTTGGATGAGAAGATTTAGCAAGTCTAGCTAGTTCATGCACTACAAATTCCCTTCTATATGACAATGCTTGAGTAGGAATGTAGGATATGGGGAAATTCACGAGACATGCGGCTGCAAACCCTGAGAAACTCTCACCTTCTTGCATCGCATAAATGACGTCAGTGTTGTTGGAGTTTATGATCAGCCTTGTGCATCCAAAGGTTCGAGCCAGGTTCAAACCGAACCGAAGCGCCAAGGCTTCCGCCCAACACAACCTGCCTAGGCTATCCCACAACACTGCACCCACCGATCCCTGAAGCGTATACCGATCATAAGCCGCATCAACGTTGAGTTTTACATAGCCACTGATTGGGCGTGTCCAGCCAGTTCTTTTCACCTTTGCATTTGGAGAATAGACGACAACGAAATTTGACAGAAGAGCTCAAATCGCTACTGTAGTATAATCTGTGTCGGTTGCTGTTTCTGCTCATCCTGTACAAGTTTTCTTCTCTCTCGTCACATGTACCAAGGTGCAACTGCCACAATATGTGGTCTGTTCTTCCGTGCCCAAGAGGCCAGGCTTCATTTGAAGGGAGGCATAACAGACATTCCAACACAGATTCGCTAGCATGGTATGTCCATTGTCTGGACTTGCTACACTGTATACGTCACCAATAAGTTTTTTTTTATAATCTAAACAAAGAAAGAAAATATGACGGTCTTTTCACTCTTTGACAAGCGTGGCTAGGAGTAGTTGTAATGCACTGTTCACCTGCTCCCTGTTTTTGGCGCATGTTCGTTTCTGTCACTAAACCAAAAGAGGTTTCAGATGTACCAGTTCTTGATTATGCCAGATTAAATCCATGTATTACTACATAACTAATAAGATGGGCGCATGATTGTATAAGATCCAATTGGTGCTCCATGGGATCTGAATTTCCTTGTACAACCAGATTCTGCTGTCTGAAGTACCACGTGCCTCCTAAATGGATGTCATCTAAGCACCTCTGAGCAAGTCAAATCGAATATATAAGTTAATAATCTGATAATCACATCAAAGACAGTTTGGCCGAGTGGTCTAAGCGCCAGATTTAGGCTCTGGTCCGAAAGGGCGTGGGTTCAAATCCCACAGCTGTCAATTTTGTTGATTCGTTTTCGTTTTTGTTGAAGTGTATAAATTGTTTCTAAACATCCTTGTGTAATTGCCTTTCCTTTTCTCTCAATGAGAAAAGGAAAAAGCTTCCAATTTAATAATTTCCCATTTAAATATTTTTATTTTGCTTTGTAATATTATATATCACAATGAAACACAATGGGGTTCGACTAGTACACATATTCACGCTTAGAGCATCTACAACCGGACTTGGCAAATCCGGCCCCTCAAACGCCCGCGGGGCACTAATCGGGCACCCCTCAAATATCCACAGTTGCAGCCGGACATCTCATACTAGATTCTCAAATCCATACAAAGATATGTAAATTAAAATAAACCTACGTACTACGTCGATCACCTAGCTACTCGTCGTCGGAGATGTCGACGATCTTTGTGCCCGGCTTCGGCAGAATGGGCGGCAGCTGCAGCTCCGGCCTCCTCACCTCTATTTCCGCGTCGAGTTCGGTGAAGAGCGTGTCGGACTCCGTCTGCTCCCGCCGAAGGAACGCTCGGTTGGCCTTCACATAGGCCTCATCCTGGATGGACTAAAGGATGGCCTGCACTCCGCCATCTCCTCCGACTGGGCGACGGCGAACTTCGCCTCTGCTTGCTCCATGTTGAGGCCCGGCAGCTGCTGCCCCGGCTCCTGTTGCTCCATCGGAGTCATCTGCTCCTCCTCCTCCTCCGGCTCCGGCGAGTCCGAAGGTAGCCCGTCAGCGATGCGGGCGGCGCGCGGCTTGCCTCGCCCGGATCTCCTGCTCAATCTCGTAGCAGCGCTCCGGCGTTAGCATGGCATAGTAGGTGATCTTGGTCCGGACCATGGCGGAGTGCCGGAGCGTGGGCGGAGCGTCGGACCGTGGGCAAAGCGCCGGAGCGGGAGAGGGAGGAGGTGGATGGGTTCGGACTGGTGGCGCAGAGAGGGGGAGGGGATGGGTTAGGATTGTCGGACGACGACCGGCTTAAATACCGGATTTGGTCTTGGGCGGCGAGCCGGAGCGGCGCAATACGACGTTCACCGCGCGGCGACGGACGCGATGTCCGTTAGACAACCGGATTTTCGGGCGTTTCCGCGTGGGAACCCGCCGTCAGACCGACGTGACGGGCATGCCCGGACGTGCCCGGGTGCCCATATCCGCCCCATATTTGGGCTAGATATGAGGAAGCCGATTAGCCCGGGCGTTTGAAACCCGTTTAAGGAGTCTGCTTGGGTCCAAAAAATGTGACCAGACAATGATCGAGCGGCCTGCCCAAACATATGAAACGAGTTTGAGAGGTTCATTTGTAGATGCTCTTAGAGCATCGAAGTATGTCTAACTAGCATGTTTGAAGGGTGGCCACGACGCTTGCATCACATAGTCATGGACATTAACCTATAGTGTTGTAGACACAAAATCAGAAATAATCGGTACTAGAATCGTGTATGTCTATCCTATATGCGTTTATCCTGCAGGCTAAACTTGCCCAATTGCTCATAGTCCAGGGTAGAAATAGGTCTCACAAAAAGAATTAGAAGAACTTGAGGGAAGAGAATTTTTTTTGGACAGAAGAGGGTCTCTCGGAGGTTCAAATCCCACATCTCTCATTTTTCTTGTTTCGTTTTCGTTTTTGTATAAGTGTATAAGTTGTTTGTAAACACCCTGGTATTGTTGTGTAATTGCCTTTTATTTTCTCCCAATGCAAAAAAAAGAGTTAACCAATTTAATAACTCCCGATTGATATATTTTTATTTTGCTTTATAATATTATATTACAACTAAACGCAATGGGGTTCGACTAGTACGTCTCAAGGTGCTCTTTTTTATTTTGCTTTATAATATTATATTACTCCCTCCGTTCGAAAATACTTGTCAGCGAAATGGATGTATCTAGACGTATTTTAATTCTAGATACATCCATTTTTATACATTTATGCGACAAGTATTTCTGAACGGAGGAAGTACAACTAAACGCAATGGGGTTCGACTAGCACGTCTCAAGGTGCTTTGCTCACATATTCACGTTTAGAGCATCGAAGCATGTCTAACTAGCACGTCTTAAGGGTCACCACGACGCTTGCATCACACGGTCATGGACATCGAGCTATAGTTGTTGTACACAAAATCAAAAATAATCGGTACTACTCCCTCCGATCGAAATTACTTGTCTCGAAAATGGATGTATCTGGAACTAAAATACGTCTAGATACATCCATTTCTGCAAGTAATTCCGAACGGAGGGAGTAGCTAGCAAGCTATCGTGTCTGTCTGTCCTATATACATTTATTATGCAGGCTAAACTTGGCCAATTGCTCATAGTCCAGGGTAGAAATAGGTCTCGCAAAAAGAAAAGGAAGAACTTGAGGGAAGAGATATTCGTTGGACAGAAGATCTTTCGGAGGTGCTCATAAAAGTAGGATGTGCGTGCGTGCATTTATAGGGTTGAGTGTATGCTCATGTATGTGAGCGACTTTTATTGTAACTGCATTATGACCAAAACATGTCCAGACACAATTGATTAATTATTAATAGCTAACGGCATAGGCAAACGAGTCAAGAATGAATGTGATTACTTGGGGACAAGCACGTCCATGAGGTCGGCGGTGACACCACAATGCTCCGTCATCTGCTGATCTATGCCGGTCACAGGGGACTTCTTGTTGATCCTCTTGAACGCATTCTCACATGCATCGCCGACGACTTTTGCGAGTGACACAACCTTTGAGGCACCGGCATAGTCCGCATACTCAAAGGCGAGGCGGGCTTGTAGGTCGAGGTCGTTGTGTGCGCCAATGTAGGCATTGTGGCAAACAAGTAGCGTGTCCTCCTCCGGTGTGCCCTCTTTTTCCTCGGCCAACTCAGCGATGACCCTGTCGTTTGTAGACGATGGAGATTGCGATCTCCAGTGCAATGCTAGTGAGGTCATGCTCGGTGGTGCCATAGGCACTCTTTGGATTAGCGCTCAGCATAGCCAAGCAGACCGTGGCGTTATTTGTCTTCCTGCATGTGCGGGAAATAAAGTCGGCGTCGGCATGGGCGGTGGGGAGGGCATCGAAGGACATGGCGGCGAGAACAATGAGAGCCATAGCTGTGGATGTTGTGGCACTCGTCATTGTTGTTTGCACTTTGCACCTAGCTAGACGTTTTTGTGGTAGTGTAGTACACGACGGCTCTTCTTTTATACTCCACTAGTAAATGGATACGTGCAAATGCACGTCGATATTATGTAGGATATTAATCAAGAGTTACAAAAAGGTAAGATATTTCTCACAAAAAAAACAACAAAAAGGTAAGATATTAATTGCATGATGACATTAGGGAGGATAATATTGTTTAGGAAGGTAGATAATAATTGCATGTTAATTTTGTGATTAGTGCTGAAATTAATATTTGATATGAAATTGATTGCCAGCTAAACATGTTGAGCGCTCATCATTGGAGCAATTTAGGTCCTTGGATGCACATGGTTTAATGGTCGAGATTAGTTGGATCCCTTTGAGTCTTTTTATACCGATATAGATATAGATGTAAGACATCACGCAAGAGAAAATCTGCCTTACCTATGCTATATGTCTCTTACTACATTGTGTAATAGAGAATGTAATAAAAATGAAAGGTCTAAATGGTAAAGTAGTACTCGTTTGGCCACCGACCAAAAAGCTGAGAGCAAGGTAGTCTAGTAATTGCACCCATTCTTTAAAAAAAGTAGTAACTACACTGCACCATTAATTTGGGCATTAATCTCCATAGTTATTTGCTCATACATCCGTTTCACATGTCATTTATTGTAAGTGTAGAAGTAGTGGTTGATAACGCAGTCTTATCTTAAGTCTACCATATAATCTAGAGAAAACAATAAAAATCATGTATAATGGGTTATCTCTTAGCCTTACTAAATGACCCATTGCGCCAATTGGCATAGAGACCAACTCCAACCTGCAAGTTAAGCGAACTATATGATACTTAGAATGAAAGACAAGTGAACTATTTGAAGAGACGAAGAACACAAGCAACTAAAACAAACGAACATTTAGGTGAATTGTTTGTTGGGGGTTTGTAGCTGCATTGCACGTGCTCGTCGAACTATACTTGCTTCCGACATGCCATTGGGCAACCGAGAAGGACCTCAGCGCCCCTCTGGAAGGGCTTCCTCTCTTGGAACCCCAAGAGCATCACTTGGGGGAGGAGTCTCCATGACAGGTGGACCGTGGGCTTTATCAAGACAACTATCATGCGGCGGCTTCGTGCGCGCGCTCGATGTTTCTCACGCTCGCCCGCACGGGGCGGCTAGTCGGACCCGCATGCTCATTTGTTGTGTATATATTTACATGCATGGGACCGGTATGATGGTATTGCATGCCTGGTCTAGCAGCATGGGGTTGTGGGTGGATGATGACCCACAAGTCTAGGGGATTAGTCCTTTCGATAAGTAAGAGTGTCGAACTCAACGAGGAGAAGGACCTGATAAGCGATTTCGGCAAGATATTCTGTGCAGGTGCTGTGAAGTACTAGTAACAAATAGTTGGATAACAAGATAATTGATAGCAAGTAACAAGTAACCAAAGTAATAATGTGCAGCAAAGTGGCCCAATCCTTTTATTGCAAAGGACAAACCCGAAGTACTTCTTATATTAAGAAAAACATTCTTGAGGACACATGAGAATTTTGTCTAGTTGCATTCATCGTGTTTAGTTGATTCACGTTCACTACTTTGATAAATTGTTATGTAGGTGGACCGGTGCTAAGGTGACGTTCTTACTTGAACAAGTAACCCACTTATGATTACCCCCTGTCGCAAGCATCCGCAACTACGAAAGAAAAATTAAGATAAATCTAACCATAACATGAAACATATGGATCCAAATCATCCCCTTACGAAATAGCGCATAAACTAGGGTTTAAGATTTTGTCACTCTCGCAAACCATCATCTACTTACTACTCCACATTGCCTTCCCCTAAGCCCAACCATGGCAATGTGTCATGTAGTCGACGTTCACATGACACCACTAGAGGAAGAACAACATACACTTCATCAAAATATTTAACGGATATCAACTTCACATGATTACTTATAACAAGACTTCTCCCATGTCCACAAGAACAAACAACACTACTCACAAATCATATTCATGTTCATGATCAGAGGAGAATAATATGTGATTAACAATTTGAACATATGATCTTCCATCAAATAAACCAACTAGCATCAACTACAAGATGTACTCAACACTACCAGCAACCCACAAGTACCAATCTGTGGTTTTGAGACAAAGATTGAATACAAGAGATGAATTAGGGTTTGAGATGAAATGGTGTTGGTGAAGATGTTGATGGAAATGATTCCTCCCACGATGAGAGGAACGTTGGTGGTGACCAAGGCTTTGATTTCCCCCTCCCAGAGGGAAGTATCCCTGGTGGAATCGCTCCGTCGGAGAGCACAAATGCTCCTGCCTAGGTTCTTCCTCGAGACGGCAGTGCTTCAGCTCGAAGTATTCTCTTGAGTTTTTCTAGGAAAAATGACTTCATATATGAGAAGGGGGGCCACGGTGGCCCGCTGATGGGCTCACAAGCTCACATGGCACTACCCAGGGGGGCACCACTTGAGCTTGTGGCTCACTGCTGGGGCCCCTCCTAGTGATTCTTCTTCTATTATTTTTTATTTATTCCAAAATAAATCTCCGTAAATTTTCAGGTCATTTGGAACTCCGAAGAAATGTTGTCTCTGCTGTAGCTCTTATCAGGTCCAGAATTCCAGCTGTGGGCAATTTCCATCCATGTATATCTTGCATAGTAAGAGATAAAAGGCATTAGAATTGCATCATAAAGTGAAATATTGATATAAAACATTATAAATAACAATAGGAAAACATGATGCACAATGGACTTATCAGGTCCCCAACCTTAGACCTCGCTTGTCCTCAAGCGAATGTCAAACTCGATAACCATGACCACATGTTTATAGAGAGAGGTGTCGATAAAACAAAATACGAACATGTCAGCACCATGATAATTATTATAACAACAATTAGTCATCATAAAACTTCTCATGATCAAGTAACAATTCATCCATAAGCCAAAGTATGAAACAATAAACTTTCTTAAAAACTAACAAACTATGTTCTCAGTCATTGAAGTAATTTCAATTCATCATATTTCAGGAAGAGTCTATCTAAGAGCTTTGGGTTTAGCAAATTCCACATACTCAACTATCATATAGTCTTCCATGATTCCTGGCACTCAAAGCATATTTTTAGTACAACTAGTTTCCATCAGACACAGAGGAAGATGGGGTTTAATGTTGCACCATCACTACTGCAGGATACTGCTAACGCGACACTACGATCAAAGACCCTTTGCCGAAACTATGTGCGATGCAATAATCGTTAACGGTGGTGTAAGAAAAACGTCAAAAAAGTTTCAAAACATTTGCAATGGCGGAGCCATCAAACACGGTTCAGATTTTAATTGCGTGTGCGATGCAGGACACACGGTTAATCCATTCAAACTGTCTGTGATGAGGCAGAACAACAGAGACGGGCAGCCATAACAATGTGTGGGCGATGCAGGACACACAGTTAATCCATTCGAACTGTTTGCGATGAGGTTAACAACAGAAACGGGCAGCCATATCAATGTGTGTGCGATATACGACATACGGTTAACTTGGACGAACTGTTTTCGATTAGGGAACACACAGAAATGGTTCAACTTAACAAGATGTGTGTGATATGCGGCATACAGTTCACATGGATGAACTGTTTGCGATGAGCCAAAAGAACACAAACGAGTCGTGTAAACAAGATGTGTGTGATACGTGGCAAACAACCGACTCGGATGAACTGTTTGCGATGAGAAATTACAACATAGACGGTCAATGCAGTTACTTTGTGTGCGATTCTGTGTGTACACAAAACTTTGGAAAATGCAAACTAGTTACTTGCGGTGGCGGAGTATTGTACACGATGCGTCTGCGAGTACTCGTGTGCGATGATTAGTATGTTACACATACGTTTCCTTATGTTAACATGTGTGTGAATTTGCAATATGGACAGTTAATATGCAAATGCCTTCTGGTCATCGGGCACATGCTTAAACTCAATGAACTGTGTACGATACTAATACTTTCCATGAAAATTTGTGAACTTGGGTAACAGCATTTGAGTAGCATATATATAGTGGTTACACTATTCGACAAAAGGAGGATCTTCGTAACACGGTTTTGACAACCATATAGTCCATATCTACATACTTAACATAGTAACAACTATCACATTTTAAGAGGCTAAGGGCCAACAACCATATGGTCCATATCTACATACTTAACATATATAGTAATAGCTAGCACATTTTAAGAGGCTGAGGGCCAACAACCACAACTATCCACTGGAACTGGCTTGATCACGGCGACTCGGCATCTCATCAATGAAAAGGAAGAGCCCTCCTGTGCCTTGGTATATCATGAGTAGAACAGTGTCTCCAATTTTTCAATATGGATGCATTTCCACAAGAAGCGAGAACTTGTTAATTTGAATGGTTCCATTTCTGCGGGAAATGCAGTACCTCGCAATCACTTAGCAGGCACAAGTGTAATTCGACCATGCCGGAGGGCAATTTCTGTTGACATGTAGAATAAAAAACAATTGTAACATATCGTTGAAGATATATATATATA
The DNA here is from genome assembly GCF_018294505.1 of Triticum aestivum. Taxonomy (NCBI): domain Eukaryota; kingdom Viridiplantae; phylum Streptophyta; class Magnoliopsida; order Poales; family Poaceae; genus Triticum; species Triticum aestivum. Next base: position 378,424,993 of record NC_057799.1, on the reverse strand, counting down.
TTTTATGAGCATCAACATTAAAATAAGACTTTTTACCAGCATTTGCACACAATTGGTCTTGTTCAGTGTGTGCACCAAGTGTTCATATGCTATGCTATCTCTGTCAGATTATCAAGAAAGTTTATGACATGCTTCAAGTCCTTCCAGTGAAATTTGGTACGCTTAGTAACATACAGATCGTTCATTATGCATCCAAAATATCCTACTTAAAAGGTGGAAAGGTATTATTTATTCAGAACATGGCAGAATAATATATAGTGCACATAAATTGGTAAATAGAATTTGTTACTACCTAGGAACGGAGTCAGAATATGATATCACAATTGGTTGCTTAAATAGTGATCAATTGGTTGCTTAAATAGTAATATGACAGCAAGGAGAAGGTTGAAAGGACACTAACCTCGATCAGACTTTGAACAGCTGATGATGTTGGGGAAGTAAACATACATGTTAATTAGACCAGGCTGTGGTGCATGCACTAGAATTTTATTGCCAGCTTTCAGTTCATAACACTTAGACATTTTTCTCCAAAGGTCCGCATTAAAATAGGAGTGACCATCTTTATCAAGTTTTACGCTAACCGTCATTGTAAATCCATGCTATGTTGCCAATATGACATCCTGGGAGTCATCAGCAAAGTAAAGCCCAAGATTTGCTTCTACTCCTGTTCTTGCAAAGCAAGGGATGTATTGCTTGAAATGAAAATTAAGATCGTAAATTAGATATATATTGAAATAACAGAGCAAGATGCAAATATGGGAGTAACTGATAGAACAGAACCATATATATATATATATATATATATATATATATATATATATATATATATGGGCTGGACTATTCTGTTACCCGCAACAGAATAATGTTATGTTACCCCCCGACCCTATATAGGCCCGACACGCCTACACAGTAGAATCCCCCTGATACGGGCATGACGGAGGAGGTGAAGGCCAACTTCAGGACTCCACCAACCTAGACGTGTCATTGTTATTTTTAATAATTAGATTTTTAATAATTGGGAGTTTTGGCTTGGTGTTGGGCCTGTCCAACCAAGTCAGGTCGAGGCCCATTAGGCTGGGTGCCTCACCCCTCCATATAAGGAGCTGGGGCGCATTAGGTTTAGGGAGTTGAAAATTTTAGTCTAAAACTATCGAGTTGTGTTTCTTCGGTGAAGCATCCCTCCGGGGTCGGCGAGGCCGTTTATCTAATAAAGATTGCTGCAGAGGTTCTTGTGTTCATCAAGGATTATCATGCTTTGGTTTGAGGCGTGGTGATCTTCATCATGTTGCTTGCTGGATTTGTTTCCTCATCTTCAGGTTACGTGGATTACTCCCGTGATTAGAAGTTTTTCTATTTGATTGTCTTGCGGTGAAAGATCGGGCAAAAACTATAGGATCATCACGTTGATCCTTATTATGTGGTATCAGAGTACTGGGTTTATCACCACGAGCATCTACAGAGATTGATCTGCTGGTCTTGCTCAAGATTTGTGGATCTACTGGTTTGTTGAAGGCTGGAAGTTTGATCTGCTGTTTTCAGGGTCTTGTTGTTAGATCGTTTGCCTCTTGTTGTCTTCAGGCTGATCACCGATCTGTTGGACGAAGAGGTGGTGACGACTGTATTGTTGGTGGCGAGGCAATCTACAACAGATTGGGATTTGTTTTTCTCGTCCAGGCGGCGTGTTGTTGTGCAGATCGACAGAAGGAGATCAGTTTTCAGTTTTATTGCGTTGATCCATTTCCCCTGGTGGACCAGAGAAAAACGAAAGAAATATTCAAAGTTTGCTTCGGGTCAGTCGATCCCTTTTTGGTGGAAATTTGCGTGGCAGAAAAAAGGGAGGAGTCCTATTATTGTACGTGATACGTGACTTCTGTCCGCATTTGGTGCAGCTTTTTGTGTGAAAAAAAATAACGAGATAAGAGAAGTCGGCAAGGAGAGAAGCATCTGTTTGGCATTTGGATCAAGTTGGTTAGTTGGACACATGTACGAGTATATTAGATTGGCAATTCTCTACCAACTCATGTTGGTTTCCTTGCACGTGATTCTAATTAAAAAATACATTGATTTTATTTTCTTTTTGCAAATTGGAAGATGTCTTCTACATGGTTTTCTCGACTTGACGAGAAGTCTAAGGATCGTGCTCGGACTGAGATAGCTGATATACAAAAGATCATTAAAGAGATGCGGGCGGAACTAAAAAAGCCCATTACAGTTTTTCCTGCGCATACTGTGCAGACTTCCGCAAAGGTAATTTCCAAGGATACATCCGTGGTTCAGATAAATGATGTCAACGAGGCAGCAACAACACATACTGGTTCTAAGGAGGACAAGGATGATGTTGACACGATTTTGGTGGACAATGTTGTACCATTGAGTGGGCTGAATATGCAACTTAAGAGGGTACATGATGAAGCTTGCAAAACAGTTGACAAGGGTCAGTGGTGGAGTTTATTTCAGACTCAGTGTATGATTAAAGGCAAAGCATGCAAGTTGATGATTGATGGTGGTAGCTGTACTAATGGCATAAGCAAGGCAATGGTGGCATCATTGGGGTTGTCCACATGGCGCATTCCTGAACCTAAGCATCTTGAGTGGTTGAATAGCTGCGGTATGCTGAAGGTTACTCATAAAGTGTGTGTGCCATTTATAGTTGGTGACTATGTTGATGTGGTAGAATGTGATGTGTTGCCATTGGAGGTGTGTGGGCTGTTACTTGGACGTCCATGGCAGTATGATCGCAATGTTACACATGCTGGGAGAGCAAATGCATATTCTTTTGTGCATGATGGCAAACAACAGACTTTGAAGCCTATGTAGGATGATCAAATAAAGTCTGATGTGGAGCTGGTGGTACACAAGGAGAGGTTGCGCAAGGCTAAGCCACCAAGGTTAGCTAAGTTGCAGCATGAGGAGCATGATGCACAGAGCGACATTGTTGATATTGCTTCAGCTCTACCTATAGATGACAAGCCTGTTGTTCTTGTTAGTGACAAGCCAGTTGAAGTACAGCCTCTTTCTGATGAGAGGAAGGATGTTGCAGCATGTGTTACAATTCCAGTTTTTGTTGACACAGGTGTTCAGACTGATGATATTTGTGTTGATCATGTCCGAGTGCATGAGGTGCTTCGGGGCGACAAGCGCAGTTTTGTTAGCACACCTGTGAGGCATTATGTTGGAGCAGCAGTGCAGATGCACAAAGGCAAGGATGGACACGTTCATCAGTTGTGTGGCCCAGGCATTACTCATCTTTTGCAGGGTAGTGCAAAGCAGGTTCATGTTCAGAAACAAAGGGCTCCAGCAAAGGTGGACAAGAAGAAGGTGGTGGCGCCTATGCCCAGACTTGTGTGGAGAAGAAAGGCACCCACAGCTGAACCAAGTCGAGCAGACCAAGAGGGAGGATGGGGAGTGGTAGGCACGCGAGACTTGAAGATGTCGAAGACGCGTGATGCTTTTGTTGATATCACGCCACCCATTCAAGCAGACCCTCACGCGTTGAGGACAACGCTTTTTGAAGGGGGGGAGGATGATACGGGCACGACGGAGGAGGTGAAGGCCAATTTCAGGACTCCACCAAGCTAGGCGTGTTGTTGTTATTTTTAATAATTAGATTTTTAATAGTTGTGAGTGTTGGTTTAGTGTTGGGCCTGTCCAACCAAGTCAGGTCGAGGACCATTAGGCTGGGTGCCTCACCCCTCCATATAAGGAGCTGGGGCGCATTAGGTTTAGGGAGTTGAGAATTTTAGTCTAAAACTATCGAGTTGTGTTTCTTCGGTGAAGCATCCCTCCGGGGTCGGCGATGCCGTTTATCTAATAAAGATTGCTGCGGATGTTCTTGTGTTCATCAAGGATTATCGTGCTTTGGTTTGAGGCGTGGTGATCTTCATCACGTTGCTTGCTGGATTTGTTTCGTCATCTTCAGGTTACGTGGATTACTCCCGTGATTAGAAGTTTTTCTATTTGATTGTCTTGCGGTGAAAGATCGGGCAAAAACTATAGGATCATCACGTTCCTTATTACCCCCCGAGACAGCCCGAACCCAACCCGCCTTCTTCCGCCGGAGGCAGCCATCGCGGGCGAGCGAGCGACGACGGCTGCCGGAGCGAGGGAGCCCGCGACGCTGTGACTGGCCGGCGACGGATCCACCGCCGCCATCCCCTTCCTCGCCGGGATCCTTCGTCGGGGCCGTGATCCGCGCCAGCCACCTCCTTCCTTCGCCAGGATCCTTCGCCGGGGCCGTGATCCGCGCCAGCCGCCTCCCTCCCTCGCCGGGATCCTTTGCCGGGGTTATGATCCATGCCAGCCGCCTCCCTCCCTCGCGGGGCCCGTGATCTGCGCCTCCTGTCTCCCTCCCTCGCCGGGGCTCCTTCGTCGGGGCCGTGATCCCCGCCAGCAGCTGCCTCCCCGGACCTCATCGCCGGACATCCACCACAAGCAGGAGCGTCGTCGTCTCCCCAAGCTCCTTGCCTGCATGAATGGCGCCACCTCCCAAGAACATGCCAGTACGCCGCCCACGAGAGGAAGAAGAAGAATTCAGATCCAAGAACATGCCACTTGAGGTAATGTCTGCTTCCCACACTAATTTTCCTCAAAAATTGAATCAGTTCAAAAAATGTTTTCATGTCTGGGTTTGCCTGAAGAAAAATACCACGTTTGTGTTCAGTTCATCAGTTCATCAGTCCTGCAATGAAGAAGAGTCAGTTTAAAAATTGCACACACTATGATCTGCCTACATGTTACACTATCAGATTCATCAGCACTACATGTGTGCTGCATCAGTGACACATGTTCCTATGATGCAGAAGCAGATAGTACATTGCAAAAATGCTTGCATCAGTTCATTACACCCCTGCCACTTGATGCACAGTTTGGATGTCGAGGTTACTGTCAATACCTCTAATATGCTAGCTTTAGTTCAAGCCGAAAAACGTAGACTTATGCATCAGTCCAAGTAGCTACTAGGCTTTATATAAGGTTCAACTACCACTGCAAGTTGTATGATGTTATTTCTACTAGTGCATGCAGTGTAATTGCGTCGGTTCGAACTAGTAAAAGAATGTTGTTGAAAAAATATACACTTGTTACACAGTAAGTTCAATGATACATAAACTAGGAGTACTTCTAGTGTAGTTGCATAAGTTATAGATGAAAAAAAGAGAAGACATGCATCAGTTATATATATATGCATATCCATACATATCTGAAGTTCAATGTTCAGTTTGCAAGCAGTGCACCAAATGTTTATGCATCAGTTATAGGGAAAAAGATAAAAAACTTTCCATAACAGGTGAAGTTCAATGTTCAGTTTACAAGCAGTGCTAAAAATCAGTACATCAGTGCTGAACATGTACGTTCATCAGTTCGACTGAAAACTAAACCAAATACAAAATAGAGAACAAAGTTTGATAACGTCCAGCGATGCAAGTTCAACTTGTACATTGCCTTCAGTGCATGACATGTTACCCATAGCATGTATACGAGAAAAATGCAGAAAAGATTAATCCCAAAACTGTTGAATGTCATTGCAGAAACATGCAAGGCGGCACACGCAGCGAGGGTTTGATTAGCCAAGCAGATATGGGGCACCACCTGGTTGGGTAACACCAGAAATAGCACCTGGATACTTCAACAATACATGCATATTTCAAGCTACACCAGAATCATCAGAAGCGCGGACAGGTTCTTCTATGCAGCAAACACCAATATCTGGGAATACAAGCTTTGCCACTGCTAGGTTGCAAAAAGGTCAACAATTTCCCCAATGACAAATGTTTTCCTTCCCTAGCGCACGCAGAAAGGAAAGGACACACATGCTTCCACCAGTCGCTCCGCCAACATCAATCATCCGTGCTGCAAAAGCGGTTGCGACGGGAAGACCAGGCCAAAGAGACAGAAATTTTGGCCACTCTAGCAGGGTGCAAAGTACAAGATATGAGACATATAGACAAGAGCAACCTCACAACAAATCTGAGGGGAGACGATCATACAATGAGAGATGGAGAGCTTTGTCAACATTGCTCCCTCCAAGAGATGCATTGCTGCATGTGCCAAGGGTGACACCACCCGCACCCATACACCAGGGTGAACAGCAAACACTGGAGGCAGCACAGAGCTATACACATGTAAGTATCAACGTTCAGAAGAAAAAAACATACAAGAATAGTCCATACCATGGTACTGTGACCACCCCATCTAACATTTTCATAACTGTGTTTTTGTTTGCTCATTGTTGCGTGCAACCATCTAACATTGAAGCTTACGTTCTGCCAAGGCTAGAGAATAACGTTGAAACTTTCAAAGAAGCAAAGGACTTCTACAACGTCTATGCAAAGCACGCGGGTTTTGCTGTCAGGGAAGGCTCCAAGGTTGAGACCAGAGTCTACCTTTATTGCACGTGCTATGGAGTCTATGAATCGAAGGTGTCAGAAGCAAATAGACAGCAGAACAAGACGACAGCCAGGACTAACTACGGGGCTAAAATGAGGCTGAAGAGGGAAAAGGATGGAACACTTGTCGTAAAAGAGATAGTCTGGGAACACAACCACATGCTACAGCTCATCCCCCAAATGCTTGTATTCTTGCACTCCCACAAAAACTTTGACAAAACAATCTTGGAGTACGTCAAGTACCTGCAGTTCAAAGGCATTGAACACGCGCAAATCATGAGCATACTGGGCGGCGATGAGCCCGGTAGCTACTTCCTCGAAATGAATTCCAAAGCCTGATTAACCTGTAAGTACAAACTTGTTCTCCTCCCATAACCCCCTCCGTCTTTTTCCTCTGTCAGTACAAACATATTATGCAACGCATGACCTGACGCCAGTTCAACATGCATTTTTGAATGACTGCTCACTTTTAATATGCAGCAAAGCAAAGAATTCAAGGATGGATGATGTGGACGATGTCCTAAAGACTGTCAACTTCTTTAGGGAGATGCAAGCTATAAATAGGGAATTCTTCTGTGACATGCAACTTGATGAGTCCGACAGAGTTAAGAACATATTCTGGGCGAACGCAAGCTGCCGAGGGGCGTATCAGGACTTCGGTGACTGCGTAATGTTTGACACAACATATAAGACCAACAAGTACCATATGCCACTTGGGGTGTTTGTGGGTACTAACAACCACTTACATACTACATTCTTTGGTTTCGCCCTGATAAGAGATGAGGATGCAGATTCATTCAGATGGCTGTTCAAGACATTTTTAAGGTGCATGAGAGGGAAGGATCCTACATGCATCCTCACAGGTACAACCGCCAAAACCAACCCCAACCACCACCCCCACCCAAAAAAAGGAAGTAAACATAGTAAAAATGGTGTGTCAGTTCTATTGGTATATATGCACCACCATCTGCTGACCACTCCACGTGTCTTTTCTCATTACCAGACCAGTGCCCAGCAATGGCTTTGGCGATCCCAGATGCTTTCAAGAACACACTAAACAAGCTGTGCCGCTGGCACATTATGAGGAAGTACAGGGAACACCTCGCATACCTGTACAATCTGCACGAAGACTTCAAGGATGAATTCACATCAATCCTCAACTGGCCCCTCATGCCAACTGAGTTTGAGGCTGCCTAGAAAAGACTCATGGATAGGTACAACCTCCATGATGATGCCACGATGGTGGGCATGTGGAACGAGTGTGAGAGATGGATATCAACCTACTTCGAAGAAATTTTCTGCGCCAAAATGACATCCACACAACGAAGTGAGAGCATGAACTATGTGCTCAAGAAGAACTTCGTAAGTGAGAGACAAAACCTCCACCGGTTTGTCAGCCAGGTAAACTGCTGCATCAAAACCAGGAGGCAGACAGAGAACCAGGAGACAATGGGTAACCGGGTATAGCTCTATCACCTGTCGTAAGACAAAAATAACATGCTTACTAAAGTAAAACCTTATTATTTAGACAAGTTTTTGCTGCGAGAAAACTAATAATTTGCTCATCATTCTTGCATGGGCAGAAGGAACAAAACACGCTGACCTTCTATGGGTTTGACACCCAGATGGCAAAGCCTTACTCACGAGCTGTGTACAGCGAGTTCAGGAAAAGGCTAAAACTGAGCACACTCTTCACGGCGACAAAGACGGAAGAGCCCACAAAGTACCTCGTGCGCTACAACAACCTGCAAAAAATGTCTGCGTGGGCTCAGCACGCGTTCCAAGTGGTTGTAGACCACATGGGAGAAACATATGAGTGCGAGTGCAAGCTATGGGACCACACAGGTGAGGACTAAAAAAAGATGTTACATACTGTACTACTTTTTTTGCAAAGTTTTTGTTCGAATGAAATGACAAAAAACATGCACCTCTTCAAAAAAAATACAGGTATTTTCTGCGTGCATGTCCTGTGCATGATGCAGACAATTAAGGCTGCCAGCGTTCCAGAGAAATACATCCTCAGGAGATACACCAAACGCCCGAACATCCAGCCAACATTCAAACAAGGCATCCAAATACTGCATTGAAAGCTCACTGCTGACGCTAAACATGAGGGTGCACATAAAAAGCTTGAGAAGCCAAGAGCAAATGGCGAGGTCACGGGTCATCATGGACAAACTTGAACAAGAACTCGACGCCATGCATTCTGCTGAAAACGGAGGTGTCGCGGACAATGAAGCCATTGAGCAGGATATTGCTACAATGTTATCCGAGATGAACCATCTGGGAGCTATTGACCCATTCGACAACGAGGAAGATGAGCAACAGCAACCAGAGCTTGCCCATGTGCACACTCAAGAGCACCAACATGCTCACATGCAATATCATGAGCTTGATGGTGCTGTAGGCGAACGACATGACAACAGGACATCCTACCAGCAACAGCAGGAAAGGGTGATTAAACCACCCATATTCTCAAACACAAAGGGGAGGAAGAGTAAGGCGCAAGCAGCGAAAGCAGCAGCCAAAAAGCCGCTACGCCCCATCAGGCGCATGGAATTTGGCCCGGACGGCAAACCACTCGGGATAAGGGCATGCAGATTCTGCAATGTCGTGACCAACCATAATTACAGCACATGCCCACTCCGTACAGATGCCACTGTCAACAAGCAAACGCTGCAGAAGCAGATTGGAGCCGCCCAGGTTTCTACCAATGGAGATGACACACGTAACAGCTACACTTGCCGCAAGTGTGGGGGAACTGAAGTACATAATGCCCGCACGTGCGAAGTGGGCAAGGAGGTCAGTGGCGCTGAATAGAAACAGGGCAAAGTCCAGAGTTCCAAAAAATCAAAAGAAGAGGATGAAGAAGAAGAGTTTGACGAGAATGACAACCAATCAGACAAAGACAATGAAGATGATAGTGTTGGGGACGAGGAAACTGAAACTGACGATGAAGCTGCCAAGGCTCAAGCAGGAAAGGGCGCCGGCAAGGGACAACATTCGGGGCCAGTTAGGAGGAGCTCAAGACTGAAGAATCCAGAGTGGTTATGCTGCTGCGTCAACTGAAAAATAAGCTTGTACTCTCAGTTGCCTCGGTACACAATGAGGAAACATACCAGAAACACTGTCGTTACCAAAACTTATTTAGCTTTATCATCGATTTCTCGATCAGTACTATAGTTAAGATATAATTTGTGATTTGTGCCCGCTGGAGAAGTGACATTATTATGTAAACCATTTGATAATTCTTTTGAATGCAGTCACAAATACATTTCAAAAAACTTATCTGGATTTATGTAACGCCAACACTACTGTTGACCAGTAACTCATCAAAAATATGTTAAGGAAATTTAAACTCTTATAGTACATCAGTACTGATAATTCTCACTCGTCAATACAAAGGCATAGTAACCGAACACACCCGTGAACACCTCAAAAAACATCGTTTAAAAAACAAGCTATGTCTGCTTCTGCCAGTCCTAGTTCAGAAAGTCCATCAGTACATAAAAATAATTACCTCAAGCAAATGCAAATATAATACACCTGTACTGATGAAAAACTAATTTATCTGTAAAAAATACTTTCAAAGATTATCTTGATATAAACAATCCTTTCAAACAAAAATTGTTTTAAAAACATTAGCATGACACACATAGTCTGACTGGTATTTGGTAAGTCCAATTACACTTCAATCACCAGTGCAAGTAACCATAGTAGAGGAGTACAAACCTCCATCATCACCAACCCTAACACGTGCAAGTGGGATAAGCAGCTGATAAGTACAGCTTGATAAGACGGATCAGTGCGACAGTAAAATGCCATCATCACCGACCCTGAGACGAGCAAGTGGGATAATCAGCTGGTAAGTACAGCTTGACAAGACTACTCAATGCGACCAGATTAATACACTGGCAAACAAATTGGCTTGGAAGGTTGGTTCTTCCAGGCGACCGCCCAGCCACCCATTGGGCGGTTGCCACAAGGGACTGCAAACGGCGACCCCACGCCACTACACCCACTACACCAACGCCCCCGACGAACCGCCTCCCACACATCCCCGTCGACGCACTGCAAAATACCCCATTCTCTTCCATCTCTGCCTCATTCACAGAACCACCATTGCCACTTCCGTCTCCACCACAGACAAACCACAAACTTCTCTCTCCCAAGCCCATAGTCGCCGGAGGAGGGCGATGGCGGAGGAACCGTCCGCTAAGCGTCATCATGGCAAGACGTCCAACAAGAGCAGCAACCTCGACGATGTTCACGTCCCCGACGAGAAGCGCACGTACACCACAACCCTCACAGGGGTTGAGCTCCACGGCAAGGAGATGCTGGAGATCATCTGCACCAGCGAACCAGACAAGGCCGACGAGATGATCTCCAGGCTCTGGAGGAAGGCTGGCGGCTCGCATCGTAAGATCGCCGGCCTTGGTGTGCACTACACCAGGGAAGATGAACCTCCCCAGATGGCAGCAGTCCTGTAGTTGTGCGTGGAGGAACTCTGCCTGGTGTACCACATCGCAGCGGCCACGAAATGGTGACCCATCCTACTCATTTTCCCTGTTTGGTTCATCTGTTTAATTAGTACTCTAACCTGAAAATTTCACCAAACTTGTTTCCCAACCAGATGTACTAGTGTGGTTTGTGAAAGTGGATGCACTACTGCATTTTCTCAAGTAGATACACTATAAATGTATTTTTGAACCTGATGCACTCGATTACTATTTGAAAAATCTTGCGGGAGATTTATTTCTGAAGTTGATGTGCTAGTGTAGTATCTGATCTTGATCCGATAGTGTAGTTTCTGTACTCAATGTATTAAAAAGATGTTTCTAAACTTGATGTAGTGAAGTAGTTTCTGAATTTGGTCTAGTGTTATTTTCATAAGCAAAAAAACTAAGAACTTGCTGAAGCACTGGCATGTGTTGTCCTATTCAACAAAAGTAAATAAACTAGTACTAAAGCAGCACATACAACATTGGCTCAAACTGTGTATAATCCAAAAAGAAAAATAACATGATGTACTTGAATTTAATTTCAGAACTTTGTTTACTAATTTCTGAAGTACATTCATCCATTAATTATGCTATATAAGCATCTACTTCATGGATTCATCGCTTGTAAAACAAAACAAAAATGAAGAATTCAAACATCAAAGTAATGCTAATCTTCAAAATGTCTCTCCCCTTGCAGGCCCAAGCGCCTCAACGAGATGCTGAAGCATGAGAGGTTGTTCACATTTGTCGGTTTCAGCATTGAAAGCGACAAAGAGAAGATGAAGATGTCGGGCCTTCCGATGATCAACCCCAACAAGTACGTCGACATTCAGCGCATCTGGAGAGTTCCATACACCGAAAAAGAGTACGACTCCTTGACTGATGTTGCAGCCAGCGTCATCCACCCATTCTACAAAGGCATGAAGAAGAACATCGACACGCAAGAAGACCACAAACTGTGGGGGATCAGCCCGCTGCCAGACAACCTCATCGAGTACGCATGAGTAGATGCGTACGCCGCGTACAAGATCGACAACATCACAAATGGTTGGGAGATTGCAAAAGCGCGGGAGGCTGACCACTACTACGACCGCCCCTTTCACCCCTTTTAGGGATGAAGATACATCAAAGCCTGCCTTCGTTTTCCTTCTGCTTGTGCTTGCCTTTTATCTTGTTGTTTCAAATTAGTAGTTTTCTCTTGTTGGGTTGAACCAGTATGATTATGCCGTGCTTGTCATGGTTGAACAAGTTTACTTATGTCATCAAGTACATTGTTTTTCTTATCTCATTATATAAGTTTGGTAGCTTCGTATTTTGTTAATCCATCATTTCAAATTCAAAGTAGCTTCTGAATGGAACTTTGTGGCTGCTCTAAAGTACTAGTTATGAAGCAACTAATCACACAATGTTGTTCCATGTGTAGTTTTGATTCAGTATTGTATAGAAACCATAACGTTGAAAACAATAAACACAATTTGAGTTGCTTAACACCGCTTCAAAAGTTGAAGCAGAAATTCTTAGTACTTCATGTACTGTTCTCATTCATATGTAGCTGCTAGAAAATTAACAAGTACTACAAACAGAAAAAGTTAAGAAGCTTCAGCACACACTTATGTTGGTCATTTGCAGACTAAGAATGACAGTACTAATACACTTGATCGGACAGTACATACTTACTGCAATAAAAAGTACAAAGAAGCATCAGTCCGTAATCCCCCCCCCAAATGTCAGACTCAGAACATAAGTGCTACTATGAATGGACTATCAGTACAACTTAGTCTACACGCAAGTACCATAGTGCTGAAAATGACACCAGAAGACCCTTGAGAATAATCACAAAAACAAACACAAAAACCAGGCAAAAAACTTCAAATGAAAAAATAACACTTCCACAGAACTAGAACAAAAAGTATTAGTCCAAGTTACTCGGGGAGTCAAGTACTAGATTCAAACAAAAAAAGTAAAAATTGACCGCCAAAGGACAGGCAGTCCCTGACGCTGCTAGATACTTGAACTTGAGCCCACGGCTGAACCGTCGGTGAATCCCTAGTAATCCGCACAACGCAGGGCTAGCCGACTAGGGCCCACAGGTCATGAGAGAGAGCGAGCGCCATGTATGAGCGGTCAGGTAAGTATTCAGAGGAGTTCGGCCAGTTGGACTTGGCCGCGCTTATAAATAGGTCGAGAGCCTCCTCCCTTAGCAAGGTGGGACTAAACCCAGAGCAGACGCACATCCAGCAGTCCCCAAAACGCCCGCGCGGGCCATTTGGGCCGGAAAACGGCCCAATAGCATCCATCGTCTACAAACACCCCACCAATAAGGCCAGTTAAACAAAGCAGAGCGCGGGGCAAAGAAATATAAACTACAAAAAAATGTTTGAAAACTGAAAATATAAAAGTTCAAATACTAGTTCGCAGGCAATAACTTTAAATACGAAAAATAGAAATAAAAATAACTTTAGCTCTGCACCACGGATGATAAAAAAATGAAAAATTATGATACAAAAGCAACGAAACTCTAAAATGCAGAGAACTTAATAGCCTATCTGTTAAATGTACATAATTTAAAACACCGAAATAAATATTACTTTCAAGTTCAACTACTAAAATGCAAGAAGTTCAAATAGATAATGTTTGTCAATTATGCTAAATTTCTTATTTATATAAAATCTGACAAGTTCAACTACTAAAATGCAAGAAGTTCAAATAGATTTTCTTTGTCAATTGTGCTAAATTTCTTATTTATATAAAATCTGACTAGTTCAACTACTAAAATGCAAGAAGTTCAAATAGATTTTGTTTGGAATTCTGCTAAATTTCTTATTTATATAAAATTTGACTAGTTCAACTACTAAAATGCAAGAAGTTCAAATAGATAAATGTTTGTCAATTCTGCTCAATTTTTTATTTATATAAAATATGTCCACACCTCAACGAACGATTTCGTCGTAAATAATATCAATCCCCACAAAAAACTCAGTTCAAACATACATATGACATTAGTACTAAAAAAGCAGGAACAGTCAGGCCACTCACACCACTGTGACACCAAATTTCAAAACCGTACGCTGTATGAAATTACAATTCAATTCACACAGCACTAAACCATAAGTGAAGTAGAAAAAGAGAATACAAAAACTATAAAAGGCCTAACTTAGGTTGGGACAGATGAAAATAAAATAAGTCCTAGTTTTGGGTAACAACTCCCAGGGCACTGAAAAATGTTTTGAGATCAACTAGTGTATAAGACTACAGTGGAAAAACAAGACTTAACCTCCACACGGAAAAACATCACAAAGCATACGTCACTTAAACACTTCAAAATGCCATCATCACCACCCCTGAGACGTGCAACTGGGATAAGCAGCTAATAAGTACAACTTGACAAGACTACTCAGTGCAACAGTAAAAACCCTTGACTTGGACGGTTCGTTCTTCCAGGCCACCACCCGCGCCACACACTGGGCGGTTGCCACAAGGGACTGCAAAGGGTGACCCCCACGACCACTACACCCATGTCCCCGACGAACCACCTCCCACATATCCCCGTCGACGTGCTGCAAAATAACCCATTGTCTTCCATCCCGGCCTCATTCCCAGAACCACCATTGCCGCTTCCGTCTCCACCACACACAATCCAGAAACTTCTCTCCCAAGCCCACAGTCGCCGGAGGAGGGCGATGGCAGAGGAACCGTCCGCCAAGCATCATCATGGCGAGATTTCCGACAAGAGCACCAACCTCGACGACGTTCACGTCCCGGCGAGAAGCGCGCGTACACCAGAACTCTCACAGGGGTTGAGCTCCACGGCAAGGAGACGCTGGAGATCGTCTACACCAGTGAACCAGACAAGGCCGACGAGATGATGAGTAGGCTCAGGATGAAGGGCAGCGGCTTGTATCCGAGCTTCATCGGAGTTGATGTGGAGTACACCAGCGACGATGAACATCCCCAGATGGCAGCAGTCCTGCAGTTGTGCGTCGAGGAACTCTGCTTGGTGTACCACATCGCAACGACCACAAAATGGTAACCCAAAACTAATGTTCATTCATCTGTTGTACTAGTACTACTCTCTAAAAAATTCATTAAACTTGTTTCCCAACTAGATGAACTACTATAGTTTGTGAAGTGGATGCACGAGTTCATGTTTCTCAAGTTACATGCATTTCTGAAATTGCGAAGTGGATTGTTTCACCAGATTAGTCATCTGAAACTGATGCACTGGATTAGCATGTAAAAAATGGTTCACCAAATTAATTTATGAACTTGATGTACTAGCATAGATTCTGATCTTGATGCACTAGTATAGTTTATAGAATTGATGTATTAAAAGATGTTTGGTGAAGTAGTATAGGTTCATATCTTGATGCACATGTTTCTCAAATTAATTTCTAAACTTGATATAGAATTGATGCACAAAGATGTATCAAGCACTGGTATAGGTCTTTTATTCAACAAAAAAGAAAACTAAACTTGAAGTAAGTAGCACATATATCATTGACTCTGGTGAAATAGGTTCTTGAACTTGGTGAAGCATTTAGTGAAGCACTGAAGATACCAAAAAAAGAAAAATAACATGGTGTACTTGAATTTAATTTCAGGACTTTGTGTACTAGTTTCTGAACTACATTCATCCATGACTTGTACTATATAAGCATCTACCTCATGGATTATCACTTGTAAACTAAAAAGCAGGAGAATTAAATCTTCAAAAAAGAACACTAATCTTCAATATGTGTCTCCCCCCTTGCAGGCCCAAGCGCCTCAAAAAGTTCCAGCAGGAGGAGAAATTGTAAACATTTGCCGATTTCAGCATCGAAGGTGACAAGCGGATGCTGAACAAGTCTAGTTTGGAGATCAACCCCAACAACTTCATTCGACATGCAGCGCAAGTGGAAAGTTCCAACCAACAACAAATTCTATGACTCCTTGGCCGATGTTGCAGGTAGCGTCATCCACCCATTCTACAAAGGCATGAAGAAGAAGATCGACATGGAGGAAGACCACAAACTGTGGGGGATCAGCCCGCTGTCAGACAAGCTCATCGAGTACATAGGAATAGATGCGTACGCCACGTACAAGTCATGGAAGATAATCGACAACATCATGACAGGTTGGGATGTTTCAAAAGAGCAGGAGGCTGACCCCTACTACCACTGCAACTTCGCGGGATGAAGAGGCATGAAAGTCTGCCTTCGTGTTGCTCGCGCTTCTGCTTGTCCTTAATCTTGTTGTTTCAGATTTGTAGTTTGCTTTCGTTAGGTTGAACCAGCTTCGTTATGTTATGTGTGTCAGGATTTGAACAAGTTTGCCTATGTCTATCAAGTACATCGTTTGCTTATGTCGTTCGACAAGTTTGCTAGCTTCCTATTTTATTTATCCATCATTTGAAGTTGAAGTAGGTTGTGAATGAAACTTGATGGCTGCTATGCAGCACTAGTCATGGAGCAACAAATCACACATGGATATTTTCACAAAAAAACAGTGGCAGACTAACTAAAGGACAACAGCAAAAAGTAGCGTTGGACGCTCAGTACAGCTTAGTCATGTACGGTGGTACTATCACACTAAAAATCAGTTTTTAGTTTCAGAAAGAACACTAAAAATACTATTAGCTGAGGACAACATTCAGTACTAACAACATCATGCTAATAGTAGTTAGAAAATTACTAAGTACCGCAACAGGAAAAGCAAAGAACCATCAGTACGTATTTCCTAGTCACTAGCATGCTAGGATTGAAAGTACTGGTACACTTGAACACAAAGTACATTCATTCTACAAAAATAAAAAGTAACGGGAAGCTTCAGTTCGCATTCCCTAAAACATTAACACACTAAGAATAACAGTAATAGCACAAATGAAATCTCAGTACAACTTAGTCTATACGACAAGTACTATGATGACACCAAATATTGCCTTGAGAAGAACCACAGCCTAGAACAAAGAAGGCCAAAACTAAATCAAAAAGATATCATTCCGACCAAGGAGAAAAATCACAAGAAAGACAACAAAAGCATCAGCCCACATTGTCCAGTGAGGTACTAGTTTCAAACAACATGAAAATATAAAATGATCAAAGTACAAGCACAATTGAAATCTCAGTACAACTTAGTTTATTTGGTAAGTACTATGATGATTCCAATTAATGCATTGAGAAAGAAGGCCAAGACTCAACCAAATAGATGACAGTTCAACCAAGGACAAAAATTCACAAAAACAAACAACATAAGCATCAGTCCATAAGGACTAATGAAGTAATTATGAACTTAATAGGGCTATCTGTTAAATGTAGCTAATTTGAACCAGTGCTTTAACTTTTATTATGAAGTTCAACTACTAAAATTCAACAAGTTCAAACAAAAATTTGGCTCTCAAATTTTGCTAAATTTCTTATACTTAAATAAAATTTGGCTAGAGATCACGTAGCAACTTCGTCGTAAATAATTTCAATCCCCAAAAAAAACTTCAGTTCTAATACATTATATGAAATCAGTTCTACATAACAAGGAAGCGTCAATCCACTCACGCTAGATCCACAAGTGCTACCGTGACACCAAATTTTAAAAGCCTTACGCTGAATGAGATTACAATTCAGTACTAACAGAACTATACCATAAGTAAAAGAAAAGAGGGTACAGAAACTATAAAGGTCCAAGCTAGGTCGGGACAGATGAAAATAAAATAAATCTCACTTTTTCAGCAACAACTCGTAATGAACTTGGAAAAAGGTGTTTTTAGTTCAACTAGTTTATAAGACTTTAGTACAAAAAATAGAACTTAACCAAAACGAATTCCCGATGAAACATATACAAGTGAAACAGCTATTCAACCACACTATCATCATGGAAAAAAAATTGTTAAACATTGTGCCACACTTAAACACAACATAAAATATACCAGTTATTGCATAGTACTTGACAAGACATCCAAACACTACAAACAAAGCCTACAATGCTTTCAAGAGGTATATCACACAACTATCCATTTAACTACACAAATGATGACCATTTCTTCTATGCACCAGGAGCCAAAGCCTGAACCTCCTTGGGAAGCTCCATCACCAGAAGCTAGTTATTCCGGTTGAACACAACTCTATACAGATCCTCAGCGTTCCAATCAACAATACGAGGCTGCAAAACAATAAAACAAATTATCAAAAATCATGACACATAAAAAGAAGAATACACAATCAGCCAAACACAGAAAAGTGAAAAGCTCAACTAGAACCCACGTCATTATTTCGAATGTTCTCAACGATCTTTTCACCATCATAGGATCCCGCATACTTTAGAGTATAATGGCCACATTCATTCGCCCCTTGAAGTGGAACCTTGACAAACGTTGGTTTCTTTGCAAAAACCTCCCATTTGGGCTGCTTGCTCGCATTGTACTGAGCATCACCATACACAGCCTTCATTACTTGGACCAATCTAGAGATCTGTAAAAAAAGAAAAGAAACCACACATTTTCAGGTCTCAGAAAAGCAGAAACAAAGATGCGGAAAAATTAATCCAGTACAGATAATAAATGTCACTCACAATCTTCTCGCAGTCTTTATGATAGGTGTTCTTTGAAGGACGATGGTTCTTCTTATAAGGTAAAGAGTCAAGGATTTCGACGCTACTTCGGTACCGATTCAAGACATATAAGGAAAAGCGGTTCACTTTCCTATCCTTTGATAAAACCATAGGTTTGAATAGAGGCATCATGATCTAAAAACAAATGACCAAAAAAGAGATATTAAATATTCAAAATAAAAACCAGCATGACAACAAACAAATAAAACCAAAAATCAGCTAGTAGATCTCACAAGGTCGGCACTGAGCAAGTCTTCCTTATCTTTAACATAGCTCTTGAAATCTCTCGCTGCACTCTCCACATTAAACTCTTTATCTTCATCACCGTAAAACGTACAGTCAAGCACAACCTGCAAAAAGCCAAAAAAGAAATAGACAGGGGAAAGGATCAACAAGCAAAGTATTATTAAAACTCGTAAAACAATAGGCAGTCTTGTTTAACAGAAACAAACGATCTGATTGATTACCGTGATGAAATATGGACTCAGCAATACCCTTTTTCCAAGCGCAAAATCAGCATTTCTATCGGGATCTTTCTTCCAATCATCAATGAGGAAGTCCATTACATCACCCTCCATCATTTGCCCAGGTGCAAAAACTTCCCAGATGCGTTTCCCAGTGAAGCTAGTTACGCTATCATCAGGCTGAGGTATCATTGAGAATGTATTCCTGCAGCACACACAAGAACAAAAAGCGGGGGAAGCAAGATAAGGCATTCATAGCAGTTCAAGTTGTACAAAAAGGAACACTTCTGGTCATATTTATCTAGCAGTTACAAACAACAGAAGAAAAGAAGCGGAAACATAATGAGAGATACTCACTCAGCATACTTCTCACATGCTTCATCACTAAGCAACAGATTATACAACTTGCGAGCCTTGTC
This sequence comes from Triticum aestivum, assembly GCF_018294505.1. NCBI lineage: Eukaryota > Viridiplantae > Streptophyta > Magnoliopsida > Poales > Poaceae > Triticum > Triticum aestivum. Next base: position 378,405,647 of record NC_057799.1, on the reverse strand, counting down.
CAGGTGAGGGAATTTATGAGGGTGAAGCTGCTGCACATGGGAGCAAAACTTTATAGGAGCTCTGGGTGCACGCTTCGTGCTGGTAACATTGCGAGAATCCAAAGTAGGATCCTTCCTTGCAGCACCAGCTCTACGGGCCACTATTCCAGCAAGTGGGGATAAACCCTTGGCAGCAGCGCTCCTGGTGACTCTTCCCATGCCAGCAATCTTGTCAAATGCATCATCATCGCTGTCTATCAATTCCACAATGGGATTCTTGGGTGTAGAGGGGCTCTCTGCATAAGCAGCCGTAGAACCTTTTAGAGCTCCCAACCGCCCCTTCATAACACCAGATCTTGTCTTTTTGGGAGAACGCCCCTGGCTAAAATCAATAGCTACACGCTCGAGCTCCGAGAACTGGCTGCAGAAGATCCTGTAGTCATGCTCACCAAGATCCAGCCACTCACCTGCAAAAATGAAAAAAAGACCGCATCAAGGGTAAGTTCAAATACATAATTCATGACAGTAGTAATCAAGAAGTACAAGCTGCAAAAAATTACAAAAGGTCACGCATACGTACAGGGTTCGATGCCAAACAAACCCCGAAAGTCAACATCAAACACATCGCTAGTTGCGCAGGTATACAACAAAGTCTTTCTAATGTCAAGAATGTCTTCGTGGCTGTAATCCAACATTTCAATCACACCATCCTCCGAACAATGATAGGTCTTGCAGTTTTGTAGCATAAAGAATCCACAATCATGCCTGTTAACAAAAGAAAATACAAGAGGGTACATCACAAATTCGAAAAACAGGAACACCATCCTCCCAGCAACAAAAACAACAAATAAAAATCATTAAAAACTGATACTCACGTGTTTTTCTGCTGCGGCACCCGCACAAACTCGCAAGAGAAACCATCAATATGCGTCGGCGAGAACGGTTTGGCCCTGTCTATGCTGGACTCCCTCCAAAGCTTCTTTATGTTATCTGTCATAGTCCTTAAGAATGTAACTGCATCACTCCAGGTTTCATCGGGGAGTGAATCAAGACACTCGAAATGACGGAACCTCAAATTCAGAACAATCAAGCACCAATGCCCAGATTCTTCAGTAGGCTTCATAGCAGCTACAAATGACGGCGGATCAGAAGTAGGGAAAAAAATTCGCAGAGGAAAAATGAATTTAACAAATCATAATGAAACAAAATATTCAGCCTCCAAAACAATAAATAAGAGAGGGAAATTGAAATTCAGAAGTACAAACAAATGAGATAATCATAAGTTCTAACTGAGTAAGCAACCCACTACAAAAAAATAAATGCTACTCAAGTTTATATCCACCGCCCAAACTTGCAACAAACATATCAGTTCAATTTCCTTGCGACAATAAGGGCAGCTTTAAAAAAAAGAAGCACACATCATTCATAAGTACAGGGGTAAAAGCAGGCTACCCAAGTTCATTCCCCACCTCCCAAACTTGCAAGAAAACATGACAGTTATAGTTCATGAGTACAAAAAGTTCAAGTTCACCTACTTGGTCAAAACCATCAGCCCCTGATCTCGTGAACCACTGTAGCACATTGACATCAATATGTCCATCACGGATCTTGGTCTGTTGTACAAAAAGAACAACAACAGTTAGAAAATTGCCAAAGTAACTTATCATCCTATCTACAAAGCAAAATACTGACCGTCACCCATCTGGGAACTATCAACTTGTCAGTGTCTCGGTACTTCTGACGTAGAGAATAGAAAACAACATCAACACTATCTGAGTTGAGCATGCTAGTGGGGACAAACGCTTTAGCAATAGAACCAACACTGGCATCACATTCTTTATTTTGAAACATCGGCTTGTCACTAGGAAAACACAAAAGATGACATGAATTAAAACTACTGCAATAACAACAATAGTCATATGAGAGAAAGAAAAAGATACGGGAAAAATCCCAAACTAACCGTTTCGCACGGTTCGTGCGCAACCTGGTAACAGTGAAGAAAAACAAATCAACCTTAACAACATTAGCACCGTCTTCTTGCAGAAAAAGAAGAAAAATAATAAGTTCAAGCACTACAAGTGAACATGTCCAAAATGCCATAAATGAGAAGTACGCCTCATTTACAAGTCCTTACCTGCACTATCAGCGTTTGACGACGGGAGTTCCTGTGATGACACCAATATGCCTCCAGTTTCAGGGTTTGACGATGGAAGATCTTGTGAGGACACCAATATGGTTGCGCTTTCAGGGTATGAAGAAAGAAAATCCTGGGATGATAGGAGCGCCTCCTACGTCAAGGGGCCAGAAGAAATCGAGAGAAGTAAATCATCATCTTCGGATGGCACCTCCTCCACGCTAGAGGCATCTTGCAATGCATCACCGTAATCAAGCCCTCCAGGCGGGAAATTTTCCGGCGGCAAATCTTCACAATCAGAAAGATTTTCATTCCCAGCAATACCAACACCAGACGATTTGGCATCAAGTATGCTGGCAACACCAACATCCTCATCAGCAACTTTGGTACCAACATCGCGCCCACTACTCAATGCAACACCATGAGCATTATCTCCACCACTAACGACAGCCTCACGCTCAACATCAGTCATCTGAAACAGAAAAAGTGAATAATATGAGAAAAACTAACAATCAAAAATAAGCTAGCAGGAGGTGCACAGAAAAACAAACCTTTGCAGCATTCACAGCAACATCATCGATCTTGCTGCTGCTAACATTCAAAGGAACATCACCAATGGTTGAACAAGGCTCGTCGCCAACAACAAGACCCTGATTCATAGTAATGAAGCAAAAAAACAATGCTATTATTAGCAACAATAAACACAAGGAATTAAACCACAATAACAAAAAGGTAGGTATCACCTACAAACTCTTAACAGTATGGTATAGAAAAATGAAGATGTAAGGCACATTGGTGCGCATGAAAATTCAAGAAATATGTATAAACACAATAAAAATAAAAATAACCTTGCACTTATCAGTAGATGGATCATTAACTCCATAGTCAACAGCAGCCTCAACATTATGACTGGTCTCCTGCATGAAAGAAAAATTAATAAAGAGATGCAGATGAGGAAGTTCAACTACAATACTGATAGCAGAACATCATAGTAAAAATTGCAAACACCGAGGACTGACTCACATCAACAACAGGGTGCTCCAAGCCAACATCATTCGTATGGTGATCAGAAACATTAGCCTCAGTACCATCACCAGCCATGCTGTGGGTGGCAGCAGCCTCATCCTGCATGAAAGAAAAATTAATAAATAGATGAAGATGAGGAAGTTCAACTAAAATACTGACAGTAGAACAACATAGTTAAAATTGCAAACACCAAGGACTAACTCACATCAACAACAGGGCGCTCCAAGCCAACATCATTCGTATGGTGATCAGAACTATTAGCCTCAGTACCATCACAAGCCCTGTTGTCGGTGGTAGCAGCCTCATCCTGCTCAATCTGCCTGATAACAACATTTGCACTTTCTTCACATGGCTTGCAGCGAGAGTCTTGCATAGTTTTGAAACGCTTCATGTTGTTCAACAGACGAGCCGAGCTCTGAACTAGATCAGCAGTACCGTCACACATATCACCAATTAAAATTCTCTCCATCTCAATATAGTCCACTGCTTCCTCAGCATTTAATTGATGACCTTCAGGAAGGATACCATTGATACAACTTAGACGCTCAACTGTAGTTGGAACCTTTTGCAGCTCAGAACACACATTCCAACGCAGAAACAACAACATCAATACCAAAACCCTGCCTCTCTGAAGTACTAGCATTACTAGGGCCAGGGGGAAGATAACTAGCACCCTCAACACCACGACCACCTCTCAACTCATCATGCAGAGATGAAATCTTGGGAACCTGAGACGACGGCATCTCTAGGACTGGCCGTTTATTCACTCGGAAAAAAACCTCCTCTTGAGTTTTCCACTAAAAACAAGGGGGGAAACGAGTTAATTAATCAATGCAACACACGGGGGAAAATAAACATCATATTAATAGATTTAAATCAACAACACTATCAATCTTTAACTGTCAGTGCCAATTTGTTAGTATTTACCAACAGGCCAGTTGAACAAAGATATTCAGTTCAATCACACATGAAACAACAGTACTAAAAATCGTACCTAAACCTCACAAAGCTTAAGAAATGACAAAATCTAAACAGGTAACTCTGCAGTACACATGTTCACTCCAGCAAAAAATAGCTATACCTAAATCAAAAAAGGTCTGCAAGACATGAAAGAAATAAAACTCACCGGAAGCTTCCCAAACACCCAAGTCTTTGGATCTGCGTTGCCTTTTTTATCAAATTTGCATCAACTAGATCGGAAAGCTTGACAGGATCCACGAAACATATGCGAGGGACTCGCATGTCAGGCTCAGCAGTCTTGCCACGGATAAGGCAGTCAAGGTACATTAGTACATGCCCTATAGCACAGCCTGTGATTGCCTTCCCATGGTAACACCATCTTGGTACCTGACAACAGCCCTTCTAAGCTCATCAACCATCAGCTGGAAATAATCCATATTAGTCATGTCCTCAATGACGAGACCCTCAAACATTTCTGCCTCTTTGGGAACATGCGGGGCGGCACCAGGCAACACAACCTTCATAAACACAATAATTTAGAACACTTTCATAGCAAGGTCATCTTTGCTAGGATCCTTGACAAGCACCTTGAGCCTATCCCTCAAATCCTTTGTCTTGATATCTTTGTTCCTGCTAATGTCAAGCTCCGATCTTAACTTCATCAGAGCGTCGTCATATCCGTGCTCTGACGGCCTTGCTGCAGAACCACCACGAGGGAACCCAAATAGTTGTTGTATACCATCGCTAGTGATGCAAAGCTTCTAATTAGCCTCACCCATGTCAAGAGTCATCGTATCAGGATCTATCCTCAAGTACAAAGCTCCCATCAGAGGGCGGGAAATGTTAAACTTCACCTTCCACTTGAAGATAGAACCAAAACCATTTGCATGAACCCTAGCCACATGGTGACTCGCAAGCAATTTAGCACAAGCATCAACCTCTCCCAACGAACATCGCACAGTTAAGTTCTATCGCCGTTGGTCACCTTCATCCAAAGCAACTTTTCCAGCATTGCCTCTCACTGGCTTGACCGGACTCATAACGCTAACAGGTTGTAAATGAAAATAAAGAAGCCACAACTTAAATAAATGAATATAGAAAACAAAACAAGCATATGAAGGCAAGTAGGAAAAAAGAAAAGATCGCACAAGTTCAACTCTTAAAACAACATCAGTACCACCCTCAATTGATGCAAACAATGACCAGCCTCACCTGGCTAGCATACTAGCCCAGACACAATTAAATCATTGCAAGTACAACTAGTAAGTCACATACAATACAAACACGTACCACTGCAAATTCATCTTCAAAATCAACTTCAATATCATCCTCTTCAGATACATCATCTTCAGCTTCGACATGAGCACGCTTCTTCACACCTTTGTTCACCTTCGCAGGAGCAACTTTATGCTTCTTATTTTCTTTCAACAAAGAGCGCTCTGGAAGAGGAGACGAAGAAGGCTTCTTATTTGTCAAAACTCGTGGACTCCGACGAACAGGGGAGCCACCAAGTGTGCTTGGACCAATCTTCACAGCAACATTATCTCCATCATCTTTGCTATTACCAGGTTGGGAACCAGCTTTCACACGTGGGCTACGCCTCTGTGTGCCATCAAGATTTCGATCTGACATCTTCCTCTTCAAAATAGCTTTCTTCTCCTTAACTGCATCACAAGTAAACACTTGCGTCAAACGAGTCTGCCAGGTTTGTCTTCACAGGCATGTCACTTCCATGAGATCCAGCATCAACAGTTGAAAAGGCAGCGTCACCACCTTCATCACCTACACCTTTAGGAGCTTGAGCAACATCCCCATCTCTTCGTTGCACACAAGCAGCCTTTTGACGCCGTTCCAACTCCTTTCTCCTCTGCAAATCACACTTCTTCTTTCTTATCCTTTCATCCTCGAGCTGTAACTGCATAAGAACATCCTCAGCCTAAGTAACAGGCTCAGTGCCATCAACACTCTGTGACTGAGTAACAGACAACTGCAAGCTCCCATCACCATCATCAACGTTAAGAGAATACATTCCATCATTAATATCTTTGACAACATCAGCAATGTCCTCAGGAGCACCATGGCTGTCATTAACTGCATAAACCAATAACATAAGCACGCACATATAAAACTAAAACACAATTAACATTGCAGAGACAAGATAAATAAAGCGCATAGCATCAGACACAAACGAAAGGAACAACTGATGTAGCTAAGCATATTTATATATTCAAGGCTGATAAAAAAAGAGCAAATATAAGGGAAACTCTAGCAACACTTGCAAGTTCTTCTAGAGGATTTGGTGTCTCAAATATAACATTCACAAGATGTTGAAAGCGTTCTGATTTGTCAGAATCAGGAGGCACCGGCACTCCAACATCTGCAACATCATAATTAGCAAAAAAATACATGAACAAGCAATCAGTTCAACTATATGAACACTACAAGTGCACCCAATAAAAGAATATCAACCCACCACTGGCACAACAAACTTCAAAATGACAACTCTTTCAACATCATAGTAGTTCTTCACTCACAACTACAAACTATTCAAATGCCAGGACAGCAGTTCAAACTACACATGGTAATCAGTACTACAACCTGCACTACAAAAAAAGACACACCCGTGACATTTTGGGCCGAACAAATTTTTTTCCGTCATACATATGACACTTCTATGACGATAATTGTGAAAAAAACCCGGTATCATCATAGATGTGGTGGGCTCCTACTTCTGTGACAAAAAATCATGACAGAAAATGGGCTTTTTGTCCTGGGCGGGCCGGAGACGCAGCTGCATGACATTCTTTGGGCCGTCCATGACGGAAAAAACCGTGGTAGAAGCGAGGGCGAGGAAAATTTCGGGGAGTTCCCGGTTACGGTGGGAGGTCGGGGGCCGAGCGATGCGCGTTTCTCTCGTACACGTACACGCGTGTGTGCGAGGCGTTGGCTCTAACTGAACCCGAGCGAGGCGTTGGGCTCTAACTGAACCCGAGCGGTTGCACTGCAGGCTACGCGTTACTGAACCCGAGCGATCGATCGATGGCTGTTAACTGAACCCGATCGAGCGATTCCTTCACTACTGCTGCTAACTGAAGCCGATTGATGCTGCCTCTGGGATGAACAGTGAGCGTTGCGGGGGGGGGGGGTTGGATGAACAGTGAGCGGTGGCATTGCCTCTGGATGAACAGGACCCCGTGGTGTGGTGGAGGGCTGGATGAACAGTAGACGGTGGAGGGGTGCCCGTGGAGGGGTGGTTGAACAGGACCCCGTGGTGTGGAGGGCTGGATGAACAGTAGACGATGGAGGGGTGCCCGTGGAGGGGTGGTTGAACAGGACCCCGTGGTGTGGAGGGCTGGATGAACAGTAGACGGTGGAGGGGTGCCCGTGGAGGGGTGGTTGAACAGTAGCCGGTGGAGTAGCGCGCGGTGGAGGCTGGATGAACAGGAGCCCGTGGAGGCTGGAGGAGGTCGACGGTAGCCCGTGGAGGCTGGAGGAGGTCGACGGTGGAGATGAACAGTATCTCGTGGAGTCCCGTTTTGCGGTACGCCACACCCCTCCCGATGAACAGGACCCCCGTTTCGACCGTAGGAGGTCCGTTTCGTCCGTTTTGCGGTACGCCACACCCCTCCTGATCAACAGGACCCCCGTTTCGATCGTAGGAGGTCTGTTTCATCCGTTTTGCAGTACGCCACACCCCTCCTGATCAATAGGACCCCCGTTTCGACCGTAGGAGGTCCGTTTCCTCCGTTTTGCGGTAAGCCACACCCTCCCGATCAACAGGACCCCGTTCCGAACGTAGGAGGTCCATTTCCTCCGTTGTGCGGTACACCAGGCCTCGTTTCCATCACCTGTTCCGTCCAAGCCCTCCCGATGAAGACGACCATGCATTCCGTTCCGACCCAGCCGGTTGGCTCCCACGCGTTTCATTGCCTCCCAATGAACACGACGCATTCCGTTGCCTCCCCACGAACACGACGCATTTCGTTGCCTCCCCATGAACACGATGACGACGCTGTTTCTCCGTTCCGACCCAGCCATGTCAACGAGCCCTCGCCGTACGTATGCGCGAGTAGGCGTTCGAGACCCCGCCCGTATGTACACATACGTGGCCGTATTTTATTTCTTGCACCCTGGCCGCTATACGTGCGCGCCTCTACTACGACACGTGCGTGCCTCTACATCCACTAGTATATATGTACGTACACGTTCGCGACCAGAATGACAACGCTACGTATGCTTCGACCAGGTGGGTCCTGACTGTCAGGCACTTCCTTGCGTGCGAAGATGTAGCTGGTGGGTCCCAGCAGTCAGGGGGGCGAATCGTATTGTTTTTTTGCCCGGACGCACTTCCTTGCATGCGAAGGTGTAGCTGGTGGGTCCCAGAAGTCAGGGGGAAACGTTTTTTCGCGAAATACGGTGGCCCGTCCGGTGGGTCCCCGCTGTCAGGTGGAGGAATAATTATTTTGCGCGTAATAAGGAGGCACTTCCTTGCTGCGGCCGTGGACCCAGCTGTCAGCGTCTCCACGCACAGTACTCTTCCGATGGAAGTCGGTCGTTGACCACATTGACCACGCCGCGCCGAGAGCACCACGGCGGTGGACGACGGCGAGGCCTAGGAAGGGGACGACACGGAGGCAGGGAAGACTCGCAGTTGTTTCCCACGCGGAGGGGAGTACGACTGTACGAGGGTTTACTGGTTCGTCTGCCGTCGCCGGAGAATAACAGCAGGTGTGGGTGAGTAGAGGGATGGCTAGGCCAGCGATGGGAGTACGGTGGGGCGGTGAGGCCTGCACGGCAGCACAGCCGGCCGCGGGGAGGAGGGAGCAGGCAGTCCCGCCGGCGCTTGTTTGAGCGGCTGGAGCAGGAAGAGCAGAGATTGAAGAAGCACGGCGGCCGTTGGATGGACATCCAACAGTCAGTGCTTGTGCGTCAACCTTTTTTTAGGAAAGCCTCAAATCTGTGGAAAACAGCATACAGCCCATCTGCCATTATTTCTAATAATTTACAGCCCATTTGCTAATTCTTAAGGTTTTTTTGGAGCCCACATTCTTTTTGTTAGCATTACAACCCATATTGTGGCCACGGTTAAAAAATTATACAAAATTCTGCATATTTCGGTGCGGTTCGAACTGTTTTTAATCCCGAAATTTCGACTCACATTCAAACTGATTTTAAAAATAAATGTATATCAATATAAAATCCAACAAATTCTCCACGCATAAAAATTAATGTAATTTAAAATCTTGAAATGAAAAAAAGATATTTGAAACTAATTGCCGGTTTGATGTGTTTTAAAAATGTACAGCCCATTTCTCATTACCAATGGGCCATTTTCTCGGCCAGCCGAATGAAAGCTCTCCTCGTCTTGAAGGATTTGCAGCCCAACAGGCCTAACAAAGCGACTTACTTGGCAAATCACAAAAAAACTGGGCTGTGGCCGTGGACCCAACTGTCAGCCTCTCCACGTACAGTACTCTTCCGATGGAAGTTGTTCCTTGACCACGTTGACCACGCCGCGCGGAGAGCACCACGGCGGTGGACGACGGCGAGGCCTAGGAAGGGGACGACGCGGAGCCGGGGAAGACGCGGCAGTGGAAGCCCGCGCGGAGAGGAGTACGAGGGTTCACTGGTTCGGCTGCGGTTTGAGGCTGCCGTCGCCGCAGGGCCTGGCCAGCGGTGGGAATAGTAGGGGCGGTGAGGCCTCTGCGGCAGCACAGCCGGCCACGGGAGGCAGGAGCATGCGGCACGACCGGCGCTGCTTTGGGCGGCTGGAGCAAGAAGACCAGAGGTTGAAGAAGCACTACGGCCGTTGGATGGACATCGTACGGTCACTGGAGCTAGAATCGTTCATATTGACTAAGTTGACAAAGCCCTTCGTCCCTGTCAACTTAGTAGGCCCACAAGTCAGCCTCCACCAAGGTGGGTCCCAGCTAGCCGGGGGAGTATTCATTTTTTTGTGCGTAATAAGGAGGCACTTCCGGTGGGTCCGAGCTGACAGCGGGGGAACGTTTTTTTCGCGAAATACGGTGGCCCGTCCGGTGGGTCCCAGCAGTCAGGGGGAAACGATTTTTTCACAAAATACTGGTGGCCCGTCCGGTGGGTCCCCGCTGTTAGGTGGAGGAATAATTATTTTGCGAGTAATAAGGAGGCACTTCCTTGCGGCCGTCGTGGACCCAGCTGTCAGCCTCTCCAGGTACAGTACTCTTCCGATGGAAGTCGGTCGTTGACCACGTTGACCACGCCGCGCCGAGAGCACCAGGGCGATGGACGACGGCGAGGCCTAGGAAGGGGACGACGCGGAGCCGGGGAAGACGCAGCAGTGGAAGCCCGCGCGGAGAGGAGTACGAGGGTTCACTAGTTCGGCTGCGGTGTGAGGCTGCCGTCGCCGCAGAATAACAGGGGGTGTGGGTGAGTGGAGGGATGGCCTGGCCAGTGGTGGGAGTAGTATGGGGGCGGTGAGGCCTCCGCGGCAGCACAGCCGGCCACGGGAGGCAGGAGCAGGCGGCACGACCGGCGCTGCTTTGGGCGGCTGGACCAAGAAGACATCCAACGGCCACTGCTGCTAGAACCGTGTGTTGACTATAATAAGTTGACAAAGCCTTGCATACGCGTCAACTTATTTTTTTTAGGGGATGCGTCACTTAGTAGGCCCAAAAGTGTGTGGCAGAGAACTTATAGCCCATTTGCGTTTTGTAAGAATGTACAGCCCATTTTTGAATTCTAACGGAATTTACAACAGCCCATTTACAGTTTGTTAAAAGTACAACCCATCTAGGACAACGATTAATAATTTCAACCAACCATTGAAGACAGAATTCAATAAAAATTTCCCACAATTTGATGGGATCCGAAATATTTTTATCCCGAAATTTCTAGTCTGATTAAATATAAATTTGTATTACATAAAAATCCAACGAAACATTGCGCGCGCAACATTGAAAATTTAAGATTTTCAAAATCCATAAATAATATTTTATAAACTAATTTCGTGTTTGGTGCATTTTTTTATAGTTACTGCCCAGTTTTTATAATTACATCCCATTTATTATTTTTTAAAGCCCATTTTCCTGTTAAGCCTAATGCATCCCTCCTAGGAAAGATTTGCAGCCCAGCGGGGCGGAGAATAACAAGTTGACCTTGCCTGGGTATTCCTCAAAAAGACGTATAGCTGGGCTAGCCATTTTCATCTTGAAAAAATTAATATCTGGGATGGATATCTGGCCTGGGCTAGACGGGCCACAGCCCGCCCAGTTAATACCCTGCTCTCCTCTGAACAACAACGAAATCATCGCCAAGAAAAACTCTGCAGTGCTCACGCCTCAAAAACACAAATACTGCTCGAGCTGCTTGGTCCCAGCTGTCGGCCGCACCTTGTGCAATTCTCTCGTTTATATTGACTACATAGGTTGACAATGGTGTGGGACCGTGATGTCAGGAAACCAGGAGAAAGCAAAAAAAATATAGTTGTACATAATAAGGAGGCACTTGCGTACGTACGGCTATGGCCCTAGTGGGTCCCTAGTGTCATCCAGTCAAAATAAAGTCATCTCCTGAATCCTCATGTTCGTTGACGATGTTAACAATGCTCGGCGCCACGGCGAGCGCAACAACTCGAAGGACAACGGAGAGGGCCTCGCGGGCCCTACGGATGGTCTGATACAGCGCCCGCTGCTCATTCAGGAAGCCAGGATCATCGGACACCTATGAGCACCTTTGAGAAACTGAGACGGCATGAAACGGTAAGGCCGCGCTTGGGAGCTCTGGTTTATTTCAAACCTGTATTAACATACAAGTGTAATTTACTCGTCATCGGAAACAACGCGTAAAATACAGGCGTAATGAAACCGAGGGCCCGAGGTCTGTAAGTAAAACCGGCGGGTTACGCGTGTAATTTGAGAGACCAGTGTATATTTTACGAGCACTGCTATATGGACGACATTACCAGACGATACATGCACGACGTGCGTATCATGCCATCCATGGGCAAGGCTGAAAACAGCAGCTAACGGCTGGATTAGCAATCGTCCGAGTGTCGTTCAGCGTTTTTATCGTGTGTGAAGTACTTCCGATATTTTACTAGTCGAAATCGACCAACCAAGCGCCTTCGCCCGAGACCATCTGCTTTAATTTACAAGCGTCAGTTTTACAAGCGGTTTTGGTTGGAAAACGACGATCCAATCACGGCCTAATATCATGAGTTGGTCGGAAGATCATATGGTTTCACGTCTAACCTACCCGACTTGTCGTATAGGCTATGAATGAAACATCAGACGATGAACTTCTTAAGCACGGAAACAACAGAAGAGGATGATCTTCTTAACAAGCAAATCACTGGCATTAGATCGACATGCAAAACAATACGAAGCATTATTCTCAGGAGGCACGATGAACAGTTCGTGATGCCGCATGCCACAACATTCCAAGCTCAACTTTGCAATCAAACACAAGGCCTGGCATTACATAGACAATATTCAGAACAAACTCTTAACACAAGAATATCTCAGCAGAGTAACTATTTACTTCTAAACTGAACACAGGAATAGGAAAAAACATTCGACGCTGCTCACAGCAAGGGCGTCCCACTCAAAAATATCAAATGCATGTCTTCTGGCTAACATCAATGAGCAAATTTTGACAAGGTTTTCCAATTCCAATATATTAAACTAACATCTTCTTGCTAACATCAATGATTAAACTTTGACAAGCTTTTCCCATTCAAAATATGTAATGCCAATGATCATGGAGTCCTGTCGTAGCTTCTTGTACTTGTTTGGGCACTTTTTGCCCAGGGCACTCCACGTGTTGTTAAATTGCCAATGGTCTCTGCAGACTAGTCATGTCACCGGTGTCTAATAATACTCTGTAAAGCTTCTCGGTCATTCCTTCTGTAATGTAGCGCAAACAGTGACTGCTTCTTTCTGCAAAGTGGAACGACCGGCTGGACACAGTAATGCAGCAGTTTGCCTTGGACACATTGGCTCCTTTTGTGCAGTCCAACTAAAATCGAAGTCAGAATAAAACCGAGCTTTAATTTTGATATCCCTGTAAGCAACAATAGGTATAAGGGAAACAATTACTGAGAAATAACGGTTGATGACTTGTACTCCCAGAAGAAAAGCATCTACTGATCTACTTTATCTTAATGGAAAACAAAGCAGGAGAGTAGCAATTCTCCATCAGTGTGATTCATTCATATTGACTGAGACATTATCTTAACAATGCATTGTTTCAACATGTATAAAGAACGACAAAGCAGAAAAGTAACATCCCTAAAACAATGCAACTGATTCATTTTAACAGAGACATTATCTTAACAATACCTTGGTTAAACATGTAGAAAGAACTACAAAGCAGGATAGTACCATTCCTAACAAGTGTTGCAGTTTTGAACTAAGATTCGGTAGTTAATTAATTCTGAGAGTGGCATTGCTTAATTTTACCAGCGTCATTAGATTAACGAAAAGCATAAACAGTTCCAGGGGAGAGTGGGCGCAACAATAGTATGTGCTTCCATCTACTTATAAAGGGGGTGATGCAGAGTTTGTTGTAACAAAGCAACAAGCATCATGTCTGGGTTGGTCCCATTTTTGTTCACTACTTAATGGGAAAAGACAGCAATACAATAGCTTCAATTCAACATTTATTTAAAACAGTACCAATAAAAGTAGCACAACATCTCAAAGCACACTGCACAATCATGCGGATGAAGGCCTGTACTGACCTTTCATGAGACCGACAAAGGTAAAATACGAATCTCGATCTCCTTTTGTGCTGTTCCACCAAAATTAGCAAAGTCACCGGTGTGACATTCAAGTTGAACTGCGCAAAACACTCTTAAAACATAAGTGTTTCGAGTAGCGAAGCAAAATGTCGCAATAGCAACAAGTTGAATCGATAACCCTATTTTAACAGAGGCAAAAAGGAAACAATTACTTGCCGATAAAGGAGGATGAAACAAACGGTGACAGAAAGAAGCATCTAACTTATCTTGGATGGAAAACAAAGTAGGACAGTAGCATTTCTAAAACGGTTGCATTGATTCATATTAATAGAGACATTCTATTGAAACAACATTCGTTAAAAAATGTAATTTACTTTTAACAGTGGCATTGCTTCAATTTTCCGGCCGCATTCTTAGATTAACAACAGCAAAATAGTTGTATGGGACATGCCAGCACCATGTGCGTCCACACGTATAAATGGGTGATGCAGAGTATGTAGCCACGCAACATATATGCGCTGGTCCCATATTTGTTCTCTTTGAACCTTCTTCCTATGTGAGGGCAGCAAATCTAGTCCTGCACAAACTACCCGACCCCCAGTTTCTTTCCCTTTTCAACAAAGAGATTGGTTCCTTACAGATGTGTGTACTGGGTTACCCCCTTTTTCCCTTTTCGACCTACAAAGTGGCTGGATAGCCAGTCTATACTACTTTCTGCCCCTCCTTTCCTCATTGAACCACGTCCTAGATTCTTGCTCCAGCCCACCGCACCCTTCTTTCCTCTTTGAACCAAGACCTAGATTCGACTACAGATCGAAAAAGATCCACATGCAGCTAGAGCAACGACGGTTTCAAAGAAACTTATACCTTAGGGTCGTCGGGATGTGGCAAGGCGTGCGGCGGGAGGCCGGATCTGCCCACACTATGTACTGCAGCGAGGAAGAAGGGGTCGGTGGCCCTCCCGCACAGGCGCTGGGTGAAAGAGAACAACGCAGCCGGCAGTGGATTGCCTCCCTCGCCGAAGGCGATAGAGTGAACGCTGCACCTCCTCCCCTTCCCGGTGCGACGGGATACGGACGCCTCCTTCACCAACTGTGAGGGGGGAGAGAGAGACAAGAGGCCAACACAGTCTTGTTTAGATCTGGTGAAGTGAGGGTGAGAGACTGTGAATATAGCAAACCCTAGCAAATGAACGCTGAGCCTCCAGCGTGTAACATATGTAGTGCGGCGAGCGTGTGGAGAGTGCAAACCCTAGCGAACAAGCGCTGAGGCTCCCGCTTATATATATACTACTGTAGTACAGACTGAGCTCCAGTGCCTTCACTGCACCTGCTTTTGGCTGTATGACAGGTGAGCCAGCCACATTTTGGGCCCACCTACCATAAGTCCAAAGGCAGGTGCACTAAGTCAATGAAGCTGCGTCCATATAGTACTCTCGTGTATACAGTCAGTGCCGCATTCATGCCTGTCCAGAGCGGACACGACCTCTCACTGGCGTCGGCATTGAAGCGGCACACCGGCCGAGAGAGCATCGCCCGCGTCGCTTCCGGGTGCACGCAGCTGCTCCGCGTTCAAAGGTTGCAATAGCCGGCTACAACATGCATGTAAAAAGTTCTTGGGAGTCCGTGCTACAGCTAGCTGTCCTCCCCCAACTCGTCAATCTCTTCCAGTAGTGCTAGTACTCCATGGCGCGATCCATTGACAAGCAGGCGGGAAAGTTATCGTATACTCGGTTTGCGGTGAGTGGCATGCCGAGCGACTGTGTGGGGTCGAGCCGTGGAGGAGGGTGAGACACGAACACGACAGACGTGATTTAAATGTTGGTTTTGCTCGATGGCGCGATCCAACGAAACGAAACGTTGGTTTCTCTCCGTTTCCATTTTTTCTCCGGAAAAACGGAAACTTTCCACTCCATTTTCATTCCTATTCCAAGGTTGCCCCGTTACAACATTCCATCAAATACAAAGGAAAACTAACACGCATGCTGATGCATCTCAATTATTCACAGATCATAGCCAATATTTACTTCACAACTAAAGAAAAAAGTTGTGAGAGCGTGTACGAAAGAAAAACTACTGATGGGGTCACTACGACTTAAACCCTAAACCCTAAACATGATTTAATTTCCTGGCCAGGTAGAACCTGTCGAAGGAAAGATGGCTGGCATCCTCGGATCATATGATGCTTTTGTGCAGTTCCACTAAAATTGACATGAGCATCCCTGATGGCAAAGATATTGAAGAAGTGTGATTAGAATAATAGTACTGGCACTAGTTCATGAGACATAAACTCATCACAAGTAGAAGCCGGTAGAAGTAGAGAAAGATCGACATGGAGATGGAGCTACGGCAGTGGAGCAAGCCGGCTCCAAAAGGAAGATGGACTACCTGGGACGTCGGGCTATAGCTAGAAGGGCGGTTGGGACGCGGCATCGGCCCATACCGCGGTGACCCTCGATTGGGACGCACCGACTGTGGGTTTTCTCCCTCGCCGATGGCGACCGCGTCTACGTAGAACATTGTTCCCTTCCCCCAGCTGCGGGATCAGGCCCGTCGTTCTATGCTTGTGAAGAGAGCAACCTAAGCAAGCAGGCTTGTAGCTTAGGCTCCTGCTAGTGTATATATAGTGGTTTTCTTTTTCTCTCCATATCAACCATTTTATATTGCGTACGTGTCATTCAAGAGTGAAATGATGGTTGCTTCTTCCGACTAACTTACTGTGTGATTTGACTGCTCCTTAGTGGCCCCTACACGTACTCCCCCTACGTGTATGCAACAGTCACACGTACACATGGACGCAAAAACGCGCGCGACGCCCTAATGCATGCATGTCCGAGCACACGACGGAACACACACAGTCACGCTCAAGTGCTCAACCTACACGTGCATGCACACACATAATCAGTCAGGGTGAGCTAGTGACCGTATAAACACCGGAAAATATATATATTGAGCGCAATGAGCATATTATGAAGTCCACTGACAGTATTTTCACAAATATACAGTGACAGACAGTGTATTTATCTCGTTTGAAATTAAGACAATTTTAACCGGAGAGGAGGCAGTATGGACTAGCATTACTTTGCTGTGTCCCGTCAACTTGCCGAACGAGGAGAAGGTTGCAGGACGGGAGAAGCTTGCGCGCGGTGGCTCGCAGGTCAAGGAGAAACTTTTGACTAATGCAAGCTCTCCCTCGCTCAGGCGGTGGACGTGCAACAGTTAATTTGGTGTCAGATTGCCAGAAGCATACACTATACTACTAGTGCTATTATTGTTCGACTTCCTGAATAGGCGAACAGCCAAGCGCAAAGTAAACAGGTCAGCAAACCTTGCGGCGCATCTTCGTGCGAACCGTGCTTGCTGCACTTTGAATGTGGCCGAGAGCTGGCTTGATGAAACACCTCGCTTCCTACTTCTTTTTTGCGGGGTACTTCGCTTCCTAGTGACCAGTGTCTTGGTTGATCGTCCTAAGAATGCTTATATATGAATAAAGCTCTCTCATTTACCCGCAAAAAAGATTAAGCCATATTAACTGGAAAGGAAGGAGTATGGACTAGCACTACTTTTTGGTGTGTCCCGTCAACTCGCAGAACGAGGAGAAGCTTGCAGGACAAGGTGAAGCTCTCTTACGCCTTTTGACTAATGCAACCTACCCTCGGTGGACATGCATCAGTCCATTCGGTGTCAGATTGTCAGAGGCATACACTGTAGTACCCAACATGCGGAGTACCATCATTGTTCGACTTCATAAAGAGGCGAAGAGCCAAGCGCAGTAGTACGAGCAGTACTACTACTAGAACTGCATGGTGGAGCGTCTGTACTCTTATTTTTTATCTCTGATAAAGTACACGTTTATTCCGGAGAAGGGCGGAAAACGGCAGCCCAACATGTAATGAATGATATCGATCAACCAACCATGCTCGAATATATCTTGGCCTCCGTGAGAGCCCGTCTGTGTGTTCTCGCTCCTCGTCTCTCTCAAGGAACGGCGGGCTGGCTCTTTGCCGTCAATTGAGATCGGTTTGCTCACACTCCTGTCCCACATGTCAGTGATATGCCAAGAGGAGGTGCGTTGACCGACTGGCCATACGCGTACTTGGTTTTTCACCTTCATACTACTCCTCCCTCCGCCATAGTTTACAGGGCGCGCTTCATTATGATGCATTTCTCTCAATGCATTTCCACCACCAGAGAGACTTTAGACGCGTTTGGTTTAATGCTCAATTAATTAGGGCGTGGTAACCGCAATCAAGTCCACAATTTTCTCTCCATGTACTGTACTACTACGGAGTGGAGTAAGTGCATGCATGTGTGTACCCGGGGTGGAAGCACTGCATGCATGTGTGTACGCATTATTCCCTCTAGTAATAGACGCCATGCTATAACTACCAATGCTATTTTTCAGGCCGATCGCTAGTCGCCTTGGTCCCACAGATTTTTTTCTTTTTTCTGAAGCGCGCTGTATAAACAGTGACGGATGGAGTAGTATGAGCGGATTCAAATAAGAGCGTATTGATGTTTGCTTCTTCAGAGCAACTTACAGTGGGAAAGGTGGGGCTTATGATTTGACTGCTCATTACTCACTATTAATGCGGCGCAATGACCGGGCTGAGTCTCCCATGCGGTTGTGCAATTCCCCCTCGGTTCTTAAATATACTCCGGAGTATTTGTCTTTCTAGAGATTTCAACGAGTGACTACTCAAATATTTGTCTTCTTAGAGATTTCAAATGGACTGGCACATACGGATGTATATAGACATATTTTAGAGTGTAGATTCACTCATTTTGCTCCGTATGTAGTCACTTGTCGAAATCTCTAGAAAGACGAATAGAATATTTAGGAATGGAGGGAGTACACATACGAAGCAAAATGAGTGAATCTACACTCTAAAATATGCCCGTTTGAAATTTGTAAAAAGACAAATATTTAGGAACGAAGGAGTATAATTTTGTGCATGGCACATGGACCCGGATGATGAAGAGGCTTCTGGCAATGCTATCAAGCTTCCATCATTTGTTTACATAATTGACGTACTATACAAATAATTTTCCAGCGACATGAAATTGTACAATGGTGTGAGCTTTCAGCTTTTGTTTCGCGTGTCTTGCCATCGATGCTCTTTCGGAAACAATAAAAAACTAACTTCCTTGCTAATGCATGTCAATTATTAGGAGATCAGAGCTAATAATTACATCACAACTGAAGACAGAGTTGTGAGAAGGTGTTAAATTAAAATTGATCCATGCTTTCATTGGCAGCAACGTCCCCCCAGCTCTGTCTAAATCAACAAGGCATGTTGGGAAAAAAAGTAGCTGTTTGGAGCATGCAACATTCTGATCATTTTGTGCAGTTCCACTAAAATAGAGCTGAGCGTCCATGTTCCAAAGATATTAAGTGTGATTATGATAATAGAGGACTGCTGATGAAACAATAAACACACAAATAGAAGCCGGTCACCTTTGCAGTCTCTCTTAAGACTAACTAGTTGGAGAAGATTAGGCTCGGAGTTGGATGAGGAGGATAGAGCAAAACCAATCTCCCTTTGTGCAGTCGCACTGAAATGTAGAGACGTTGCCCGTGTGACATTTTAGTACAACTGCACAAAACACTCTTAAGAAAAAAGTGATTTGTGCAGTTCACCAAAAGGTCGCAATAGCAACGAGTAGAAAGGAAACAATTACTGGCCAATAACAGTTGATGACACATGCGACGACAAAAAAGAAGCATATTCCTTGTCCTAAGGGAAGATAACAACACGGTTGTGTTTGTCTAAAACGGTGTGAGGACGAGAATGCAATATGGAAAGTACGCCGGACGAGCTACGTTTTGGGCAAAGAACTATGGAAGATCCACATGCAGCGATGTGGGAAGACGGGCAATGGAGCAAGGCCGGAGGGGATACCTGGAGGTCGTCGGGATGTAACTAGGCGAGCGGCGGCGGGCGGAATCTGCCAGCAGGTGGCGTAGGCCCTGCTGCGCCGGAGCTTGGTCAGAGAGAACGGCGTGTACCGCAGATCGGGACGTGCTGCCTCGGCGCCGTCAAACGGAGAAACGATGCACTTCCTCCCTTTCCCCCGGCGGACGGGATGCGGTCGGATCAGTGACCAACGGTGAGAGAGAGAGGCCACCGCACTCCCTTTCCCCCGGCAGACGGGATGCGGCCGGATCAGTGACCAACAGTGAGAGAGAGAGAGAGGCCACCGCACTCCCTTTCCCCCGGCGGACGGGATCCGGCCGGATCAGTGACCAACGGTGAGAGAGAGAGAGGCCACCGCAGCCTTGTGTGAGATACTCTGAAGAGCGACAAACCAGGCAGGCAGACTCCATTGTATATAGTGAGTGGACTACCTTTTTCTCCATAAAAATCGTTCTATATCCTGTTTACGTGCCATTGAGCGCTATAACTTTATTTAAAAATAACGGGCAACGCGTCAAGTCGAACTTTGTTTCGTGCACGCGTGGTACACGACCTCCCTAGGTAAACAACCGCTACAGGCGTTCAAATTAGCACGTGGGCTGCCATTTCGTAAAGAAATGAGCTCTACCATGTACCCGCGCGGGTGTGGCTGGGCACGAAGCGTGAGTACGTGCACGGTGCACCTATTCTCTTCTTGTATACGTACACCACCTACGTGGGGTTGTGTGAGAGAGATACAAACCTACAGAG